>NC_041736.1:31507486-31810516 GCF_004115215.2 Ornithorhynchus anatinus
GCCAGTTTTTCAGATAGATTTCTGGGCCAGTCAATATTAATTTGTTCTGCCTGATAAAATTCCCACTAGCATTAGCTTGATGGGTGGCTTTAGGTGGACTTGATCCAAAACTTGGTTTTTTTTCTAAAACACCCCTTCAAACAATATCCTGGAGTCTGCACTACAAGTAGGTATTGATTAGCAGGATCCCAGAGATTCTCATATTTGTCACTTCTGGTTTTTGTTGATAAGGAGGTGAAGAAAGCCAGAAAACTGTGTGATCAATGGCTGAAGTAGTAAAGGAAGGCTTGGAGGAGGTGAAGAATTGCAAATATCACTCGTTGTGAGCGTCAGCCAAAGCTCCTAACAGAGATTACACAAGGTTTCAGCGATTGAGCATTTTGGGTTCTGAATTACACCCCCACAAAAAGAAACAAATTTCCTCAGCACCAGCACCTTCAAAAAGGCCCCCATGTAGAACTGTAAAAAAACTGTCCAGAACAAAGATCATTTTAAAGTTGATCTAAATTAGTATTACAATTCTTTGGATGAACCTCACAGGAATTCAATGATATATTTTACGTGGGGGATCATAAAGGACATTTCCCAAAGAACTTCGAAGATACGGTTTCATTCATTTATTCATTCAATCCTATTTATTGAGCACTTACTTTGTGCAAGCACTGTACTAAGTTCTCGGGAGAGTACAATATAACAATAAAACAGACACATTCAAGTGCTTAGTACAGTGCTTTGCACATAGTAAGCGCTCAATAAATAGGACTGAATGGATGAATTCCCTGCCCACAACGAGCATACTGTCAGACATAACAGCTGCTGAACAATCACATTCAGCACAAGGCCATTTCTCCACTCATTCCAAGGCCTTGAGCGGCTGAGTTATACATCAAGGCTTCAGCAAGACAAATGCTTCCCAAGAAATTGAACAGATGATATCAGAAAGGAAACCTTGAGGTAAAACCTCTAAAATAATCATAATTGTGACATTTGCTTCCCAAACTGGGGAAGATGCAATACAGTCAGATCAAGTACGGCCTAGTGGGTAGAGCAAAGACCTGGGTCATGAGTTTTAATCCCGGCTCTACCACTGTGTGACCTGGGGCAAGTTACTTCACTTCTCTGGGCCTCAGTTCCCTCATCTGCAAAATGGGGATTGACTATGAGCCCCAAGTGGGACAGGGACTGTGTCCAACACAATTTGATTGTATCCACCCCCGAGTTTAGTAGAGTGCCTGGCACGTAGTAAGTGTTTAACAAATGTTGTAATTATTATTATTATTGTTATAATTATCAAGCACTGGCTCTGTCCCACATGAGGCTCACAGTCTGAGTAGGAGAGAGAACTGGTATTGAATCCCCCAGTATTTCAGATGCGGAACTTGGGCCACAGAAAAGATAAGTGACTGCTCAAGATGAGACAGCAGACAAGCGGCTTAGCTGACTGGAGAACTCAGGTCTCCTGATTTCCAGTTCCTTTGGAAGAGGAGATAATTACAAAAGAACGGATAGATTGTGAAAGAGGTGAAAAGTATGGTTCTGGTTCCTCTCTGTCCTCCAAATTGCCCTGGATGGCAGCAAAGGAATGCAGGGTAGGAGGAAGGACCTGATATAACCTTTTAAATGTTGAGGAGATTCTGGATTTTCCTAATGATCATAGAATCCCTGTCCCACGTGGGGCTCACCCTCTTAATCCCCATTTTACAGATGGGAAACAAAGAAGTGACTTGCCCAAGGTCACACAGAAGGCATGTGGCAGAGCTGGGACTAAAATGCAAATTCTCTGACTCCCAGGTCCATGCTCTTTCCACTAGGCCATGCTGCTTCTCTTTTTCTCACCAAGGATGCCTCTGTCTGAGGTGGCAAAGTGGCCCCTGATAACCCCATGATTGACTTTTGCCAATTTTAATGGTGCTCTTTTTGGCCTCTTGATTTTTTTTTTTACCAGTTTTCTTCGTGGTTTGTTGTTCTTTTTATCTGTGCTTTTCCCCTTAGATTGTGATCCTTCATGAATCCAGGATTGTGTCTGTCATTAATAGTTATCTAGCATTTAATGACAAGTGATATGCATTTAAGTGCTCAATAGATGTTAATAATGGGAATAGTGATAATGCAAACATTGAAAAGCTTCCAGGGGCACTTTGGTTTGACTTAAAAAACCCCACAAAGAGCGTAGGGAATTTTCTGTATTAATAAGGGTAAAAAACAACTTCAAACTGCTACTGAAGATTGAGAGTGTGAGCCCATGTGAGACAGGGACTCTGTCCAATTTGGCTATCTCATCTCTGCTCCAGTGCTCAGTACAGTGCTTGACACATAGTAAGTTCTTAATGAATACATTATTATTGTTATTGAAGAAAAAGGCAAGTGTTTTTCCCCCCTAATGTACTAAGATTGGCCGGCTACATTAGCTCTCTTCACCATATTACTACTCGACTTTCCCCTTCTCTCTACTTGGCGAGACACATCCAGCAAATCATTTGGAAATTTAACTCATCTTCCCAAATCCCACTCTCCCCACCCGAATGTTCCAACTTCACTGGGGGGAAAATGTGACTTTTCTTTTTAACGCTGCCTTTGGAAACCATTTTCAACTATGCATGCAGTTTCTGATTAGTGTCAGGTTCAGCACTGACTTAAAGAACTTCCAAAATGCCTTTCTTTGGTTAAGGTTGGAAAATTGTTAAAAGAAATCATCCACATTTCTTCCCACAGATATGAAATAGTGTGGAGCGCTTCAGAACTGGGATTTCTGAATACAAATACCACCTGACTGCATTCCACTGCAGCTGTATTCAGTTGCTTAGAGAGCCTATTGGTAAATTCCACAGGTCTCATTAATCACATATGGGGGGAACGTGGGAGAGTGATCTTTTCTTCTTTATTCCTCATTGGCCCCTGATATTCCGTGTTTATTAAACCATGCTTCTTTTACAATGAATTGCAGGGAGGGACAATTCCATTTTAAAGGTTTTTCCCTATCCATTTATTTGCGTTATTTTTCGGCCAGTTGTCATTTCAGCAAAGGGTAAAATATTTCTGGTTTTAAATAGCACTGGAGCTTGAGGTAAGGTGAGGGGTTCAATTTGGCTCTCTTCCTCCTTAAACGTCCATGGAAATATGGTCCGTGGGGATGTGATGTCTACATGGGACATGGATGCACATAGGATGGCTGTAGGTAAGGGACAACAGGACACCCAAACAGCTGCTGTATGGAGAGCTGAATCTGGGGAATCAAAAGCAGGGAGGGCAGAGAAACCTTTTTATGGATTCAATAAAACAAAATTGCAGGCAATGCTGCCTCCTAGCTGGAAACTGGGAGTCAACTGCTGAGGGCAGACCAGCCTGGTGTACTTCCATCAAGAAGGAAGAGGCTCAGTTTCATAAAAAAGTTTGGCGCTGAGAGACACAGAGGCAAAAGAGAAAACGGTGGAAGGTGCTGCAAATATTGAGCAAGATAACCCGACAAGGGACAACCCTTTTGTGGGCACAGGTGAGCTTCAATGCCAGTGATGTTCTGTAAGACGAAGAACAATTAGAATAATGTTGGTATTTGTTAAGCGCTTGCTATGTGCAGAGCACTGTTCTAAGCGCTGGGGTAGATACAGGGTCATCAGGCTGCCCCACGTGAGGCTCACAGTTAATCCCCATTTTACAGATGAGGTAACTGAGGCACAGAGAAGTGACTGGCCCACAGCCACACAGCTGACAAGTGGCAGAGTCGGGATATAGGTAAGGACGTGTGAGCTGCATGGCTTTGTCAATTAGGAAAACAAAACATCCTGCCCTGGAAGTGAATAGAAGCAGCGTAGTTTAGGGGAAGGAGCACAGGCTCTGGGAGTCAAAGGACGTGGGCTCTAATCCCAGCTCTGCCTCTTGTCTGCTGTGTGACCTTGGGCAAGCCACTTAACTCCTCTGTGCCTCAGTTATCTCATCTGTAGAATAGGAATTAAGGCTGTGAGCCACGTAGGACCACCTGATGACCTTGTATTTACCCCAGCACTTAAAACAGTGCTTGGCACATAGTAAGCACTTAACAAATACCAGTGTGGAAGGAAGAGTCCATTGGAAAACTTGTCTCCCATCCAACACCCCATGAGGGGGGCCTTTCTTCCCCACCTGCTTGGCGTCAGAAGGTCTGGGAAGCAGTAGAGCTTCAGCGGCATGAGGCCTCCGCAGGTTTTGAAGGTTGAGAAAGCTTTGGCGGGGACTGGATCCTAGACAAGATAGTTGGCAGCCTCTAAGATACCCTTCCTGGTCCCTCTTGGCTTCCGGGACCCGTTGGACTCAGGAGTTGTGAGGAGCCTGACATTCTATTCCTTTAGCCGCTGTTCCCTACTGCTCTTGTTGAATTTATCATTGTCAGTCAATCAATCAGTCAACCGAGTGCATACTGTGAGCAGAGCACTGTACTGAGACACAGGGAAGCTAAGTGACTTGCCCAAGGACACACGGAAAGCCACTGGAAAATCCGGGATTAGAACTCAGGTGCTCTGGCTCCCGGGCCCTTGCCCTTTCTATATTTACAGTGTATATTTGGGAAAGTGCAGTACAGCAGAGTTGGCTGTTGCAATCCCTGTCCACAAAAAGTTTGTGGTCCTATAAGGGCAGACAGAAATGAAAATAGATTAAAGATAGGGGAAATGGAGGAATGTAAGAATATTTGTGTATATAAGAATGCTTATATATATATCATAGTCCTATTTTTTATATTGTTTTTGGTTTTGTTGCTTCTAACCCCTTCTATTCTCTTTATTCTTAGATTGTGAGGCGCTTGAGGTCCGAGGACCGTGTCTAATTCTCAACCTCATACTTTTCCGGTGCTTAGAACAGTGCTTAATTCAGTGTTTTGTACATGAAATGCACTTAATAATAGCTATAATAATCATGGTAATAATAGAGTAATAATTATGGCATTGTTTAAGCGCTTACTATGTGCAAAGCACTGCTGTAAGTGCTGGGGAGGATACAAGGTGATCAGGTTGTCCCACGTAGGGCTCTTAATCCCCATTTTCCAGATGAGGTAACTGAGGCACAGAAAAGTTAAGTGACTTGCCCAAAGTCACCCAGCTGACAAGCGGGTGAATTGGGATTTGAACCCATGACCTCTGACTCCCAAGCCCGCGCTCTTTCCACTGAGCCACGCTGCTTCTCAAGTGCTTCTAAGTGCTGCTGCACCTAGTATTTAAATGCTTATTATGTGCCAACACTGTACTAAGTGCTGGGGTAGGTACAAGATAATCAGGTTGGATTCAGTCCCTGTGCTATTGGAGAGGAAAGGAGAAAAGGTATTTAATCCCCATTTTGTGGATGAGGAAACTGAGACACAGGGAAGCTAAGTGACTTGCCCAAGGACACACTGAAAGCCACTGGAAAATCCGGGATTAGAACTCAGGGGCTCCGGCTCCCGGATCCTTGCCCTTTCTATATTTATTAGGCCAGACTATCTCTTATAAATACAATTATTACTCATTATAGGTTTTAGATTTTTAAATTCAGGTAAAAATCAGCTATGTTTTTACAAAATGTCCAGGAATATCAAGATTCCTTTGTCCAGGATATCTGTGCAAATGGATTCGGGGGAGGGGCTGCATCAACAGCTCCTATAAATCAATCTATTTATTTGGTACTTACTGTGTGCAGAGCACTGTACTAAACACATAGGAGAGTGCAATATAAAAATGTAACAGAATTGATAGACGCGTTCCCTGACCACTTTCAGCTTACAGTCTGATAGGGGGAGGTCTATCAATCAAACAATCCATCAGTGGTATTTATTGAGTGCTTACCCTGTTCAGAGCACTGTACTCAATGCTTGGGAGAGTATGCTAAGAGAACCTGAATATGTATGTAGCTGCCAATTATATATTTATATTAATATCTGTCTCCCCCCTCTAGACTGTAAACTCATTGTGAATAGGGAAGATATCCACCAACCTGTTGTAGCATAGAGAAGCAGTGTGGCTTAGTGGAAAGAGCAGGGGCTTGGGAGTCAGAGGTCATGGGTTCTAATTCCCGCTCCGCCACTTAACAGCTGAGTGATTTTGGGCAAGTCACTTAACTTCTCTGTGGCTCAGTGATCTCATCTGTAAAATGGGGTTTAAGACTGTGAGCCCCACGTGGGACAACTGATTACCTTGTACCAACCCCAGCGATTAGAACAGTGCTTTGAAAATAGCACTAAAAGATTGAGAAGCAGCGTGGCACAGTGGAAAGAGCCCGGGCTTGGGAGTCAAAGGGCATGGGTTCTAATCCTGGCTTCTCCACTTGTCAGCTGTGTGACTTTGGGCCAGTCACTTCGCTTCTCTGGGCCTCAGTTACCTCATCTGGAAAATGGGGATTGAGACTGTGAGCCCCACGTGGGACAGGGACTGTGCCCAACCCGATCTGCTTGTATCCACCCCAGCGCTTAGTACAGTGCCAGGCACTTAGTTGAGCGCTTAACAAATACCATAATAATTAATTATTATGCTACAACAGGTTGGTGGATATGTTCCCTGTTCACAATGAGTTTACAGTCTAGAGGGGGGAGACAGATATTAAAATAAATATATAATTTGCAGCTACATACATATTCAGGTATGCACATGTCCGAGAAGCAGCACAGCCTAGTGGAAACAACACAGGCCTGGGAGTCAGAGGACCTGGGTTCTAATCCCGGCTCCTCCAAGAACCTGCTGCTTGAGAACCTGTTGTGGGACCTTGGACAACTCACTTCACTTCCTCTTTGCCTCAATTGTCTCACCTGCAAAATGGGGATTCAACACCTGTTCTCTCTCCTGCTTAGACTGGGAGCCCCATGCAGGTCCTGATTATCTTGTAGCTATCCCAGTACCTAGTACATTGCTTAGCACATGTACTTAGCTTACAAATACCACAATTATCATTATTATTAGCTCTGTGGAGAGCAGAGCACTTAAGGTGGAGGTAAACTGAGGTCAGGGCAGGCTGGTGTCTAAGACAGTGACGGGGAATTTAGGGAAGCGGTCAAGAGAGGAGAAAGAGCAATGGAGAGAGAAAGGTGGGCCATTTGCAGTTCTATTTCTCTTCTGCCCTTGTCTGACTCCCGTTTGCTCAGCTTCAGTCGTGGGTGGGGAGGTAAGGGAAGAGAGAGGAAAGAGAAAACGGAAAGCAAAGATGTCCAGAGTGTAGGGAGGAGGATGGGAGGAGGAGGGAAGGAGCAATGAGTGAGGAGTGGAGGGAGGAAATCAGCAGCAGCAACAGATAAGGCCGAACTGGAGAAGAGCAGCGTGGCCCAGTGGATAAAGTACAGGCCCGGGAGTCAGAAGGCATGGATTCTAATCCTGGCTCTGCCATTTGTCTGCTGTGTGACCTTGGGCAAGTCACTTCTCTTCTCCCCGCCTCAGTTACCTCATCTGTAAAATGGAGATTAAGACTGTGAGCCATCTGTGGGAAGGAACTGCATCCATCCCGATTACCTTGTATCTACCCTAGCGCTTAGTAGAGTTCCTGTCAGTAAGCACTTAAATACTACAATTATTATTAATTCTGGGGGCACTACTACATAATTGGAGGCTTTCTGGTTGATGTGGAATAAATAGATCAGGGGTATAGAAACTAGGGCAAAATTAGGCAAAATCCCCCAAATATATACTGTAGACATACTTTATATGATCTACTGTTTATATTTAAGGATGAAGCCACTGACCATTTGGCAGCCTTTACAAATAGCTATAAACCAACCCTGCCGTCTGCTGTTGTTTTCCGGAAGGCAGGGATTACGCAGCTCAATCCCTCCAGGGACGCCTCAGAGAACATCTTCCGAACATTCAGTTTGCCAGCATTCCAGTCTTAGCAGCTGCTGCATCGAAATATGCCCATAACCCAGTCGAGCCGCAGTGAGAATGGTCGCCGCTGTGGTGTGCTTGGGAAGCTCTTTGGGTCTCTTGGGAGCCCAGCCTGACATTTGGCCTCCTGTTCCTCCTCCTCCTTATCACTGGTATTTGTTGAGTGTTTACTATGCGCAGAACACTGTACTAAATACCAGGGAGACTCCAATTACAAGAGAGTAGGGCAGACATGTTCCCTGCCTACAACTAATCCTCGCTATTTGACACTGAATTCAGGCATCTTCCACTATAAAACTCTCCTTTAGCATTCCTCCATGACAGCATTCTTGAATTTTAATATCGTGGCATTCTCCATGGGAGCAATATTGAATTTTAATTGCCACCTGGCAAAAAAGTTCTGGTGTGGCGTGCGTGTGCTGTGAGCAGAATCTCTAAATTCTGTCGTGGCAGGGCCACCCCCGTAATATGCACACATTCCCACAGACACCAGTGGGTTTTCCATTGTAATTAGTTACCCCCCCATCCACAGGATATTGTGTTCTAACAGCAAACTTCGTTTCTCACTGTATTCTGCTACGAAGTACCAGAGATCTATCGTCTGGCTTGCAGCACCGAGTTAGCTCTGAACAGAATCAGGAGCTGTGAGTAGAACATGGTGAGTTTCTTTCAGTTGCCATAGATATGCAGAAGCGTTTGGATATATTTGAGCTGTCCGTCAACACCTGCAGAGCTGTTGGGGAAACCAATTATACCTAAAGAAATGTTTTATATGTATGCTAATATTTGTTGGTTTAAATTCACAATTTAAAGCAGCGTGGCATAGTGGAAAGAGCATGGGCTTGGGAGTCAGAGGACCAAGCTTCTAATCCTGGCTCCGCCACTTGTCTGTTGGGTGACCTTGGGCAAGACACTTCTCTTTGCCTCAGTTATCTCATCTGTAAAATAGGGATTAAGACTGTGAGCCCTCTGTGGGACAAGGACTGTGTCAAAACTGATTATCTTGTATCTACCCCAATGCTTTTCCTGGTTCATAGTAATCACTTAACAACCACTATTATTATTATTATTCTTTGGTCATGTAAACATAGTGTAAAACAATACTTATTGAACTTTTATCCTTTGAAAATATATTTATGTTGATATGGGCAAAATTTGGTGAACTTTTTTGATCTCGGGAATGCATTTACCATTTTTCCTTTGGGAAACCATACTTGATTTAATAATAATAATAATGTTGGTATTTGTTAAGAGCTTACTATGTGCCGAGCACTGTTCTAAGCACTGGGGTAGACAGGGGAATCAGGTTGTCCCACGTGGGGCTCACAGTCTTAATCCCCCTTTTACAGATGAGGTAACTGAGGCACTGAGAAGTTAAGTGACTTGCCCAAAGTCACACAGCTGACAAGTGGCCAAGCAGGGATTCAAACCCATGACCTCTGACTCCAAAGCCCGTGCTCTGTCCACTGAGCCACGCTTGGCTTGACACTATTTCCATGGGAGCAGTTTTTTAGCTAGTGTCTGGCAGTATATTTAATGGGGGATGAAAAAACTTAAAAAATTAGCTGTGATGCTTCTGCAAGCTCCAAAACCTACATTTTCTCAATTTACAAGATGTAGTTCTCATTTACAAGACAGCAACATCATCCTATTTAAAGTGACAAATTTTAAACAAGAGAAGTAACGTGGCACAGAGGATAGAGCACGGATCTGGTTTTAATCCCGTCTCTGCCACTTTTCTGCTGTGTGAACTTGGGCAAATCAGTTCACTTCTCTGTGTCTCTGTTGCTACATCTGTAAAATGGGGATTAAGACTGTGAGCCCCATATGGGAAATGGACATTGTCCAACCTGATTAGCTTGTATCTACCCCTATGCTTAGTACAGTGCCGGGTGCAGTAAGTGTTTAGCAAATACCAAAAAACCCCCAAAAAACCAGTCAGCAAGCCATTAGCAAATTAAACACTACTTTTTTGAAGAATCTTCTTTTTCAACTGTAAGAAACAGGCTGGACCATCTATTCTGAGATTTAAATCGACATCTAGCATCTCCGCCAGTGTCTTCAATCTATGGTCATCATTTTCATTTTCTCTTTTCCGTATACTTGTGCCAAAGCTTGTGAATACCTAAAATTACACTTTCCTTCTAAGTAAGGCACACAGCCCTGAAACTGTTCCAGGCCCTAGAGAGTTTATAAATTAACTTCAGGTAAATAAGAAAACTCAGTATTGAGATAAGTAGATTGAAACCACCCTGCAAAGGAATAACAGTTCTGCAGGGAAACGTTTTACATTAGGTCCCTCAGATCTTGGTCTAATGCAGAAAATGTTGATGCCTCTCTCTTAGCAGCTCCAACCCAAACGTTTCCTGCCTCCTGCTTTCACTGCTGGGATCCAAAGGAAAGATGAGTGGGGTGGAGGAAGGAAAAGTTGGCATCTGATGCCTATCGAAATCCAGAAATCAAACCACATGGGCATTAGGAAACCTAATAATAATAATTATAGTACTTGTTCAGCACTTATTACATGCCAAACACTTTCCTAAGCACTTGGGCGGAGATGAGATAATCAGATCAGTGACTTACCCACAGTCACATAACAGGCACGTGGCAGATCTGGGATTAGAAATCAGGTCCTCCAACTCCCAGACTCATGTGCTTTCTATCTCCTCTTTCTTCAAGCAGTCTTTTTTATTTGTTTTTGTGCCTATTTGCACTTGAGAAGAGACTCTAAGTATATTTGTTTCGGGTAAGTCCTATTTCCTAAACCGAAATAGCAGTAGAATTGTCGGTTTGAAGATTACTTCCACCAGTGGTGAGACCGGAACTATTAGTGTGAGGATTTTCGAGAGATCTTCTTGCAAGTTAGCACACTTTGTCCATTAAACAGTTGTATCCTATTTTGTTGTAAGAGTGATCACTGATCAGAGTGAGAAGAGTTGCAAGTTGCAAGAAGAGTTGTATTTAAGTGCTTACTATATGCCAAGCACTGTGCTTGGCGCTGGGGGAGATACAAGATAATCAGAGAGCTGAAAAGTAAACAGGGGCAGCATCATCCCAAATGGATATTTATCGACGGTCCAGGGGTTGCAGGCACTCATTGCTTTAGGAACGATAAAGTGTAAGAGAGGGGAATCCTGAGTCTAAAGAAGAAATATAGAAAGACTGATCAGATTAGAAATTCCATCTGAGATGGAAATCAACATCAGCAGTAGAGAGATCACTGAATTCTGGTGTGAGATAGCCATCGGTTATTTCAAGTGGCATAAAAAGGACAAACTGGAAATCAGAGTATTTGTCGAAGAGTTCCCTGGACTCTTTATTATGTGGGAAACACCCAGATAATTCCCAACTTGTTAAACCAGAACAAAATGCAGTGGAAAGCTGTTTCTTGTCTTATGCTGTTGTCATGTCCAACCAATACGATGCCATGGACGCATCTCTCCCAGAAAGCCCACCTCCACCTGCAGTCATTCTGATATTATATCCATAGAGTTTTCTTGGTAAAAATACCGAAGTAGTTTATAATTGCCTCCTTCCGAGCAGTAAACCTGAGTCTCCACCCTCGACTCTCTCCACTGCCGCTGCTGCCCAGCACAGGTGAGTTTTGACCTGATGGCCTTCCACTTTCTAGTCACTGCCCAAGTTAGGAATGGAGTGGATATGGCTCTGCTTGACTCTCCCTCCCGTAGTCGAGACTGGTAGAGTAGTAGAAACTCTCCAGATGTGACCCAGTTTGGTGAATGGAAAGTACAAGGTACTGAGTTTCTTTCTCATAGTATGACGAACAGTTGCTATTATTTTTCAAAAGAGAGGGGAACAAACAGAACAAAACACAAGTTTCTGATTACATTTGGCAGCACTAACAAGAGCGTATGCATTTAATGCAAGCAGAAAAACAAATTTTCACTTGACGGGGAAGGCCAAACTGCTACACGGGAGTAGAAATCTGACATGGTATGTATAAAATCATGTCATCCTCGTGTTGATAAAATGACACAAAAGTCAAAAATGTGTGGGCCCATTTTGCTTATAACTCCAACAATGATGTATTCCTCCCTTCTTTGTCATTGCTTTTCCAATTTCCCTCCCAAATGGAAAACATTTTATTTAATTGCCCAAATCACGTGAGAAACACAGTTTGACTTTGTCAGATTAAAGGGGTGCAAGGCTACGATGTACAGCCCAACTGCTCTTTATGGTGATGATTTTCTGCTGAGTACTCCTGGGTAAACTGAGGCACTATTAGTCATTCCATCAATCAGTGTTGAGCACTGTACTAAGCAGTTAGGGAGTTCACACAATAGAGTTGGTAGGCATGAGGGTCTAGCAATCAGAATGCTAAGGGGAGTTGGAAGTTTCAAAGAAACTGCCCCTCCCTCATGTTTTCTGTGTTGGAAATAAAGACTAGTCTCACCCAGTAGCTCTCTTGCTATGCTAGGATTGGGATCTTGAGTGTGGATTCAGGGTGAAAAGTTGGAGTTGGACTTTTCCCGTGCTCTCGTCCCCTCCAGCGGGACCCATGTCCTCTCCTTCTCCACTCTCCTGCTCGAATCTGCAAGTTACACTGCAGATGAAGAGAGAAGACAGCACAGATGGAGTCAGCACCAATTCTTCTGCCCCAGACTCGACTCTGCTAGCCGAGAAAGTGCAGAGAGGAATCACAACACTAATGTGTCAGCCATGTTTCTTACCTTTCTCTTGCCTTCCTTTGACAAGTGTTTTTTGGATTCACACCTTCCTTAAAGAGTAGGAGGGAAAATGAAGAGAGAAATAAAGTCAGATCAGTTACTTTCCTCATCAGAAGCAGTTGTCATTTGGGCTGGTAGAGGAGGAGAAGGAGATCAATGGAAAAGTTAGAAAGAGGGGTTAAGGGTGATGGCGATTTAGAGGAATCGGAAGGCCCACTGTGAAACTGTAGAAAGTATTGGTACCGGCTGATATGATTACAACCTACAAGTAGTTTCCTTTTATCGGTTTGCTGCGAGTTGTGATATATTGGAAGACTTGAGAAGTGCTTAGACTCCACTTTTGCAACTATAGTGTTAAATATCAGCCTTAGATTTAGGGTTAAACATTTACTCTTTCCACGAATAACCTCTGTTTTCATTTAATACTACAGCAAGTATGCGATTCATTAAAATCAACTCAAAGTATAATCCCCAAGCAAATCACTAATTAACCATTTTCTCCCTTGTGATTTTCTGCAAACCCTTCCAGTTTTTGTGAGGAAAGATGGCCTTTTTTAAGAGAGTGGTTATTTCTATGGGATTGTTGCATGATATACGTGGATGGGCAAAATGACTCTCTAGACAGGGAACTCACTGTGGACAGGGAATATGTCCACCAACTCTGTTTTATCATCCTCTCACAAGTGCTTAGTTTAGTGTCCTGCACACAGGTAGTGCTCAATAAATATTATTAATTGAAATGGATTGAAAAAAAATCATTTTGGATCAAGTTCAGAACTGCTTGTAAGAATTTCTGAGCCTGTGGAAGAGTATGGGGAGACACAATTTTTTAAAGGGATATGGTAAGCACTTATTATGTGTGAAACGCTGTTCTAAGAGCTGGGGTAGATAAAAGTTAATTAGGTTGGACACAGTCCCCATCCCGCATTGGGCCCACAGTAAATCGGAAGAACAGGAGAAAGGCACGGGAAGTTATATAACTTGCCCAACGTCACACAGCAAATAAGTAGCGGGGAACGGATTAGAACTCAGGTCCTCTAACTCCCCGGCCCGTGGTCTTTCCACTAGGCCATGCCGCTTCTCATTTTACAAATCTAGGTCATACGTGAGCTTGATCTGCACAAAACAAGCCTCCTCTCTGTTCTGGAGAAATCATAAGAATGCTCCAGTCTCTAAGCAGCCAGTCTAGAGAAATGCGGTGATGGTTAGCGTTTATCATCAGTTGGGCTTCCGAACTACTAGACCTGTGACGTCAGAGCAACTTCCTTATCGAAGTCCCAGCTCTCTGCGACGTCAGCACAACTCCCTAGCCACAGTCCCCAGCCTTCTGGGAAGTCAACACAGCTTCTCACCACAGTCCTCAGAGCTCCGAAACGTCATCACGACTTCCTGGCCGCAGTCCCCAGCTCTCTGTGAAGTCGGCACAACTTGCCACAGTCCCAGTTTTCTGTGAAGCCAACACGGTTTCCTTGCCTCAGTCCCCAGCTCTCTGTGTCGTCAACAGAACTTCCTTGCCCTAGCGCCCAGCTCTCTGCCTCCCAGACCACCAAGGGTGGAGCACTCAACTGGGAGGATTCCAGGGTTATCCAGGTACAGCCCAACAGATCTTGCCACCGAATCTCAGCTTTGTGTTTTTCCGTCCTCTGGAGCTACATTAGGAGAAGCCCAGTTGATGACAAACTCTAAACCATCAGCTCATTTCCCTAGTTGGGCTGCTTGGAGACTGGAACATTCTGATGTTTTCTCTAGAACAGAGAGAAGTCGTGTCTTGTGTAGATGAAGCTCATGTATGACCTGGATTTATAAAATGAGAAGCAGCATGGTTTAGTGGAAAGACCTCGGACCTGGGAGTCGGAGGACCTGGGTTCTAATTTTGAGCCCTCCCAATTGCTCTCTCTGTGACCTTGGGCAAGTCACTTCACTTCTCTGTGCCTCAGTTGCCTTATTTGTAAAATGGGATTTAGAGTGTGAGCCCTGTGCGGAACAGGGACTATGTCCAACCTGATTACCCAGTAGCTACTCCTATGCTTAGTACAGTGCCTGGCACATAGTAAGTGCTTAACAAATACCATCATCATCATTATTAATTATCATTATTATAAATTACTGATATATGCATAGTGTTGTGGGGCTGAGAGCGGGTGTGAATAAAGGGAGCAAATCTTGGTTTGGGGAGTGGATGAAAAGAAAACGAGTGCTAAGTCAGGGAAAGCCTCTTGGAGGAGATGTGCCTTCAGTTGGACTTCAAAGGTGGGGAGAGTAGATTTCTGTCAAATATGAAGAGGGAGGGCATTCCAGGCCAGGGGCAGAATGTGGGTGAGAGGTCAGAGGCGAGATTGATGAAATCGAGGTACAGTTAATAGGTTGGCGTTAGAGGAGAAAAGTATGCAGGCTGGATTATAGTAGGAGAATAGCAAGGCGAGGAAGGAGGGGCAAGGTGATTGCTTTAAAATCTAGGGTAAAGAGTTTCTACTGGATGTGAAGCTGGATGGGCAACCCCTGGAGGTTCTTGAGGAGTGGGGAAACAGGGACCGAACCTTTTGGTAGAAAGATGATCTGGGCAGCAGAGTGAAGTCTGGACTGGACTGGAGAGAGACAAGAGGCTGGGAGGACAGCGAGGAGGCTGATGGGTGAGGAGAAGCGCTCAGATGAATGTGTCGGCAATCTGGATCCAAAGCTTAGGATACTTACGCGAGAAAAGACGGAGGTTTGGCACCTGGGAAAACTTGTTCCCTAAATCTTACAAGCCCTGGGCAAGGGTCACAGGTTAAAGCTTGAAGATTATAGGTTTGAAGCCTATGAAAAGAAATATTTCTTCACACAGCGACTTATAAGCTTATGGAATTCATTACTACTGGACGCTATGAAATGCAAAGCCCATCAACGGGTTCGAGCAGGATTTGGTTAAATTCGTGGACCAGAAGCTTTGTTTGAGAGACGGGTTGGTATTATTGGAAGAAGGATTATCCTTAAGCATGAAGATGTTGGAGAAGGAGGGCAATATAGGTCCTCCAAACATCCGCTGGTGCCACAAAATAGTGTGCTGATTGAAATCACTGGTTTTTCCCAGCACCGCATTTCTTATGTGTGTAATAAAATTAATAATAATAGTAATAATGATGATACTATGTGCCAAGCACTGTTCTAAGCACTGGGGTAGATACGAGGTAGTCAGATTGTCTCATGTGGGACTCACAGTCTTAATCCCCATTTTACAGGTGAGGTAACTGAGGCACAGAGAAGTTATCTTCCCTCCCAAACCCTGTCTTCTCCCTGACTTCCCCGTCACTGCACTACCACCCTTCCCGTCTCACAAGCCCGCAGCCTTGGTGTCATCCTTGAATCCGCTCTCTCATTCACCCCGCACATCCAATCCATCACCAGAACCTGCCGGTCTCACCTTCACGACATCACCAAGATCCGCCCTTTCCTCTCCATCCAAACTGCTACCTCGTTGGAATCATCTCTCATCATATCCCGACTGGATTACTGCCTCGTGATCTCCCATCCTCCTGTCTCTCCCTGCTTCAGTCTATACTTCACTCTGCTGCCCGGGTTCTCTTTCTACAGAAACGCTGTGGGCATGTCACCCCACTCCTCAAAAACCTCCAGTGGTTGCCTATCAACCTTCACATGAAGCAAAAACTCCTCACTCTTGGCTTCAAAGCTGTTCATCCCCTTGCCCCCTCCTACCTCACCTCCCTTCTCTCCTTCTACTGCCCACCCCGTACGCTCCGCTCCTCCGCCGCTCACCTCCTCATGGTCCCTCGTTCCCGCCTGTCCCGCCGTCGACCTCTGGCCCCCTTCTTACCTCTGGCCTGGAACGCCCTCCCTCCTCACCTCCGCCAAACTAGCTCTCTTCCCCCCTCAAAGCCCTACTGAGACCTCATCTCCAGGAGGCCTTCCTGGACTGAGCCCCCTTTTCCTCTGCTCCTCCTCCCCTCCTCGTTGCCCCGTTCCCTCCCTCTGCTCTACCCCCTTCCCCGCCCCACAGCACTTGTGTATATTTGTACATATTTATTATTCTATTTTATTAATGTGTATATACCTATAATTCTATTTATCTATTTTGATGCTATTGATGCCTGTCTACTCGTTTTGCTTTGCTGTCTGTCTCCCCTTTCTAGACTGTGAGTCCGTTGTTGGGTAGGGATTGTCTCTGTCTGTTGCCGAATTGTACTTTCCAACCGCTTAGTACAGTGCTCTGCACACAGTAAGCGCTCAATAGATATGATTGAACGAATGAATGAATGAAAGTGACTTGCCCAAAGTCACACAGCTGACAAGTGTGATAGCTGACAAGTGGGAGCCCGTGTTCTTTCCTCAGTTTCCCCATCTGTAAAAATGGGGATCAAATACTTGACTGTGAGCCTCTTGTGGGAGAAAGATTGTGTCTGATATCATCATCATCAGTGGTATTTACTGAGAGTTTACCATGTGCAGAGCTCTTTACTAAGTGCTTTGGAAAGTACAGTGCAACAGATTTTGCAGACAACTTCCCTGCCCACAACGAGCTGACAGTCTAGAGGGGATCATATCTAGATCTGATCATATTGTGTCTATCCATGCTCTTAGCAAAGTCCCTGACCCCTAGAAAGAGCTTGATAATTCCCTAATTACCATTATTATAAATTATTAAATAAGACAAGGCTATAAAACAGACCGCAAGCTACCCTGGAAAGTATCCCCAACTTGATTGGAAACACTCTGAGGGCAGAATCGTGTCCATCATTCTACTGTACAGTAAGTGGGCAGAGCATTGGTTGACTGAACTGTACTTTTAAAGCGCTTACTACAGTGCTGCACACAGTAATCACTCAATAAAGATGATTGAATGAATGGAAGCAATCAGGGATAGAAATATAATTTGCCCCCAATTATCTAGATATCTGAGATGTTAGTGGGGTTTGTCTGTATCCAGAAAATCGAGGTCAAAATATATTTTGGGCCCTGATGATTTTCTATTGTAGAAATGACCTAGGAACACTTAGGGGTCGGGATTGGGAGTTTGAAAAAAAATTGTTTGATGGTACAGTCCCAAGCTTTTAGTACAGTGTTTGGCACACAGTGACCGCTCAATAAATGCGATTGAATGAATGAAAAGTCCTCTAGAGCCAGGACAGCACTAACACAAATCACAAACTGGAGCTGGACCTTATGTGCGAGGCAGATGACATCGTATGTAATGCTGGAGTTTCATCAGAGGAAGAAGGAGAACTTCCAGAAGGCCAGGCATGCCTCTCCACCCCCTTTCCCCCCACCATTTTCCCCAGTGGTTTGCTTTCCCCAGAGCAATGGCGGTAATGGCTGGTGGGGAGAAGAGGGGATGCAAGGGCATCCTCTCAATCACCATAGTTGTGGTGACGCTTCACAGCACAGGTACACACTGATGAGCAAACATACTGGAGGTCACGAGTCACCTCTGAATTTTGTTTTTTTAAGGTATTTATCAAGCGTTCACTAAGTACTGGGCACTGTACTACAAGTTAATCAGTTTGGACACAGACCATGGCCCATATGGGGCTCACAGTCTTAATCCTCATTTTACAGACGAGGTAACTGAGGCCCCGAGAAGTGAAGTGACTTGCCCAATGTCACACAGCCGACGAGTGGTGAAGCTGGGATTAGAACCCCTGTTTTTTTTACTCCCAGGCCTGGGCTCTATCCAGTAAGCCATGCTGCTTCTCAGACCCCCTCAGTTTGGGTCTGGCTGGGGATGGAAGGATGTGAGAGGGAGGAAGAGGAAGGAGAGAGACCACCTATATCGAGTGCTCTCAGCTAGAAACACTTTGGGCTGGATCTCTTTTTCTCTCAGAAGCTTGCCTGGGGTGAGAAGGAGTCAGGAGAACTCTCCCTTGTGCTTGAATGGTGTTTCCTGGAGCCCTCTATGATCACGAAGGTCTTGAGCCTCTCCCTCACCCTGTTCACCCTGTACCCAGCCATCTGCCACTGCTGGGAAAAGCAGGCCTAAGTTTTGCAAGAAATTCCAGGACCCTGAGCAAAATGTGACCAAAAAGGTCAAAAATGTGCAGCCATTGAAGATCTTGGTGATAGGCCATTTCTGATCACTGACCACTGACCACCACTGATGGCCAGTGTTTGAAAACTTACTCTTAAAAAAAATAACTTCCTTAATTAATCTGGTGATGAGCTGAAAGACTGGATTACTGCAGGCTTCCTACAAACCAAAACCCTCTTTCTTCACCCCAGTTTGAATTTTGTTTTTTGGCTGTCACTGTAGATTGCTGGTTCAATTCAGTCATGATCCCTGGACCTTGTCTGTCATTGACATTTGGGCAATTTTCCAGTTTGGTATTTAGGGAGTGTCTGCGGAGAGCATAGCTCTGTACTAGGCATTTGGGGAACATTCCAAAGAGGTATAAAAGGAGGGCTCCTCCTCTCCAAGAGCATCCTGTGCTTGCTGCTCTAATGCTTTTAACATTTCGTCCTCACAATCCAGGTTCCACCAAACATTTGTTCGGGGCGAATGAGCTCTCTCTCTCATCGTCTGTCTGCAGTCTCTCACTTGTTCACTGCTTGTTTGAGACTGGTCTTCGCCATGTCTCCAGCATGTTTCTTTAACTTTCTGGGTTTGCACAACTCGTCTTTCAGTTTCCCACAAAAGAGTTCCTTGGGTATCCTGTTGCCTTCATTCTGCTCATAAGTCTCATCCAGGCAAGCCGTGGAGCTGTGACCATGGTTTTGTTGCTTCTGAGTCGCTTGCATTTCAGGACCTCATTATGGGTAATCTCATCCTGCCCCTTTGTTGTAGGGTCTATTTGATAGATGGCGTGGCTTAGATTTTTTATATTTTTTTATGGTACTTGTTAAGCACTTACTGTGTGCCAGGCCTTGTCCTAAGCATTGGGCTAGATGCCAGGTAATCAGTTGGACACAGTCCTTGTCCCACATAGGGCTCACAGTCTTAATCCCCATTTTTACAAATGAAATAACTGAGGCACAGAGAAGTGATTTGCCCAGACACACATAGCAGGCAAGTGGCAAAGCCGAGATTAGAACCCAGGTCCTCTGACTTCCGGGCTGCTTCTCTAGACTTCTCCAGATGCTGGTCAAGATCTCAGAGGTTTACGGAAGATTGGATGCAAAAACATCCTTGTCGACTTTCAACTTGGTGTGGACCTCGTTGCCCCATTATTTTGCAATCTCCTGAGGACAGGCTGTTTTCTTCTCTCTCTTTAATCTATCCAGGCACCGTTGGACAATGTCCTACCTAGGTGAATGCTTTAAGTTCTGTGATGCTGATGAATATCTTTGTGATTTATATCACTCTGTGAAATAGCTCAGAGTGGTTTGCATGACTTATAATTGCATCTCTAGAGCATCATTAATACTGCGTGCAACAGCTTTTGCAAAGCCTCTTCAACTGAAAATATCATCGGCAATGATACTTACTGAGCACTTATCTTATTTGTGTCGGGATTACTTTGGTATATCTCTTTATATTCTATTACTTCCTTCTTCCTGTAATTTATTTTAGTTTCTACGTCTAGATAATAACCTTCTCGAGGGCAGGGATCATGTTTGCTAACCAGTCTTTAACAAATACCGAATTGATTTGGTATTCACCTCACCCTCCACCACACAGCACTTATGTATATACCTATAAATCTATATATTATTTATAGTAGTGCCTGTCTCCCCCTCTAGATTGTAAGCTCATTGTCAGCAGAGTACGTGTCTGTTATTGAACTCTCCCAAGTGCATACGGTAAGTGCTCAGTAAATACCATTGATGATCGATTAAAAATATATTCTGGTGCCCATTTTCAGCCTATTAGGATAGGTTGAGCAGAGCCAGACATACTCTACGAGTCTATTTAACTTTAATGGTAACGGAGAACGGGTCAGGTGGAGTTTTCGTGTTCCTTAACACGAAATGGTTAATGGTAACGGAGAACGGGTCAGACGGATACCGTTGTAAATCAAGGGATGGTTGCACTGTGGTTGCCAAGAGAGTGGGAAGCAAACAAATCTGTGAGTAAATCTCACTTAAGAAATCCATTTATAAGCAGTAATTGCTTGAGTCCATGACTTTGGTGATGTCCAGGGAGGTGAGATGGCAGTGTGTGTTCTACTTATTAAATCTGAATGTCAGCCAGCCTGCATGCAGCTTGACTGTGTTTGAGGGCTACAAAAAATAAAAATGTTAAACGGGAGGAAATCCTGCTTCCTCAACATGATGGGAAATTTGATTGATAACAAAAGGATTATATTTACCTCACACTGTTTTCAAATGGTATCTTAGGATACGTTTTAGACAGGTAATGCCGTGATTCAAGTAAGAAAAGTAAATAACTTTCTCTCCTAGTGTGAGAGGTAAGATTTGAGCAGGGAGATGTTGAAGTTATAAATGAAATGGAGAGGTAAATTTATTTTAAACAGCAGAAGATAAAAGGAAGGTTCTCTTGTGGTAGTAATAGCTTCAGGGTTAATTTAGAGGAAAAGATAGGTGAACGATCCCACAAAACTAGAAAGTCCAGAAAGACTGAAAGACCATAAAAATGAGATAAGATAGGCCAGAGCAAGTCCACAAAAAGAAAAAAAAGCAATTTCAAATAGCATCCATATAAGATTTTTCTAGTTTGGGCTATTCAAATGTGAAAAATGAATGAACCCAAGAAATAGGGCCAGCAGAATGAGCAATCGCCCTCTTAGTGAGTAGTGGGGTCGATAAGTTGGATTGTGCTGTGATTTACGTTTCTGGAGAAAAACAGAGAGGCTTATGTAGTTGCGTTGAAACATTGGTTCTCTATTATCCCTAGCCTGGAATGTCCAGTGCCGTGCTTTAGAGCTTAATTAAATATACACACCAAAGACCTTTTTTGTGGATCTAAGATTAGGTCGGATGCCAATTTCCTTTAAAATACTTCATTACCTTTAGTGGCGCTTGTGTGAACTCCAAGCAGTCTATTTTTCTCCCTTTCAAGGAAGCCTTGCCCTCGCTGCTTATATACTAATGTCATTTCTCACCCGTTTATTGTGTTACTTTTCTTAATTTGGTGCCCCGCTGGGTCTCAGTGGGATGCCACTCAAACATTATGTCAACGATCTCAAAATTGAACTCCAGCGCTTCATTCTACAAATGGCTCCTAGCAGATGTGTGGCACACTTTATTAACTTAAGTACCGGCTAGTTGAAAATTTCATTAGTTTGAGGGGAAGGGCTACGTTTCATCAATGGACCCAGTATGGATGAATTCTTTGTGTCAACCTGACCCATATCAAAATGGATTATTGTTGTAAGTGAGACAAGCGACCTAATGTTCTGCCTATTATGCACAAATGGTCTATAACCTTTTAAAATACTAGTGTGGGAAAGCAGCACACTTCACTGCATAACCAAAACCCGGATTCTTAACAGGTAGCAGTCTCTCTCTTAGCAACATTTGCCACAGGCCGTCCGTGTGAGCTTATGAATTATCGCGGGGCGCAATTTCCTACCAGGTATCCAGGGAAAATCGGCGTAGAGAATGAAATAGACTAAGAAGCATGTCACACATTTTAATGAGCACCGACGTGATTACAGGGCTTTTCTCTAGTGCCATCGTCCGATGAGCGGACGGTATTTCAGATGCGTCCCGGATACTTTCACGACTCCACGGAGGGAGCCGTGGGATGCGGGCCGAGGAGTCTTCTCTCTGAATGGTGACAGCAGAGCTCTGATGTTTACGAGGTGGAGTTTTCGGGTCCCTTAATAGTGGCGACAGTCCTTTCGGGGAATGTGGCGAAGTGACATAAACAAGCTTACTGGGGTTTGCTAACTCAGATGTGTCGGCCCCAGAAGCGCAGTATTATATCGATTAATTCAACTGTTAGACGCGGGACAGCAAACGGGTAAATGTGTCATTCACCGTTTTATTTTAAGTGGCTTGCAGCATGGCTTAGTGGAAGAAGCACGGGCTTGGGAGTGCGAGGATGTGGGTTCTAATACCGGCTCCCCGCTTGTCAGCTGTGTGACTTTGGGCAAGTCACTTCTCTCGTGTCTCATCTGTTAAATGGGGATGAAGACTGTGAGCCCTCCGTGGGACGATCTGATTACCTTATATCTAACTCAGCGTTTAGAACAGTATTTGGCACATGGTAAGCGCTTACCTCTATCATTATTATCATTACGGACCACTAGGTAAGGAAATAATGGGCACCCTGGCATAATCTGTTGGCAACAGGGTCAGTTGGCTGATCCATCTCTGATGTGGCCAAAACTCCCATCCTGCCCCCAAAGCCCAAAGACACCCCCACTGAGGAGTCCAACCAAACCAATCTCTAGATGGTAAGCTCACTGTGCCCATTCTCTCCTGTCCCACCGACGACCTCTGACCCACATCCTGCCACTGACCTGGAATGCCCTCCCTCCTCACACCCGCCAAACGAACTCTCTTCCCCTCTTCTAAGCCCTACTGAGAGCTCACCTCCTCCAGGAGGCCTTCCCAGACTGAACCCTCCCTTTCCCTCTGTCCCTCTTCCCCTCCCCATTTCCCCCCACTCCCTCCCTCTGCTCTACCCCCTTCCCCTCCCCACAGCACTTGTGTATATTTGCATATATTATTTATTATTCCATTATATTAATGATGTGTATATATCTATGATTCTATTTATCGATTTTGATGGTATAGATGCTTGACTACTTGTTCTGCTCTCTGTGTCCCCCTTGTAGACTGTGAGCCCGTTGTTGGGCAGGGATTGTCTCTATCTGTTGCCACATTGTACATTTCAAGTGCTTAGTACAGTGCTCTGCACACATTAAGTGCTCAATACATGGGAATGAATGAATAAGCTCGTTGAGGGCAGGGAACATGTCCACCGATTCTGTTCTATTGTACTCTCCCAAGCACTTATTAACAGTAAACGCTATGGAGTAAGAACTCAATAAATACCATTGATTGATTTATTGAAACTGCCCTAGCCTCGGCTCATGGGCTGGATCTAGGGACCTGTAAATTCAGTCAAGTGGCATAGCAAAGGCTCTACTTCTGATGTGTCTGTCTCCAACCCCTCTGCCCACTTAAAATCTTAGATTTTGACCCCAAGGGACAGGGACTGTATCTACCTGTCACCTGTGTAATTTCTCCCAGCTCCTAGTACACAGCTCCGCACTCAGTAAGCACTTAATAAATGATGTCACCCTATCTCCTTCTGCCTGCATAAAGGGTAGCCGATCCTTAGGATTAGGAATTTTGATGGCTGGGCCAACCTCGAGGCATTTTTAAACAACGAACCGGTGAAGGAATCCCCTAGCTTGTATGGAAGGTAATCTCTGGCCACAGAGCAGTCTTTTACAGCTAGTAGAAATAGAACTAGTATTTATTAAACATTGGGTCCAGTGCGCTGTACTAAACACTGGGTGGGACTTGGACACAGTGAGGTGGGAGTGAGATTATGGCAGCAAGTGCAGGCTGTGAATTGCTTAATAAGGATAATGGTGGCATTTTTTACATGCTTAATATGTACTAAGCACGGTATTATAAAATTCAATCAGATTGGACACAGTCCCTATCTCACATGGAGCTCACAACCCAGTGGGATAGGAGAATAGGTAATGAATGCCCCTTCACAGATGAAGACACTGAGGCACAGAGCAGCGGGGCCTAGTGGAAAGACCATGGGCCTGGGAAGTCAAAAGACGTGAGTTCTAATCCTGGCTCTGCCACTTGTCTGCTGTGTGAATTTGGGCAGGACACTTAGCTTCTCTGTGCCTCAGTTACCTCATCTGTATAATGGGGATTAAGAATGTGAGCCCCCACTTTGTGGGTCATGGACTGGGTCCAACCTGCTTAGCTTGTAACTACCCAGTGCTTAGTATAGTGCCTGACACATAGTAAGGGATTAACAAATGCCATTTCCAAAAAAAGTGACCTGCGCAAGATCACACAGTAGATAAGGGAAAAAGTTAGGATTAGAACCCAGAACCCAGAAGGGTGGGGTGGACTGTCACGGTACCAACAGGAAACCCTGGCCTTATTGCCTTTTGTTAATTTAAAACAAAAGTTTTCACTTCAGCAGCCCCTTTGACTTCCTGAGGGAACCCAGTCACCACGGCACTGTGTCTCTACAGGAAAGCTGTGTTTCCCTGTGAATCTAGAGTTTGTACAATGGTAACTGCGATTGAAACAATATTTCAATCAATAAATCAATCAGTAGCATTTATTGGGAGCTTACTGTGTGCAGAGTACTGTACTAAGTGCTTGGGAGAGTACCATACAACAGAGTTGGTAGATGTGATCCCTGCCTACAATCTACAGAGAAGCCCACGACCTCATATCACCCATAGAAAAATAATTGGAATTTTTTAATTCTCATCTCCCTGAAAAATGCCTTCCACTCCTCCCCTCTGCCTTACCCTGTCCCTGAGGCCAGAAAAAGGCCAATTGGGAAATCCACCAATATGGGAAAGTCAGTTTTGAAGGACTGATCTAGCCCAGACCACCAACGGGACAGGACAAGCCTGCAGACCTTCAACTGGGAATTTCACCGATATGGAAAAGTCGGTTTTGAAGGACTGATCTAGCCCAGACCACCAATGGGACAAGGCAAGCCTTCAGAACTGCAGCTTGTGGCTCTAGTTACTGATTACCTGTTCACTGGTCATCCGGAGAATAGGTAGTTATTACCCTAAGAGTGATAACATCCTAATCATCCACTGATAGATCATTTGAGCCAGTTGAAGAATAGAGCTGAAGTCTCTGGCAAGTGCAACAAGGACTTAAAGTTCCAAAATGTGATTGAGAAGAATATAGCATAATCTCTCGTTCTCTCTCCTCTGATGGAGTTTTTAATGAGCTAGAAACATAATTTCCCAGGGGAAGTTAAGCTCTCATAGCAGTTCTTGTCGGGAAGTGTATTGTGTGAAACAACATTCCTTGACAGATAAATGTCTCCCTATTAGTCCATCAACCAGTATTCATTGAAGCCTATTCACTTATCAGGTCTGGACCCAGGGCTCTTTGGTCCAATATGTCTATCCCTAAACTGATCATGTTCTGGAAATATTCAGATTGTCTTCAATCAATCACTCAATCAATTAATAATATTTATCAAACGCTTAGTCTGTTGGGAGGATACAATCGAATTAGTCAGTCGATCACTCAATCAATTAATAATATTTATCAAATGCTTAGTCTGTTGGGAGGATACAGTGGAATTAGTAGACACGATCCCTGCCCTCAAGGACCTTACAATCGAGTAGGGAAGAAAGATACTAAAATAAATTACAAGGTTGGGGAAAGAACAGAATTAAAAAAAAAAAAAGTTGGTATTTGTTAAGCGCTTACTATGTGCAGAGCACTGTTCTAAGCGCTGGGGTAGACACAGGGGAATCAGGTTGTCCCACGTGGGGCTCACAGTCTTAATCCCCATTTTACAGATGAGGGAACTGAGGCACAGAGAAGTTAAGTGACTTGCCCACAGTCACACAGCTGACAAGTAGCAGAGCTGGGATTCGAACTCATGAGCCCTGACTCCAAAGCCCGTGCTCTTTCCACTGCGCCACGCTGCTTCTATGGAATTGTGGTTTGGATGGGGAGGAAATGGGGTGTGCCCAAGTGCCTAGACGACACAGTGTGCAGGAGTGGAAGCTGAGTAGAAAGTATTGTACTTTCCCAAGCGCTTAGTACAGTGCTCTGCACACAGTAAGTACTCAATAAATACTATTGAATGAATGAATGGGGTGTGGAGATGACAGATTATCTTTTATGATGTGCCAGGGGCGTTCAAGTCATTCTCCTTCCAATAACTCCTCCAGAAGTCGGAAAGGACATGTTGACTTCCATTTCCATTTGGAAGAATCTGGTTCTTCGGATCATCTGGAGGAATTGAAAGCATTAAAAAGAAACGTCAGCATCTCAGGAAAACAGGACGTGAAGGACCGTTAGAAAAAGATGATGTGCTCTGGATGCCACAGATTCCTGACACAGTACAGAGCAGCACCGGGGAATGTCATCAAGATGAAGTGTACATTGGCTGTAGACTGGGAGGACAATTCATCCAATTTTGGAAGTAAACATTTTGGGGATAAGAAGGAGAGGCTTGGAGAGCTGTGAGGGATGAGACAGAGAAACCTCGGCCGGGAACAGTATTTGTGGATTGTCATAATGTTTGATTTTCATGAAATGTTTTCACAAGCCAAAACAAATTAACACATGGAGGAACAAGAACAAATAGAGATTACATAATAAAATGGGCTGTGGCGATCTGTCTAGAGAAGGAGAAGGAAGAACTAGACTAAAGCGGTTCAATTCAGCTTGAGGATCTTGGGGTTGTTTGTTTTAGGTTTGGGCATTTATTTGTTTTAAGGCTTCCAAAGCAGTTGCTTTAAAGGTTTACTTCATATTTTGCAGTGGGCACCAGGAATCGAGCCAAGATCCACAAGGTAGAAAGGGAAGAAAGAGTTGAAACTTGTTTTGGCAAACAGGGATAGTGAAGACAATCGGGCCAGACACTTAATGCCTCAGAGTATATTTATTTGTTCTGAATGATCCAGTTTGGTAATCATCACTAACTAAATCCATCAGCTCCTATTCAGTTCCATAATTGCTTTACTTTTATGCATAACTTCTGCAACTGCAAAATAGAGGAAAGGTGCTTAAGTGGGGAATTAAACCTAGACTGTAAGCTCATTGTGGGCCTAGAATGTGTGTGTTTATTGTTATACTGTATTCTCCCAAGTGCTAGTACAGTGTTCTGCCCACAGTAAGCGCTCAGTAAATATTATTGACCGACAGACTAGCAATAAATTAAGCAAGAGAAAAAAGAAGAGAAGGAGGGGTAAGGGGTACTTGAGACTCATCTTTTTTTGTTTTTTTTGTACTGTCCCAGGTGCTGCATAAGAATGTGCACCTATTAGATTACAGTAACTCCCCATCCTTCTCCTCTTCCCATGAAAAGAGAAACCTTCACTGCATAAGCCAGCATCCCAAGTATTCTGGTCTTCTTCCTCTTCCTACACTGGCGTGAACCACAATTATTGCTTACAAAAATTATCTCTAATTTCCTCCTTAAAAAATCGGGATGAGGGGAAGAATTCTGTGGCGGAGGTGGGTCTGTATTGGGTCCTATGACTGACAGGGAGAGCTGAGTTTATTCCAGACTCCTCAGGGCCATCTCCCAATTGCCAGTCCATTGCTTCAATCTGAATATTCCATACTCAATCAATTAATCAATATAGCGTATTTATTGAGTGCTTACTGTCTGCAGAGCACTGTACTAAGGGCTGGGAGAATGAAATAATAATGTTGGTATTTGTTAAGCGCTTACTATGTGCCAAGCACTGTTCTATGTGCTGGGGTAGATGCAAGGCAATCAGGTTATCCCATTTTACAGATGAGGGAACTGAGGCACAGAGAAGTTAAGTGATTTGCCCAAGGCCACACAGCTGACAAGTGGCAGAGCCGGGATTAGAACCTATGACCTCTGACTCCCAAGCCCGTGCTCGTTCCACTGAGCCACGCTATATAATAATAAATAGACATATTCCCTGCCCACCACTATCTTATGTTGTCCAATTCCTTTTTGGCATTGGGAAGGTCAAGCCCCCCTCTCAGGGTCGCACCTGGGGAGTTTCCAGTACTCTACCAGTCTCAACTACGGGAAGCAGAGACAAGTAGAGGCCTACCCGTTCCATTCCTAGCTTGGGCAGTGGCAAGCAGGTAGAAGGCAATTTGCTGCAAGTCAAACGTCACCTGTGCTGGACAGCAGCTGCATGGGAGAGAGTAGAGGGCAGAGACTCAAGTTTACTGTGCGGCGTGAGGCTATGGTAAACTGGTAAATGATAAATAGAAAATGTGCATACACTACCGGAGCGACTGCAAATGGAGGCGGGGCGTTCTGGGAGAGATGTGTCCTTGGCGTCTCTGTGGGTCTGAGATGACTTGACAGCAAAAGACAAGACAAGCTCAGGCCAAAAAGATTAGAAGCCAGGAGATCCAAGTAGAGATGGAGTGATAATTCAGTTGGAGACATATTTTTTATTTAGAATTAATAATAATGTTGGTATTTGTTAAGCGCTTACTATGTGCCGAGCACTGTTCTAAGCGCTGGGGTAGACATAGGGGAATCAGGTTGTCCCACGTGGGGCTCACGGTCTTAATCCCCATTTTACAGATGAGGGAACTGAGGCACAGAGAAGTTAAGTGACTTGCCCACAGTCACACAGCCGACAAGTGGCAGAGCTGGGATTCGAACTCATGAGCCCTGACTCCAAAGCCCGTGCTCTTTCCACTGAGCCACGCTGCTTCTCTATTGTTGTCTGTTTTCTGAATTCTGTTGTCTGAATTCTGTTGTCAAGTCCTCATATTATGTTCACGTTGAAGTTTGTATTTGAAGGGGTCTTGCTAGGCGTTCCTATGGAAGTAAAGAAGCAGATTTAAATCCTGGGAGTCAAAATAGAGGATGTGTAGGGGAAAGGAGAAAGAGGGAATATTAATTTGGATTTTCTGGGCCTTTTGCTTCTCTGGGTAGATGGTGGAGATACTGCTAGGCCTCTGGAAAAAATATAGGGTAACTAACAGGTCAAATGAAAGGTGATTAATAGCAAAATCACCCTTCCAATCACCCTTTCCAACAGCTTGTTAGATATGAACCCTGAGAAAAACTTCCACACCTCCCGATATTCAGTGAGGTTGGTGAAGCAGAAATTGATCATTGGGTTTTTTTGTCCATGTTTATCTGAGCTATTCTTTATCTTGGTTCGCTTTGAACCTAAAACACTAAGACGCCCTTCCTGGGTATCACGATTCCATTCTGCACTTCTGCGCTTCAATAGGAAATATTGAGCTAGCAATCATCTGTGATTGTTGCACATCTTGGCTCTTAGACATGTGGCTCCAACCATCATTTTCCTTTTTGAGAGAGGGAGATGGGGGGAAAGAGGGAGGGAGAAGGAGAGAGAGAGAAAGGAAAGAAAGGAACTGCCTCTTAGCTGGTTCCATGGGCTCAAACCTAAGCAGGGCTGGTCTGCTGGGAACCCAAATTGTTGACTGGTGAGAGAATAAGATTTCAAGAAGACAGTTCTGTAATTTTCGGTGACTGAATCCAGATTAAATTATCGCAACTGGTTCATAGATATGATCCTGACATGAAGCACGAAGAAGAAAGATCGCATCCCTTAATTTTCCCTTCTGACTAGATGGGATTCACAGGCACAGGCTCTTTTCCTAACCCTAAGACCTGGATTTTACTTCCAGCTCTGTCACTTGTCTCCTGCATGACATTGGACAAGTCATTTAATTTCTGTGGTCCTCCGTATCCTCATCTGTAAAATGGGGATCAAATACCTGTCCTCCCTCCTACTTAGACTGTGAGCCCCATGAGGGACAAGGATTTGTCCAACCTGTTTATCTCGTAACTACCCCAAAACTTAGTACAGTGTTTGGCACACGGTAAGTGCTTAGCAAAAACCACATTGATTATTATTGGTCAGAGGACTAATGTGATATTATCTGAGCTAAAGGATATTAATTTTGATGACCAACCCTGTTAAATTGTACTCGCACAAGTAAGCACTCAATAAATATGCTTAATTGATTAATTAGTTAAAATTCCTTATTTACACTGCCCGAGAGGAGTAATTTATTTACATTACTGAATTTTATAGGTTATTGCTTCTACATACCCAGGCTAAAAATCAATTCAGTCCAGTTTATAATCTTGAATGTAGGGTTTTCTTATTGCTCTTCAGATGCCAATTATTTGCGGTTCTTCAGTTAAACGCCAGCGTTTTGACACAAACTATAAATGCTTTCGATCATACAGAATTCCATTTATCTTTATGTATCAGGGAACTGACATTAATATTGACAAGAAATTCATAATCAATCAATACTTTCCCACCAGAGGTGGGAATTATGGAAAGCGATCATAGTTTTGGAAGTCTATTGTGGTGCAGGTGTCAAGATGCCAGAGAATGGAGCCAAAATGTAGAAAAATAGGTAAATCATGAGAGAGGAAGAGAGGATGTGAATTATAAGGTCTGTGAGGACAGGGACTGTGTCTTTAACTCTGTCTTCTTTGTTCCCAATAATAATAATAATAATAATGTTGGTATTTGTTAAGCGCTTACTATGTGCCGAGCACTGTTCTAAGCGCTGGGGGAGATACAGGGTCATCGGGTTGTCCCACGTGAGGCTCACCGTTAATCCCCATTTTACAGATGAGGGAACTGAGGCCCAGAGAAGTGAAGTGACTCGCCCACAGTCACACAGCTGACAAGTGGCAGAGCCGGGATCCGAACCCGTGACCTCCGACTCCCAAGCCCGGGCTCTTTTCCACTGAGCCACGCTGCTTCTATATAGTCTCTACGCAGAGACTCAGTAAGTGCTCAGTAAGCACTGATGCTGCTTTTGATGGCAGGGAAAATACTGAAATGGAGAGCGGGCTAGCCACAGCGAGAGAAAAAGAGGAGCAGACAAAGAAGGGAATAACAGAGACAACGAAAATTGTGGAATCAAGGCATTCATTATGTGTCAAATGCTGTACCAGGTGCTGGGGTAGACAGAAGATAATCAGAGTGGAAAAGTCCCCATCTCACATTGAACTTACAGTCTAAGAAGGAGGAAAAAGAGGTATCGAATCCTCATTTTAAGGATGAGGATGAGGCAAAGGGAAGTTAAGTGACTTGGCCAAGGTCACACAGCAGATCCTCTGACTCCCATGCCATGCTCTTTCCACTAGGCCACTAGGGGGGGCAATCAATCAGGTAATAAATCGAAACAGCTTGGTTTAATGGAAAGAGCCCGGGCTTGGGAGTCACAGGTCGTGGGTTCTAATTCTGCCTCCGCTACTTGTCTGCTGTGTGACCTTGGGTAAGCCACTTCACTTCTCTGGGCCACAGTGACCTCATCTGTAGAATGGAGATGAAGACTGTGAGCCCCACGTGGGACAACCTGAATACCTTGTATCTCCCCCAGTGCTTAGAACAATGCTTGTCACATAGTGAGTGCTAAAAAAATAGCATTATTATCATTATTATTGTTATTATAGAAGCAGCAAGGCTTAATGGAAAGAGACCGGGCCTGGGAGTCAGAGGTCGTGGGTTCTTATTCCGCTCCTCCACTTGTCAGCTGTGTGACCTAGGGCTAGTCACTTTACTTCTCTGTGCCTCAGTGACCTCATCTGTAGAATGGGGATGAAGACAGTGAGCCCCACGTGGGACAACCTGCTCACCCGGTATCTTCCCCCAGCGCTTAGAACAGTGCTTGCCACATAGTAAGGGCTTAACAGATACCATTATTATTATTACTAATAATAAATGGTATTTATTGAGCACTTATTTTGTGCAGAGCACTGTACTAAGTGTAAGCAGCGTGGCTCAGTGGAAAGAGCACGGGCTTGGGAGTCAGATGTCATGGGTTCGAATCCCCGCTCTGCCACTTGTCAGCCGTGTGACTGTGGGCAAGTCGCTTCACTTCTCTGTGCCTCAGTGACCTCATCTGTAAAATGGGGATGAAGACGGTGAGCCTCACGTGGGACAACCTGATTACGCTGTATCTACCCCAGCGCTTAGAACAGTGCTCTGCACACAGTAAGCGCTTAACAAAAAGCAACATTATAATGCATCTGTAAACATATGGGCAGCACATCTGTATCTGTCTTTTGTTTGTGAGCTTGATGTTTCTGACAGTGACGTCTGGCCGTGTACATGGGCGCGGCTGATAGGTCCATATGGATCAACCCACCCTCCGCCACAGTTTGCGGGTAAGGAAAGATCCCTGTCTCGCCAGCCGGTCCGTTAGCCTCTGCCACCGAACGTCCTGACCGGCACGAAGCTTTGGCTCCACAAGAGCCAGGCCTCTCCCGGTTTCCGGCGGCCCATCCGGTCCTTCTCTCTGCTTCAGCGATTCCCTCGCCGTTCCCCACTGGCTCGTGTGGTTTCCCACCTTGCTCACCCGAATGGAGAGCAGATGGATTGGAGAGGAACCCAGTTCCCTCCTGGGCACAGGGAGACACAGAGGGGCTTCGGGTGTCAGGTGGAGACGACCGGAGCGGCAGCGTAGCTTCATGGGTAGAGCACAGGCCTTCTGGACCTGGGTTCTAATCCCGCTCTGCCGTATGTCGGCTGTGTGACCTTAGGCAAGACACTTCCTCTCTCTGGGCCTCAATTACCTCATCAGTAAAATGGGGATTAAGAACGTGAGCCCCATATGGGGCAGGAGCTGTGTCCAACCTGATTGCCGATCTACCCCAGTGCTTGGCACGTAGTAAGGGTTTAACAAGTACCATACTTATTGATATTGTTATTATTATTATTATAAGCTCATTGTGGGCAGGGAATGTGTCTGTTCATTATTATATTGTACTCTCCCAAGCACTCAGTACAGTAATTTGAACACAGTAAGCACTCAATAAATACGACCGAATGAAATGAACGGGTAGCTTGGGCAGGCTTCCCTCCCATACCAAAGGGAAGAAGTGTGGTCTAGTGGATAGAGTTTGGGCCTGGGAGGCAAAAGGACCTGGATTCTAATGCCGGATCCCCCATTTATCTGCTGAGTGAACTTGGGCGAGTCGCTTCACTTCTCTGTGTCTCAGTTACCTCATCTGTAAAATGGGGATTAAGACCGTGAGCCCTATGTGGGACATGGACTGTGTCCATCCTGATTTACCTGTGTCTAACCCAGCTAATAGAGTGCCTGGCACATAATCCGTGCTTAACAAATACCAGGAAAAAAAAAAGCTATTCTTGACTTTGTGTGTTTTATTTACGTTGTGTTTTAATGTTTCATCATTCCCCATGAGTCTGTCTCTGACTCCTCCCCACTTTAACTCCTAGACTGTAAGCCCTCGGTGGGACAAGGACTTGGTCTAATTCCCACCGGTTCATTCTTTCCCAACACTTAGTACAATGCTCTGCACACAGTGAGCACTTAATGAACACTCTGAGCACTGTCGCTTGGCACATACGTACTTGAACTCACAAATAATAATGTTGGTATTTGTTAAGCGCTTACTATGTGCAGAGCACTGTTCTAAGCGCTGGGGGAGATACAGGGTCATCGGGTTGTCCCACGTGAGGCTCACAGTTAATCCCCATTTTCCAGATGAGGTCACCGAGGCCCAGGGAAGTGAAGTGACTCGCCCACAGTCACACAGCTGACAAGTGGCAGAGCCGGGAGTCGAACTCATGACCTCTGACTCCGAAACCCGGGCTCTTTCCACTGAGCCACGCTGCTTCCCACAAAGGCTATGCCACGCCTATAGACACTCATGCAGCCACGCTACATACCTTCCTGAAGTGACGTAAACATGCCCATTCATTCATTCAATCATATTTATTGAGCACCTACTGTGCAAAGTACCGTCCTAAGCACTGTGTCCAGGAAGTCACCACTGCTTCTTCTTCCCCTGCCACTGAGATGGCTGGAGCAGGCTGTGCCCTGGGAATTTCAGAGTGGCTGGAACGGCATTAACCTGGTTTTACTGAAAACTGTCAGGGAATAATAATAAATTCAGTATCCGTGAAGCGCTTACTATGTGCCAATCACTGTCTAAATCACTGGCTCTGATGCAAGATCTTCGGCCAGAGTTTCTCTCTAAGACTCATAGTCTGAGGGGGAGGGAGAATATGTACTGAATCCCCATTTTATAGATGAGGAAACCGAAGTTAAGCGAGTTGCACAAGGTCGTGCAGCAGGCAAGTGACAGAGGTGGGATTAGAACGCAGGCCCTTTTACTTCCCGGCCTGTGATCTATCTATAGGCCCATGTTGTCTCTCACTAAGTAAGAGATGGCAATCAATTTAACCTCTGATGAACTAGCCACTGATGTCAGCGAGGAAGAGAAAGTCACTTTACACAGCTCTGGTCAAAGTGGTACTTCTGTGGGTTTCACTGAGGTTGTTCTGGGTGATGAGAAAACATTAGGTTTGTCCCACCAGGGATGGGACTCCTGGTCACTTTGGAATTAACAAAGACAGACTTTGAATTTGAGGGCTTTAGGGGTTTTTTGTCAAGCTTTAATTGATTACTTCTACAACCCCTTCCCTCCAAATCACCTAAAGAGCTGGGCACACCCTTGGCTTCAACCTCTAAGGATTATAAAACCCAAAAGGAGAGGAACAGAGGAAAGAAGACTAGACTGAAAGGAGAGGCATGGGCTTGGGAAGATCATCCCTTGATTAAGACAAGGCAGAGATTCATCCAAAGAATCAGTATAAATCTCTGGAAGTTAGCCAAGCAATCTATGCCAAGAACCACAGTGAGGGAAAGGTTGTCTTGGCACATTCCATTCATTGATTTTTATTTTGGTATCTGTCAAGTGTTTGTCGTGTGTCAGGCCCCGTTCAGAGTACTCAAGGTAGATCCGAGCTAATCAGGTTGGACACAGTCCGTGCCCCAAGATCTTAATCCCCATTCTACAGATGAGGTAATTGAGGCACAGAGAAATTCAGTGAGTTGCTCGAGGTCACACACCAGAACAAGTGACAGAAACGGGACTAGAACCCGCATCCTTCTGACTCCCAGGTTCGCACTCTGCCCCGTAGGCCACAGTGCTTCTTTTATGATCGCCTGTGTCCAACCTGATTAATATCTACCCTAGAGCTTAGTACAGTTCCTGGAACATTATAAGTGCTTAACAAATACCATTAAAAAAATCTACACATCATGTCTCCGATGTAATGCTAGTTATACGCGCACTTGAATATTGATGCTGCCCTTTTTCTGGACCAGGTTTTATTTTTGCAGGAGGATTGAACTCTTTCATTTCTCCGGATTGTGTGGGAGATAGAATATCAAGAATTATGTGGGGCTCTGTGACATTGCTTAGCTCTCCCTAGATTTTTCACTGTTGAACCTCTCATAAACTCAGAAGGAGCTCTTCTTTACAAGTTACAAGCATCTGACACAGCACAGATCTGGTTGTAAAAATGTAATTAAATGAAATATTTCAACCAGATATTCAGAGAACAGTATGCCCTGGATCTGAGCAAGCCACGACTGAAATAAAAACTGATGAGATGCGGGTGTCCCTGCGTGCAGAAGGTTTTTGTAAGAAGCAGTTTGGCCTAATGGAAAGAGCCAGGGCTTGGAAGTCTAATCCTCTACCAACTGCTTGCTGTGTGGCCTTGGGCAGTCACTTAACTTCTCTGCGCCTCAGTTTCCTCATCTGTTAAATGGAGATTAAATATTGTGAACCCTATGTGGGACAGGGATTGTGTCTAACCTGATTAACTTACATCTACCCCAGCAGTTAGAACGGTACTTGACATTTAGTAAGCCCTTGACATATAGTATGCCCTTAACAAGCACAATACTAAGCAAAATTGTCAAGTTACCCTAGGACTGGACCATGGAAAGCCTTGGAGAATGTCACCAATTACAGAAATGGTGTTTCCCGTGAGGGGACAATGTATCTGTAGCCAAACTCTCACAGCTCCGTGTAAGCAGGGAAAGTGTAATACAGGACTGAGAAAACAAGCTTGTGGAATGATGATTTTACTTATATGATGGATAAAGGCTGCATTTCTCTCCTGTAAAATTTCACTTTCGAGTGAATTCATTTATTTGCTAATCAAGACTTGCACTGCGTTGGTATCAAAACAAGAACCTTGTTTTATCATCATTCCTCGTTCACACTGCTGAACAGCTCTACTGAAGTAGGGAGATTAACCCAATATATGGCTCTTGCATGAAGGAATTTATCTGCAGTTACCAATCTCCAGCTATATCTAGTATTGTTAGATTTTAATACTTATTATTATTATTATTGTATTTGTTAAGCACTGCCAAGCACTGTTCTAAGTGACGGGGTAGTCACAAGATAATCAGATGCTCCTACATAATGTTAATAATAATAATAATAATGTTGGTATTTGTTAAGCGCTTACTATGTGCCGAGCACTGTTCTAAGCGCTGGGGTAGATACAGGGTCACCAGGTTGTCCCACGTGAGGCTCACAGTTAATCCCCATTTTCCAGATGAGGTAACTGAGGCACAGAGAAGTTAAATGACTTGCCCAAGGTCACACAGCTGACAGGTGGTAGAGCCGGCATTAGAACCCAATGACCTCTAACTCCCAAGCCCATGTTCTTTCCACTAAGCCACGCTGCTTCTCTTTTAATAATAATAATAATAATAATGATGTTTGTTAAGCACTTACTATGTGCAGAGCACTGTTCTAAGCCCTGGGGTAGATACAGGGTCATCAGGTTGTCCCACGTGAGGCTCACAGTCTTCATCCCCATTTGACAGATGAGAGAACTGAGGCTCAGAGAAGTGAAGTGACTTGCCCACAGAGGAATCAAGTATACTAATTCTGTCGTACTTTCCCAAGTGCTTCATACAGTGCTCTGCACAGGCGTAGCTGCTCAATAAATGCTATTGATTAGTAATACCAGAATATAGACAATTTGTTTCATCAAGTGTACTTAGGACAGTATTTTTGTATCAGGCTAACTTGGTCTTCAATCCAGACGTTTTTATTGCTGTTAATACTTAGTCCAATAGTCTCTGATGCATTTTGCATGTTTATGTTGTGTTTTGTGTGCACACTCTGAAATTCAGTAGTCTAAATGCTGCCTAGAGGGTGTCTGCAGGAATTAGAGTTTAGAATGTAAAGTCCTTGTGGACAGGGATTGTGTCCATTCATTCCTTCAATCATATTTATTAAGTGCTTGCTGTGTGCAGAGAACTGTACTAGGGACTTGGAAAGCACAATTCAGCAACAAATAGAGACAATCCCTGCCCACAACGGGCTCGCAGTCTAGAAGAGGGGGAGGCAGACATCAAAACAGATAAACAGGCATCAGTAGCATCATTATGAATAGAATTATAGATATTTAGACACCAACTCTATTGTACTGTACTCTCCCGTGTGCTTAGTTCAGTCCTCTAAATAAATTCTTGATAAATATCATTGGCTGATTGACTAATTAAAGAGTTCAGGCAATGAAAAGAACAAATGCATATTTCGAGCTCATCTAAAGCGTATCACTCATACTGGAGTCGGAGAGGCCGATGGGCGGAATCTGAAAGCAATCCACAGGGAGGTATGAAGAAATTATGAATGGCTTCTCAGAATCAGCCAAGCACTGACTTTAAGTCTCCAGAGGTTGGAGGTTATGGACCAGGCAACCCCTAGTTCATTCTACACACAACCAAATATCATCCACAACACATAAAGGGAAGCCTTTTAAGGGCCAGGAATGTGTCTACTAACTCTTTTGTACTGTACTCTCCCAAGCGCTTACTAGTGTTCAGCACATAATAATAACGTTGGCATTTGTTAAGAGCTTACTATGTGCCGAGCATTGTTCTAAGCGCTGGGGTAGACACAGGGGAATCAGGTTGTCCCTCTTGGGGCTCACAATCATAATCCCCATTTTACAGATGAGGTAACTGAGGCACCGAGAAGTGAAGTGACTTGCCCAAAGTCACACAGCTGACAAGTGGCTGAGCCGGGATTCGAACCCATGACCTCTGACTCCAAAGCCCGGGCTCTTTCCACTGAGCCACGATGGTAAGCACTCAATAAATACCACTGATTGATTGGAAGTCGTTACTGAATTCCATTCTCCGGGTACTAATGTCTGTCTCCCCCTCTCGACTGTAAGTTCATTTTTGGCAGGGAACATGTCTGCCTATTCTCTTGTACTGTACTCTCCCAAGTGCTCAATCAATACTATTGATTGATTGGGTAGACTATTGATTGGCTGACTCAAGGGCTCTTCCCGAGGCTGTCCCTGGGGCTGAGTTCAGGTCTGGGGATAATGTGTTGTTCCCCTACTAACTTCCCAATGTACATAACAATCAACAGACACAGGACAATGTGGTTAGAGTTCTTAGGAATCCTAACTGGTCATTGAGCATCTCTCTTTTCAAAACCTTGGAATTGCATCTCCTCCAGGAGGTCCTCCCTGATTAATCTCTCCTCTCTCCAATCTATTTCCCCCCAGTTAACCTCCATTTGCTCATTTCTGTACCCCTAAAGCCCGGGAAATCACTCCACCCCCAATTATTTCAAGTAAATATCTTTACCCTCTATAACTTTCTCCTGTCAGTGGCTGTTTTAATGTCTGCCTTCCTTGAGAAATTGGAGACTCATGTCTACTCATCCTATTGGACTCTCTTAAGTGCTTACAGTGCTCTGGACTCTGAGTGAAGAGGGAGAAGAGTAGAGTGTAAGAGAAGTCTGTAACTTCATTTTAGGCAAGGAATCTGTCTACCCACTCTGTCCACTATGCACATAGTAAGCGTCCAATAAATGCCACTGATGGATTGACCGAAAAGGAACCAAGTTTAAAGGGCCATGAGAGGGTGAAGAGCCACCAAGGGATAGAGAAAGCATGGTCAAAGTAATAGAAAGGAAACCGGACTATATTTGGAGAGAGTTTCAAGGAGGGTTATTTAAAATGGGGGGAAATGGATCAAATTAGCTACAGTTCCTGACTTTAAAAAAAGTTCGGAAAAAAAGTCAACTTTTAATTCATTCCGCTCTCTGAAAATACCCTTATGTAGCCAAGGGAAAACATGATTTTTCATAAAGATCCATCCCAGTTGATCAGTTCTCCGCAAGTCCAACTGAAAATCAAACATCACTTCCTTAGTGGTTCTCTTGGTGCTTCAGTGTGTGGCTTTTATGAATGCTCTAGAACTTCAAAATATGGATGAGTCAAATTATTTGAGTTATTTTCAGAATTTGAGAGGGACTTTGGGCTAAGTTCCAGAAGTAAGGTAGTGTATAAACCTTCCCTTAGTTTAATATTAAAACCACACTGCATACGCACACTCAGGAGAGAGGAAGATAAAATGTGAAGTAGAAATTTAGCAAAACTTTTTTGATATGAAAATGTGCACATATTCTCTTTGCCTTAATGTGGCCCTACAGCTTTATTTGTTTGTAACCACACAACTATTTCTCTTACCACGGATTTCAGGATCCTAAAGGAAAGATTATGACCTCTTAATATGAAACAGCAAGAGCAGGAGATGAGCTAAGTGGTAGGGCCTGTTTTTGCACATTTATCTTGGATTATTAGACATTTTTAAAGGGAACATCTGTCTTTCCACTGTTGCTCCCTCACTGCTTGCACCAGTGGAAAGCCTGCTCTGCTCTGTGTTATTGTTGACTGTAACTGAATAATAAATAATAGTAGGGTTCAAAACTGACAGGGCATCAAAGCCTGCTTCTTTACATTACATGGCAAAATTGTAATGCCCTGACAATGGATAATCGGTCACAAATCAGTAGACTGAATACTGGCATAGATCTAAACCTAAACTTTAGTACTGTTCCACTCTATCAATAGCACATGTTATTATTAATAGCAATAATAATAATTGTGGTACTTGTTAAGTGCTTACTATGCTGGCTGTGGTGGATACAAGCAAATTGGGTTGCACCATCCCTGTCCCACATGGGACTGACAGTCTTAATCAAGCACTTAGTAAAGTGTTTTGCACACAGTAAACGTTCGATAAATACAATTGAATGAATCTTCATTTTACGGATGAGGAAACTGAAGAATGGAGAAGTGAAGTGATGTATTGAGTCCTGACTATGTTCATTCATTCATTCATTCAATAGTATTCATTGAGTGCTTACTATGTGCAGAGCACTGTACTAAGCGCTTGGGATGAACAAGTCGGCAACAGATAGAGACAGTCCCTGCCGTTTGACGGGCTTACGGTCTGATCGGGGGAGACGGACGGACGAGAACGATGGCGATAAATAGAGTCGAGGGGAAGAACATCTCGTAAAAACAATGGCAACTAAATAGAATCGAGGCGATGTACAATTCATTAACAAAATAAATAGGGTAACGAAAATATATACAGTTGAGCGGACGAGTACAGTGCTGTGGGGATGGGAAGGGAGAGGTGGAGGAGCAGAGGGAAAAGGGGAAAAAGAGGGTTAAGCTGCAGAGAGGTAAAGGGGGGATGGCAGAGGGAGTAGAGGGAGAAGAGGAGCTCAGTCTGGGAACTCCTCTCGGAGGAGGTGAGTTTTAAGTAGGGTTTTGAAGAGGGAAAGAGAATCAGTTTGGCGGAGGTGAGGAGGGAGGGCGTTCCGGGACCGCGGGAGGACGTGACCCGGGGGTCGACGGCGGGATGGGCGAGACCGAGGGACGGCGAGGAGGTGGGCGGCGGAGGAGCGGAGCGTGCGGGGTGGGCGGTAGAAAGAGAGAAGGGAGGAGAGGTAGGAAGGGGCAAGGTGATGGAGAGCCTCGAAGCCTAGAGTGAGGAGTTTTTATTTGGAGCGGAGGTCGATAGGCAACCACTGGAGTTGTTTAAGAAGGGGAGTGACAGGCCCAGATCGTTTCTGCAGGAAGATGAGCCGGGCGGCGGAGTGAAGAATAGACCGGAGCGGGGCGAGAGAGGAGGAAGGGAGGTCAGAGAGAAGGCTGACACAGTAGTCTAGCCGGGATATAACGAGAGCCCGTATCAGTAAGGTAGCCGTTTGGGTGGAGAGGAAAGGGCGGATCTTGGCGATACTGTAGAGGTGAAACCGGCAGGTCTCGGTAACGGATAGGATGCGTGGGGTGAACGAGAGAGACGAGTCAAGGATGACACCGAGATTGCGGGCCCGAGAGACGGGAAGGATGGTCGTGCCATCAGCGGTGATAGAGAAGTCTGGGAGAGGACTATGTACTGAGTACTGTTGTAAGGGCTTGGGAGAGTACAAGAGTTGGTAGACATGTACCCTGCCCACAATGCATTTATAGTCTAGATTGGAAGACAGACATTCATTTAAATAAATTAGAGATATGTACATATTTGTTGTGGGGCTGAAGGTGGGGTGAATAAAGGGTACAAATCCAAGAGCGAGGGTGATGCAGAAGAGAGTGGGAGAAGCAGAAAAGTGGGCTTAGGCTAGGAAGGCCTCTTGGAGATGTGCTTGAAAGTCAGGTGAGTGATTGATAAAGAGGGAGGGACTTGATTCTGTCTATCATCTTGGTTTTTGTCCATCTGTCTCCCCCGATTAGACTGTAAGCACGTCAATGGGCAGGGATTGTCTCTATCTGTTGCTGAATTGTACATTCCAAGTGCTTAGTACAGTGCTCTGCACATAGCTCTCAATAAATACTATTGAATGAAAGAAGGACATGAGTGAGGGTTTGACACCAAGATAGACAAGGTCAAGTTACAATGAGTAGGTTAGCATTAGAGTAGCAAACTGGACATTCTGGGTTGTAGTAGAAAATCCGCAGGGTAAAATAGGAGGGGTCAAGATGACTGAGTGCTTTAAAAATGCTTCAAAATCAGTAGTAAGGAGTTTCTGTTTGATGCAGAGGTGGATGGATAGCCACTGGGGGTTCTGGAGGCCTGAGGAGAAATGAACTGAAGATTTTTGTTAAAAAATGACCCAGGCAGTAGAGTGAAATACAGAATGGAGTGGGGAGAGACAGGAGGCAGGGAGGTCAGTAAGGAGGCTGATGCAGAAATCAAGGCAGGATAGGATAAGTGCTTGGATAAATGTCGCAGCAGTTTTGTTGGAGAGGAGAGGGTGGATCCTCTATCAGGCACTGTACTAAGCCCTGGGATGGATACAAACAAATTGGGTTGGACACAGTCCCAGTCCCACATGGGTCTCACAGTTTTAATCCTCATTTTACAGATGAGGTAATTGAGGCACTGAGAAGTTAAGTGACTTGCCCACGGTCTCACAGCAGACAAGTGGTAGAAAAGGGATTAGAACCCAGGTCCTTCTGACGCCCAGGCCGATGCTCTATCTGCTAGGCCATGCTGCTTTCAGCGAGGTTGAGAAGGTTGTACCGAAAGTGTTTGGTACAGATTGAATATGTGGGTTGAATGGGAGAAACTGATCGAGGATAATGCCAATATTACAGGCTTTTTTGTTCTAATGGTATTTGTTAAGCGCTTACTATATGCTTGACACTGGAGCACATACAAGCTAATCAGGTTGAACACAGTCCATGTCTCACAATATTAATCCACATTTGACAGATGAGGTAACTGAGGCACAGAGAAATTAAGTGACCTTGGACAAGTGGCATTACAACAGACAAGTGGCATTAGAAACCAGGTCCTCTGACTCGCAGGTGCAAGCCTTAATCACTAGGCCACACTGCCTCTCTTGTGAGACGGAGAGGATTGTGTTGTCTACAGCTATGTTAAGGAGAGAATGTGGTTTGGGTGGGAAGATGAGGAGCTCTGCTTTCGACTTGTTAGGTTAGAGGTGTCAGTGGGACATCCAAGTAGAGATGTCCCGAAGGCAGGAGGAAATGGGAGACTGCGGAGAAGGAGAAAGAGGAGGACCTGAGTTGTAGATTTGGATATCATCCACGTTGAGATGGTAGTCAAAGTCATGGGAGCTAATGAGTTCTGCGAGGGAGAATAGATGGAGAATAGAAGGGGACCCAGAACTGAGTCTTGAGGGCCTCCCACAGTTAGGGGGTGGGAGGCAGAGGGAGTCCAAGGAAGAGCCTAAGAATGAGAAGATAGAGTGACAGGAAGAGAACCGGGAGAGGACGGTGTCGTTGAAGCCAAGGTTGGATGATGTTTCCCGGAGAAGAATGTGGCCTACTGCGTTAAAGCCATCCTAAAGGTCGAGGAGGATTAGGATGGAGTAAAGGACATTGGATTTGGCAAGAAGGAGCTCATGGGTGACCTTTGTGATATTGAAATTATTAGTGATGACAGCATCCTTGATTGGGCTCAAACCACGGGAGATTAGAGCCTCCCGCACAACTGTCCAAGTTAGAAAGGATTCTGTTTCAGATGGAAAAAAATTGCATCCGTGTTATTTGAATTTCAGAGGACCCAAACTCCAAAGTCTTCCTCACCTTTCCATCTCTCTTTGGGTCCTTAATGTAAGATCCTGGTTTGTAGATGTTTAAGAGAGTTAGGGAAGTAAATCTATTGATGAAATTTTCTGAAGGAAAAAAGATGTTTGCTCATTCTTGGGAGATTTAATAAATTATGAGAGAGAGAGCAAATATTTAGTTTGATCAGCCTGCCAAGTTTATAATAGTACTTATTTGGAAAGAGACCTATAATAAAAAGTAATTTGGAGTCGTAGAAAGGTGAGTTAACTGCATTAACTAACCATGTTTCTAGGAAAAAATATTGTAACTTCGACTAGCAATCTGAGAGAAAAAAATCCTTTAACTATAGGGAAATGACAGTGTAGCTAATGTATTTATTTATAAGCACTAGTTACCTACAGGGTGTGTTAAGATGCACATACTAGCTATTTTTAGAAGGTTGACTAAGTTTCCTGTGGGCAGGGATCATATCTACCATCGCTATTGTGTTGTACTTTCCCAAGCACTTGATATAGTGCTCTGCACCCAGCACTCAATGAATATCATGGATTGATAGGTTGACTGACAGATCTCAGAAACTGTTTCAGAGTTTGCATGCATACTCAGATAACTGCTGAACATGACCTGAGAAATAACCAAAAGGCCTACTAAGAGTTGTATCAATGTAATTCATTAATATTCTCCCTCATTTCAACTTTTTAGTCTGGGAAATAATGTTCACCTTTAAGATTATGCCTTCAGCGGAGATGTTTCTCTTCAGAAATAACACTACCTCATTTACAGGCTTACACGTCCACGTCTCAGCTTATGAAACAAAACACTTTTTCTTCTGCTTTAATGTTTACGGAAGGAGGAGACCTTGTAGGTTATGAGGGGGAGCTGATTTATTTAATAGGATTTGCATTACGTTCACAAATCCCAAGCACTTGGAGAAAAATGCTGGGGACATAAAAGCAAGAAGCATTTAAAACTCAGGCACTTCCAAGTAAGGTTTCTACTGTTTTTATTATTTACCACTGATCCTATTTTCAGCTGTCAGAGACATCCTGGCATTGTATTCTCCCATCGAGCAGTGCTATTCGATACTCACTACTGCTGTGACATGTGAAATTTGTGTGACTGTTGTTTGCCAGCCTGGAATGGGGACAAACTCACAGAAACAAATGTGTCCCGAGTATTTTTTTTTCTCCTTTCTTCATCCTGTTATTTTTGGCATGGGGTGGTCCTTTAGGGCGAGTGGAGAGTGGCCTTAATTTGCAGCCTTTGACTCTGGTGGCTGGGTGGCTGCTGGATGCTAATGATCTGTCCATGTAACGACTTGCTGGTATTAATGAGAAGAAGCTGGGTTTCTCTTGGAGATCCAGGTTCCCACTGAAAGTTCTGAAAGCCCGTGGGGTATTCAAATCAGGTGGAAGCTCCACAGCTTCAATCATTCACTCATCCATTCATTCAATTGCATTTATTGAGTGCTTACTGTGTGCAGAGCACTGTACTAAGCGTTTGGAAGAGTGCCATATAACAATAAACCGAGAGATTCCCTGACCACAACAGTCTGGGGGGAGAGGGGCATTAACATAAATAAATTACAGTTCTATACCTAAGTGCTGTGAGGCTAGAAAGGGGGAATGAATTAAGGGAGTAAGTCAGGACAACTCAGAAGGGAGTGGGAGAACAGGAAAGGAAGGCTTAGTGTGGGAAGGCATCTTGGAGGAGATGTGCCTTCAATAAGGTTTTAAAGACGAGGGGAGTAAATGTCTTTCAGATATAAGGAGCGGGGTGTTGTAGGTCAGAGGCAGGACGTGGGTGAGGGGTTGGTGACAAGAAGGAGCATACCCTAGTGGAAAGAGCACGGTCTGGAGATCAGTGGACCTGGGTTCTCATTCTGGCTCTGCCACTTGCCTGCTGTGTGACTTTGGGCAGATCGCTTAACTTCTCTGTACCTCAGTTCCCTCATCTGCGTAATGGGGACTCAATACCTATTGTCCCTCCTACTTAGACTGTGAGCCCCTTGTGGGGTCTGATTATCTTGTATCTACCCAAGCACATAATACAGTGCTTGGACCAAACCAAGATCTCAGAGTTCTTTTGCCGAGTTTTGGAGCCATCCTTGACTTGCCTCTCTCTGAGCATGGGCCTGGAAGCAGTGGGCTGCTTTGCTCCGAGTTGTGGCCCGAGACATGTAGTGAGTCATCTTCTCTTAATCAATCTATATGGGAAAGGTTAATCAGGGTAATCAGGAGCTGGCTGCCTTGTTTGGGTGTCTTTTATTCTGGTGGAACTCTCTTCTGGTAGGTTTTTTCAAGTATATCTCTGAAAAAAACATTATTTTTTAGTAGACAAGTTCAATCGAAGTCTCACAACTCTTCCAACAACTCAGGCAGAGTTCCCCTTTGGATTCTGGACAGATTTCACATCTCTTTTTATTCCTTCTGAATGCCTGTCTTTTGAGTTTCCATTCTAGGTACTGTAGCGAGGGAATGCCTTCTTCTGTGAGTCTAATAATTTGAACAATCAAGCCCAATCATTGACTAAAATCAACCCCGCAAACTGTCTTAGAAACTTAAGAGCTAAGATTAGGACTAGAGTTAGGATTCTGTATTGGGTTTCATTCATTCACTAGTATTTATTGAGCGCTTACTATGTGCAGAGCACTGTACTAAGCACTTGGAATGTATAATTCGACAACAGAGACAATCTCCGCCCATTAAGGGGCTCACAGTCTAAACGGGTTGGTTTATCATGTTTATCATATGCCAAGCACTGTTCTAAGCACTGTAATAGATACAAACTAAGCAGGTTAGATATAGTCCTTATGCCACACAGGGGTCCCACTCTTAATCCCCATTTTACAGATGAGGTAACTGAGGCCCAGAGAAGTAAAGTGCCCAAAGTCACATAGCAGACATGTGGTGGAAGTGGGATTAGAACCCATCACCTTCTGACTCCCAGACCCATGCTCTCTCCACTATACCACACACCTCCAAAGTGAAGATGATACTCAAGGTAGATAGGGCTGAACAGCCAGAACCGACAACAAATAAAGCCGGACCCCTTTGACCCAATCACCTTTTGTATCTGTATAATATTTTCAATTGCCCAAATCATTTTTACATCAGCTACGTCATTTTCTTCTCAAAGCATCCCTATGATATCATAATCCCCATTTTCCAGATGAGGAAGGAAAGGTACAGAGAAGTACAGTGACTTGCCTGAGGCTATACAACAGGCCAGGATTAGAATACAGGTCTCTTGACTCTGAACTCATTCCCATTTCACTAAGCCAGCCTGTCTTATGTGAGACTCCGGGTGCCGTGATCTTGAAGAACTGTATCCTTGATCAAAGTGTGAAACGTTAAAGTAAGAAGAGACTATTTTCATTTGTAAGACTCTCAGTACCTGGTTTCTATTATTCCATGTCATTTACAAGTGTTAACAATATCGGATTTTCTTGGGCATCACAGAAGAAAGAGGGTGTAGCCACGAGGGTCTAATATTTCTGGGACAAAACCCCAGATTGAAAGCCCTGGTACCCATAGTGTAGAGTTCCATCCTGAAAATTATAGTTCACACCATATGTAATGTTGCTCATCCAACTCCTCATCAAGCAGAAACTCTTCACCATCAGCTTTAAGGTAATCAGATCTCTCCATCCTTCCTATCCACACTCATATCCTACTGCGGCCCGACCTGAACACCTCACTTTCCTAACACCAGTTTAGGATGTCGATCTCATCTCTCTCTCTGCCGACTCCTTATCCATGTCCTCGCTCTGGACTGGAACTCCCTCTGTCTTCATATCCGGCTGACCACCATTCGAAGCCCAACTGCAATTTTATTTCCTCCAGGAAGCCATTCCCGATTAACATCTTTCATCCCCATCCTATTCTCTCTCCTTCCTGTGTTACCTATGTACTTTTATTCATAATACTAACGATGATGGCATTTGTTAAGTGCTTACTATGTGCCAAGCACTGTTCTAAGCCCGGGGTGGAGGGGCGGGGTGTGGATGGAAAGGTAATCAGGTTGTCCCATGGGGTCTCCCAGTCTTAATCCCCATTTTACAGATGAGGTCACTGAGAAGTTAAGTGACTTGCCCAAGGTCGCACAGCTAAGTGGCGGAGGTGGGATTAGAACCCATGACCTTTGACTCCCAAGCCCGTGCTCCTTCCACTGAGCGTCATACCTCAAGCACTTTGATATTCCCTCCATCCCTTCACCATCCCTGTAATTTGTGAATTTACTTTATTGCCCGTCTTCCCCATTAGATTGTAAGACTGTGGAGTCAGGGGTAGTGTCTACCAACTGTATTCATTTCTCCCGAGTGCTTAGCACAGTGCACTGCACACAGTAAAGAGTCAATAAATATCGATGATTGCTCAATCAATCAATGATAAATACTAATAATTATCCTACCTGTAATTTGCTTGACTGTCTGGCTTCCCTTCTTGAAACGAAAAGAACAAATAAAAACCCCTTCTGGGTCACATGGCTGTGAGATTGATCTTTGCTGCGATTTTGCATTTGTCACCCACAGTGCTTGGTGCTGTTTTCTTTCTTTTCTAATTAGACGATAGTATTTATTGAATGCCTATTGAATGCAGAGCACACTGTCCTAAATGCTTGTAAGAGTTAGTAAAAGCACTTATTACCCGAGCTCTGCACGCAGTAATTTATCCGTAAATACCATCGACTGATGGATGATCCTTGCCTTCAAGGGGATTACATACTTGCAGGAGAGATAGACACAAAAATAAATAACGGATAGGAGCAAGAAGAAGCGGATCCAAAGATGATTGAGAGAAGCAGTGTGGCTCAGTGGAAAGAGCACGGGCTTTGGAGTCAGAGATCATGAGTTCAAATCCCAGCTCTGCCACTTGTCAGCTGTGTGACTGTGGGCAAGTCACTTCACTTCTCTGTGCCTCAGTTACCTTATCTGTAAAATGGGGATTAAGACTGAGCCCCATGTGGGACAACCCGATTCCCCTGTGTCTACCCCAGCCCTTAGGACAGTGCTCTGCACATAGTAAGTGCTTAACAAATACCAACATTATTATTATGATTGAGTGCTTATGGTAATACAGTATGTAAATGGATGCGTTAAAAATGTCTTACAGGTGGTTGTGAATCCAGAAGGGTGTTGTTGCTTCAAAGATGCCAAGATTGTAATTAAGAGAATATTCATTCATTCATTCAATAGTATTTATTGAGCGCTTACTATGTGCAGAGCACTGTACTAAGCGCTTGGAATGAACAAGTCAGCAACAGATAGAGACAGTCCCTGCCGTTTGACGGGCTTACGGTCCGATCGGGGGAGACGGGCGGACGAGAACGATGGCGATAAATAGAGTCGAGGGGAAGAACGTCTCGTAAAAACAATGGCGACTAAATAGAATCGAGGCGATGTACATCTCATTAACAAAATAGATAGGGTAATGTAAATATATACAGCTGAGCGGACGAGTACAGTGCCGAGGGGATGGGAAGGGAGAGGGGGAGGAGCAGAGGGAGATGGGGGGGAAAGAGGGTTAAGCTGCGGAGAGGTGAAGGGAGGGCGGTAGAGGGAGTAGAGGGAGAAGGGGAGCTCAGTCTGGGAAGGCCTCTTGGAGGAGGTGAGTTTTAAGTAGGGTTTTGAAGAGGGGAAGAGAATTAGCCTGGTGGAGGTGAGGAGGGAGGGCGTTCCGGGACCGCGGGAGGACGTGGCCCGGGGGTCGACGGTGGGATGGGCGAGACCGAGGGACGGTGAGGAGGTGGGCGGCGGAGGAGCGGAGCGTGCGGGGTGGGCAGTAGAAAGGGAGAATATGACCTGGGGAGAAGAGAAATTTACTGAGGAAAGCCTCCTGTGGGAAATATGATTCCAAAAGGGCTTTGAAGATGGACAGAACTGTGGTTTGGGGAATTTTAAAAGAGAAGGGAGTCCAGGTAGGAGGAAGGAGGAAAGCAAAGGATTGGAAGTGGAGAAGAGAATAAGCTACATGGTTAGGCTAGCTTGAGAGGAATATATAGTTTGAGCTGGAGTTTAGTAGGAGGAAGTGGGAGAAAGCCAGTGGAATGCATTAGAGCTAATGGTCAGGAGCTTCTGATTGATACGGAGGAGAATGGGGAACCATCGAAGGGACTGAAGATTAGACAGACTTGGGCAGAACGGTGTTTGAAAAAAATAATTTAGGCAACCAAGTGAAGTACAGACAGAAGAGGGAATAACTGGAGTCAGGGAGACCAGTGACAAGCTTGGTGCAGTAGTCAAAGTAGGGAATGATAAGCCCCTGGTTGATTGTAGTTATAGTTCGGAGGGAGTGGTTCCTGGAAATGGAAATGGAAAAACCGACGGGATTTTGAGACAGACCGAATACGAGGTTGTAACGCCCACACGACCTCTCCAGATTCAACTCCTTCCTCTCTATTTCAACTGCTACCAGGCTGGTCCGAGTACTCGTCTCTGTCTTAGTATTACGGGCCATCCGGGATGGATGCATGTTTGACTCTCCGCCCTATGAAATGTCAGTTGGGACTGAAATGTGACATACCTAGGACCTAGAATGGGGAATGAACAACTCAGAAAGGTGAGGGACAAGGTTGAAGCAATAAATTCTTGGTCTGCTCCAGAGGTCCTTCGTGGGCTTAGTAGCCAGGATTCTACTGTAGATCCGGACCAGGATTTATGTAGACTGCAGCCCTTCTTTATGCCCTGATGGATAATCGTGACTGAAGACGGTATGATCATTGGTGCCATATTGGCACTCAGTATTAAGTTTTCTGATCCTCATCAATGATATGTACTGAGCGCTTACTGTGTGCAGAGCACCGTACTAAGTGCTTGGGAGAATACAACAGAGTTGGTAGCGTGGCTCAGTGGAAAGAGTCCGGGCTTGGGAGTCAGAGGTCATGGGTTCTAATCCCAGCTCCGCCACTTGTCAGCTGTGTGACTTTGGGTGAGTCACTTCACTTCTCTGGGCCTCAGTTACCTCATCTGTAAAATGGGGATGAAGACTGTGAGCCCCATGAGGGATAAGGCGATCACCTTGTATCCCCCCCAGCGCTTAGAACAGTGCTGTGCACATAGTAAGCGCTTAACAAATACCAACATTATTATTATTATTATAGATTCCCTGCCCACAATGAGCTTATAGCCTAGCGGGATCAGCGTGGCTCAGTGGAAAGAGCCCGGGCTTGGGAGTCAGAGGTCATGGGTTCTAATCCCGGCTCTGTCACTTGTCAGCTGTGTGACTTTGGGCAAGTCACTTCACTGCTCTGTGACTCAGTTACCTCATCTGGAAAATGGGGATTCAGACTGCGAGCCCCACCTGGGACAGCCTAATAACCCTGTATCTTCCCCCAGCGCTTAGCACAGTGCTTGGCACATAGTAAGCGCTTAACAAAAATACCATAATAATAATAATGTCCAAAACATCACTACAGAAAAATCAATTTTTGTGGACGTTCTATTGATGGCGGGATAATCCGTTTCACTTCCCCCAGACTAAATCCCTGGGCAAATAGGTGCCTCAACTTGGCAACTAGAATATCTGGGCAGCCGTATTTAGGAGAGCCGCTGTTCGATCCTCATCGGGGAGGATTTACAAAACTGCCTTTTACGTTGACATTACCTGCTCCATCCACCTCAAGCCTGGTTCACCAGAGTATTGTGTCTGGTGAAACTTCATCCTCTAGATTTTGAGCGCATCGTGGGAATATGTCTACCAATTCTGCTGTACACTCCCAAGCCCCTAGTGTACAGTTGGTATTTGTTAAGCGCTTACTATGTGCAGAGCACTGTTCTAAGCGCTGGGGTAGACACAGGGGAATCAGGTTGTCCCACGTGGGGCTCACAGTCTTAATCCCCATTTTACAGATGAGGGAACTGAGGCACAGAGAAGTTAAGTGACTTGCCCACAGTCACACAGCTGACAAGTGGCAGAGCTGGGATTCGAACTCATGAGCCCTGACTCCAAAGCCCGTGCTCTTTCCACTGCGCCACGCTGCTTCTCTACAGTGCTCTGCACACAGTAAGTACTCAATAAATACCACTGATTGATTGATATTCTCACAGTGATTAGGATTTTCCATCTGGAGGATCAATTTTGAAAGTGTATGCATAGGTTACCAAGGCTTGCATTTGATGAGATTTGGTTCCAGAGATTTTCACTGTTAATGTTTTACTGATGAGAGACTGATGATTTGTTTTCTAAGGATAGAGCTGGATATATAATCGATCAATATTATTATAACGGTTAGCTTTCCCTATGTGTCAGACACTGTTCTAAGCACTAGGATGGATACGAGTTAATTAGGCTGGACTAAGCACTCGGGGGGGGCGGGGGAACAATAGCATTAAGAGACATGAGCAGCAAAGCAAAGTGGATAGAGCTCAGGCCTGGGTGTCAGAAGGTCAGGAGTTCTAATCCCGGCTCCACGTGTTTGCGGTGTGACCTCGGACAAGCCACTTCACTTCTCTGGGCCTCAGTTCCCTCATCTGTAAAATGGGAATTAAGACTGTGAGCCCCAAGTGGGACAACATGAGTTCCTTGTAAGTACCCTAGTGCTTAGAACAGTGCTTGGCACATAGTAAGTGCTTAACCATCATTATTAATCCATCTTTATTATTATTATTATAGGGACTGTGCCCAACCCGATTTGTTTGTATATTCCCCAGTTCTTACTACAGTGCCTGGCACATAGTAAATGCTTAACAAATACCACGAGAAGCAGAGTACAGGCCTGGGAGTCAGAGGTCATGGGTTCTAATCGTGGTTCTGCCACTTGTCTGCTGTGTGATCTTGGGCAAGTCATTTCATTTCTTTGAGCTTAGGTTACCTCATCTGTAAAATAGGGATTGAGACAGTGAGCCCCGAGTGGGACAAGGACTGTGTCCAACCCGATTTGCTTGTATTCACCCCAGCGCTTAGTATAGTGCCTGGTACATCGTAAGCGCTTAGCAAATGCCATCATTATTCATCTCAAGGAATTTAAAATTTCATCATTGAAAATGATCATTAATTTCCCAAGATGTGTCCCTTTAGTTGAATTTAAAGTCTTGCCCCAAGACCTGGAATGATTACATTTGCAGTTCCTAGCAAAGATTGCAGAGTTTAAAGTAATTATACTGATGTTGATCCTCTGCCCAACCTACTTATAATTTTCTTTCCAAATGAAGTAAGTGCTGAATCCTAGCTTTTTAGCCCACGAGGAAATTGATTTAACCTTCCCTACAATGATCTTTTTCAGCTTTCCTTTTCCTGAGCCCAATTTTAAAGTTCTTAGACATGAATAATTCCTGTTTTAACTTAATAAGAATTTTGTATCAATAGAGGTTGCAGGAAAATGTCCTGTGTTTCTGTTACTGTGGGGGCATTTTCTGGGATATGAACAGTTTCAAAATCGGTAAAGGCAAAAATGAAAGATTTGGTCAAGGAGTGTGGGATTGGATTAAGCTTGGCATAGAGGAGCAGCATGGCGTAGTGAAAAGAGCACGGGCCTGGGACTCAGAAGGTCATGGGTTCTAATCCTGGCTCTGCCACTTGTCTGACCTTGGGCAAGTCACTTCACTTCTCTGGGCCTCAGATACCTCATCTGTAAAATAGAGATTGAGATTGTAAGCCCCATGTGGGACAGGGACTCAGTTTCCTCAACTTCAAAATGGGGATTCAATACCCGTTCTCCCTCTCCTCGGTTGTAAGCCCCATGTGGATCAGTATCTGTGTCTGGCTTAATTCACTTGTATGTACCCCAGCTCTTAGAACAGTGTTTGACACATAGTAAGCGCTTAACAAATACCTTTAAAAGGGGACAGGAGAGGAGAAGGGAGGAAAGTTTGACCATCTACTAGGAAACAGAGTGCACCACTGATAGTTTTGGAAAGGATATCCAGGAAAAAATGATAGAGTGCCAGAAGTAGCTGATTGTTAGGTGGAGGGGATGAAGTGAAGAAATCAGACACCAAATATGGGGACAAGTTGCGTGGGAGGGCATTTTGGATGGTGTCTGTTAAAGTCTTTCATGTAGAAATCTGTTGGAGTCAGCCAAAACCCATCTTTCCCATTCACTGCATCTTATTTCCTGAATCTAGCTGTTTGTATGTCTACATCCAACTGATTATGTATTCTCTATTCCCGTGTCTCTCTCCAGCCTATATTCTTCAAACCTGCATTTATGTACTCTGCATTCCAGAATCTATCTCTGCATCCTTTTGTCTATGCTTCTGCCTCCTGATTCTTTCCATCACTCTGCCAGATGGGCCATCCACTGCTCTTGGCCCTCTAGGTCCAACACACAGGGAGACGTTTCTTCAGAGGCTCCTGAGGCTTCCATAAAAACCAATCAATCAAGAGAAAGGAGAGGATTCCACTACCCCAGAGCCTTGGGTTCGTCTACAGTTAACTGACATTCCCTCCCACTCCCTTTGTTCAGCATGCAGTCGGTACTCTGTCTTCTTCCTCACCTTACAAACAGAATCCCTCAAGTATCTGGATTTATTGCTCTTTGGTGGAACAACTTCGGCTTTCCAAAAGACTTCTTGAGCCTCCTTTTCCGTGTCCACTTCCCGCTCACTTATCGGCACTGCAAATTGGGAATCTTTCCTCACACATTGAACGACGCAGTGTTTACTAAAGAATTCGTTTATTTGCTTTGCCTAGTTCAGCAACATAACCTAGATTATATGATTTTGTCATCTATGAAGATATAACTCCCAAAGTCTAGCTATTCTGATTGCCGTCCTCTTTAAATACACACAGAATACAAACAGGCAATTTTCATCACGACACAAATCTATTTAGGTCTTCATGAGCTTGAGCATCTGTTCGGCAACCTGCTGAAAGGTCAACTCTCTATCGACAGTGTGATGTTCATTGAGACTCTGGAAGTCTTCCCATTTCTTGAAATCTTTTTCGAAGCCCTGCTGGGTCGATGAGCGAGTCGGTTCCACTCTTCTCCCGATGACGTCGTCTTTGAGCTTGGGAACTCGGTTAAAGGTTAGTTGTTCAAGTGGGTGAAGCACTTAGAATATTATCTCTCCCTGGGACACTTGTACATATGGATTTATGCTACCGGCTGTCTCGGTCCGAAGCTTCTGGAGTAGCTCTGTAAGGAACTTTAGGAACGCATAGAAGTTTTCAACAGTCAAGTCGGCGAGCCGTTTCGTCTCGGCAGCTAAGGTTTCGTACGATCTGGAGATCTGGTCAGAAGCATCCTGCAGTTTTACCTTGAATTGTTCGTGATATTCGGCAATGCTTCTCTGAGCAATGGCGGCCCAAGTTTGAATCTTACTGTACACGGCAGAAGACAACTCTGAGATCATCTTCTTCCCTTTCCCGTCGGCATCGGTTAGAATGCTTAAATATCTTTGACCTTCTTTGCTGATGAATTCATTGACCTGCTCCACTAGTTTAGAAGTCAAGTCAGCAGTGCTATTGATGACTCTGGAACTGAATGCCTTCAGAGTGACAAGAAGATTCTTGAACAAGATCACCGCCTTGTCTTCAATTTCATAGTATTTCACTGCCCATCCAACCACACTCGGATCAAAATACTCTTCCCGAAGATCCTTCACGTGCTGATGCAGCTGTTGTGCATTTTTGGAAACTTCTTGCAGTGTATTCTGAACAAATGCGTTCAGTGCGGCCTGGTATTCATTGATTTTGTCCTTGAAGACTTTGAATGCGTATGGGAGAAGATCGTTAAAGATTGGGTTGAACATTTCCTGGAACTCGGTTTTGATATCGTCAAAGCTCTTCGCCTTCAAGCTTTCAATAGCTACTTCCATGTCTTTGAAAATCTCTTGGACAGAATGCTGCAGGTTGTTGGCCACCTCTGAAAATTTGACATCCTGAAAAACATCAGGTGCTCGTTGGATTTCTTTTATGAAATATCGGGTCGATGCCTTGAGCACCTCTATTACTTCCTCTCCTTTGATGGTTTCGGATATACCAGGAATCTTAATCTTTATGTCCTTGAGACAGGAGGCATCCAGTTCTTCTAAATAAATAACCACAATATCCAAAACCTTTTGAAATTTAGAGATGGCCTGAACCAGGGCCTCTCGAACCTCTTTGGTCAACATGGTGTAGAGTTCTTCCCCCGTATATTTTTCTCTCTGGCCGGGGAGTTGGAACTTTGTGACCCTTAGGAACTCCATGATGGAGACAATCAGATGCTTTATTTTCTTGTGGTACTCCTTTAGGACATTCATTGTAGTGTCTAAAACGTTGTTTTTCAATTCCTGGTAATCAACTTGGGTTGACATATCCTGATAGACCTCTTCAACTTTGTCCTTCAGCAGCTGATATGCCCCTGCGGCCTCCTCAACAGCTCCTCTAAGGTCCGAAGCTGCCTCATTGATCTGTTTTCTTGCTTCACTGTAGGCTCCGTTAACACTGTCTTGCACACTTCTCTTCAGTCTGGAAGAGGCCATCCTGAGGTCCATGCCTGTGTGTTCCTGGTGATACTTATTGACCCAGTCGTACACGGCCGTGGTCATTTTGGGCACGGTACTCTTCAGGGTGTTCAGGACTTCCTCAGCGGCATCCTCATTCCAACTGATTTTGTCCTGATTCTCATCCGAGTCCTCGAAAATCACCATTTGGGCTATGTTGACTTCTCTCTCGGGAGAGGACTAAAAACAACCCCAAAAGGAAAAAGACATAGTTGAAATTCAGTCAGCCATATACCAGGGACTCATGCTCCTGGAACCTAAATAGAGGTAAAACCAGGCTTCCGCTCACGCCCACTTACCCACCAGTAATCTGTCAGTGGTAAATGAAGCCTTTCCAGATTAACCTCATTGACCCTGGCTACGCCGCTCGATCCTTTCCTCCCCCGCCTCCCTCCCGCCCTTCCCTCCCAACCTCCTACACCACCACCGTCAGTGACCCTAGGGTTATATTTTTGCCGGGTCTGCCCCGCAGAAAATCCTGGGTTAGTGAAGCAGCATGGCCTCGTGGATAAAGCACAGGTCTGGGAGTCAGAAGGACCTGGTTCTAGTCCTGGCTCTGCCACCTGTCTGCTTGCTCTGTGACCTCGGTCAAGTTCTTCACTTCTCTGTGCCTCAGTTATCTCATCTGTAAAACGGGATTTAAGACTGTTGACTTCCTGTGGGACAGGGACCTGATTATCTTGTATCTACTCCAGCGCTTAGTATAGTGTCTGACACATAATAAGTGCTTAACCACTATCACAGTTATTTTTATTAGTGCATCCTGGAGTTAGAAGACCTATCTATCAGTCATTAATGTCCATTCATTAATTCATTCAATCGTATTTACGTGCTTACTGTATGCAGAGCACTCTAGTAAAAGCTTGGAAAGTACAAATCAGTGTAGAGAACTTGGGAGAGTATAGTACAATAGATTTGGGTGACACCATCCCTACCCTCAAGGATCTTACAATCCAGATGGGGGGAGTTAGGCATTCCAAAAATAACAGATAGGGGAAACCCTCGGTTCTAATCCCAGCCCCATCCCAGACCATCCCAGCTATGCGGCATGTCACTAACTTCTTTGGGTCTCAATTTCCTCATCTGTAAAATGGGGATTCACTACCCTCTCCCGGATCCTACCAAGCCCTTCGGTGGGTGAGCAGAGATGTATCGGGCACGTGGGGGAGAGGGGACTAGGCTTTGAGTGATTCCAGAGCTCTCCTCTATCTTTTATGCACTGGGAAACGAGAATCATTAAAAACGACAGAGGAAAACCGCACCATTCCAGTGACTGGAGCCTGAGGAGTAGGGGTGGGCCTCTTGCTGGACCACTCTAACATGGACCCCACTGGAGTTCGCCTCATTTTTCAGGGTGTAATTGACCCCACACTAAATTCCCTATCCAAAACTATCCATTTTCTCTGTCTCCTTAATTGCCCACCACACTCACCCAAGGGCGGAAGTACAAGTTTCCCGTAATGGTGTCACTGCTGATCTGGAGAGCAGCTCCTAGAGTGCCTGTGGGCGGTGAGGCTATCGAGAAGGTAACGCTGTTGTCGTCTTCTGTGTAGTTCAAGTAGACATTGGTGAAAGTGGGGCTGGTGATGTCAAGAGCCACATTTTGATCCCAGTCACTACAACAGGGAAAGAACCAACGTCGGGTCATCAAAAGAAGAATAATGATCCATCCTAAGGGCGAGTTTTAACTGCTCTTTACGTGAAAAGGGTATATATTTACCAAAATCCGCGAAGGGTGAAATCCTCTTTATATTCTGCACTGAAGTCCCGGTGGGAAAGTGTACCCGTCACCTTCCCTCTTAAGGTGCCACCTTCTGTTTGGTATGTTGTTTCAACTGCAGAGGAGAGATTTGGTATTCTATTAGGACAGAAGAATATTTTGCCTCCGGCTGCAAATCCTCAGACATGCTTACGGGGGGGGGGCGGGGGGGCAGTTTAAAAGGAACAGGAAAAATTAAGAGGGCTGATGTATACTATCGTTACAAACTACTGCAGAATAGCTACTTTTAAAGATTTCTCTTAAGAATGGGATAATAATAATAATGTTGGTATTTGTTAAGCACTTACTATGCGCATAGCACTCTTCTAAGCGCTGGGGTAGACACAGGGTAATCAGGTTGTTGCACATGAGGCTCACAGTCTTAGTCCCCATTTTACAGATGACGTAAACTGGGGCACAGAGAAGTGAAGTGACTTGCCCACGGTCACACAGCTGCCAAGCGGAGGAGCCGGGATTCGCACCCATGACCTCTGACTCCCAAGCCCGGGCTCTTTCCACTGAGCCACGCTTCTCCATGCTGCCTGAAAATCACGCCTATGGCTTTTGCTTTGAGTTTCTGTCATTTCTAGACACGCGTTTCTATTGAGAATCACTCTATTGGGAAGCAGCATGGCGTAATGGATCGAGCACGGGCCTGGGAGTCAGAAGGTCATGGGTTCTAATCCCGGATCCGCCACTTGTCTGCTGTGTGACCCTGGGCAAGTCACTTTACTTGCCTCAGTTACCTCATCTGTAAAATGGGGATTGAGAATGCGAGCCCCACGTGGCTTGGACAGGGATTGTGTCCAACCCGACATGCGTGTATCTACTCCAGCACTCAGTACAGTGTCTGGCCCATAGTAAGTGCTTAACACATACCATAATAATAGTAATAATAATAATAATCACAGAGTTCATAGAGCAGATTTCACAATGTGGCCTTACCATTTATATCGTATTCCAGGAACTGGAGAGTCGAACTGCACGTCAAATCAAGAGAACTCTCAATGTGATCTCCTTGGTTTTTCACGCCAGCGCTCCACGTGATGTTATATAGAGGTGAGGCTACTTTGAAATCTCCAGTCAAGAATCCAAATGAAGGAATGAAAATTCCAGCAGGTATGGAGATTTTAACCGAAGGAATCTCAACTTTCTGTTCTGGCATGGTAATGGTTGGCAAGTCAAAATCCGCAATCCTATTTGCTACTTTGTTCAGATCTAACGGGACGGTTCCAATTGTAAAGCTTTTCGGGAGAGTAAACTGTGAAAGAGTTATGTGATACTCGGGTGACCTTATTTCAAAGAAGGGAATCTGAGCGTCATCGGGAGTGGTGTATTTTATCGATACATCGATTTGAGGGAATTTTACCTTTGGCAATGATGGTAAGTTTAGGTCAAATGGGGGCGAGCTTAGCTTTTTGGGGATTTTGGCTGTACTGAAATCAAGGGTGTAGGAGGGAACCTCGAGGGTTGTGAAAGGAACCCGGAAGGCTGGAGTCGTCCAGGGAGAATTCAGGCCTTTCAGTTTCAATCCGGGGATTGTGAATCCATCAGCAAGTTGATTCACCTTCAGAGGGAACACATAGCCAGTCTTGCTCTTGGTGTAAATGAGGCCAGTTGAGACATTTAGATACTGTTTCTGGTCCTCACTGGTGGTCACGTCCAGTTTCAAGAGATCCCAGATGCTTTGTTCGTAAATTGGCACTTGAATATCTTTCAGGAATCGCATGTGTCCTCCGACGGACCCGGCGATAACCATTCGGGCCTCGGCTTGGCCGTTTGACAACTGGACCTCGTGACTGACGTAGGCTGTTTGAACGTGACCCTCTCCTCTCCAGACGACTTTCTGGTTTTCTGGGTTGGCATTCAGCAGGAAAGCTTGTTGGATGGAGGCTTCATCTAGGAGGGAACTGGGCTGGCTAGCTTGAATCTGAAGGAGGGTGGAAACACTCCAGAGTCCAAGCTCTAAAGTCACTCGGCAGTTTTGATCTCCTTTCGTGGAAAAGACTCGCTGGAGCTGCAACTGGTTTTTGCCACTGTGTTCCCAAATGGCGAAGAGGCGCCTGATAGAGGCTTCCCCCGCAAAGTTTTCTTTTGCTTCCACGTTCCAGACACCATCAACTTTGGAGTGGCCCTCGAGTTTCACCGAAGAGCGTGCCCCCTTGGAGTTCAGGTAGGTGTTGGCTTCCTTCGTGAACGCTCCAGAATACTTTTGAGAGAGAACGGAGCCACTCGTGTCGCCTTTGGTTATTGACTCGACAGAAAAATAAGACGTCAGGCTTTCGAGGGTGAGCTTGTGCTCGAGGGCTCCTTTAGTACTACTCTGCAATTTGGGATAACTGAAATCATACTTCAAGCCAAGCAAGGAAGAGACGGTGGGTTTGGATTTCGTATTGCCATTTAGCTCCTGTCTGAAATTCATTCTCAAGATCGGCGTCTGTACTTTGGCGACCGTGGTCACGGAGGCCTCCATGTTCCTGCGGGTCAAGCTGACGGTGCTGTCGTGGTTTCCCTCCACAAACTTGTTGTTCAAGGACAGAGCCGTGGCCAGCTTCAATCCCCTCTTCCTTGTCAAGCTCGTTTTGCCGTCTAATTTGTACCGCAGCGCTTCGAAGACCGAAGAGGATGAAGACCTAAAATGGGCCACGATATCCGACTGATTATAAAGCCCAGCGTGCGTATTCAAGGTGATAACGCTTGATTTAAAGGAAAAGTCATACGTAATGTTCCCCATGGTAGGGATCAAAATATAATTGGCCGTGCTTAGGATTCGGAAACTCGGCAGCGTAATTTTGCGCAGGTTATTTGGGACGTGGAGGACCGGTAATTCCAAGGATGGCAGGACGAGCGTGTAGGACGGCATAGAGAAGCCAATTCCTGGGATCGAAAAGCCGGTGGTACTAATTTCCTTGGGGACCATGTAACCGAATGCTGGCAGCTCGGCGGTGAAGGGAGAGACTTCGATGTTGACCATGGGAATGGTGTATCCTGGAATTCTGAAGGTCCTGGGGAGTTTGTTGAGGGATGGCTCTACTTTAAACTTGTCAAACTTAATCTTTGCTTCATTGTACGACTTGGTGAGGAAATCTAATGCGTTGTCCCTGCCTTTCTCAAAGTACTTGTTCAAGGATTTGAGGTTTTGCTCAATTGCTTCGTAAACTGCTCCCACTGGCAAAGGGATCGCGTGCCAGTCTTGGTTCTTGTTATACTGGGCTTTGACATTTAAATCAAATGACTGCTTCGTGGTTTTCAAGAAGTCTTTCAGGCCTGTTTTCTCCCACACAGAGAAGTCTTTCACAGGGGGGGTTTGGATTGTGAAGAAAGGCAGAGGAATAGATTGCTCTGGAATGGTTAGAGGGATACTGAGGAAATCGAGGTTGGCGTCCCCATTCATTTCCACCTGCGCTTCAATGCTGTTCTCATTGTTTCCTGCAGAAAAGTTGTGGTTGTACCTGTACTGGTTGAATCTCCCTCCGGCTTGCCAGCTGACCTGCTGGACCCCCGAGTTCAGGACCAACGCGTACTTATTCAGGAAGTCAATCTTGCCCGACAACTTCAACGGGAAGCTAATTTTAACGTTTCCTTCGTTGTCGGTCGCCGTGCTGATTTCAAACGGCTGGGCTAAAAAGGAAAGCGAATTTCTTAAGGTGCCATCGACTTTTCCCTTGAGGTTCGCCTCGTGGTGGCCAGTGAGCTGCAGTTTCATCTCCCCAAGGAGCCCCGAGCCTTTGGCCGTCAGGACGCTTTGCCCCAGGTGCTGAGAGCCAACTTCGGACTGGACTTCAAATTTTGCAAAGCTGAGGAAGCCGGATTCAAAGGTCAACTTTTGATTCACTTTTAGGTGCTTGCCACTGATCTGATTGGACAGATCCAAGAGGGAGATTGGACCATCTACACTGAATTTAAATAGGGACTCGTGGGTTCCCTCGTCAGAGAAGTGCGGGCAAGCCCATTTCCAGGACCCTGTGCCCTCAGAGACGATGCTGACATGCCCAGCCTCCAACAGGGCCTTGACTTCATTGCGCAGATCAGCCTGGCTTGAGAAATCAGCTTGGGGGATATTTAATTTGTGGGTGTATTTTGTGTTACTCTCGAATGTCACCTGCTTCTGCAGCTTGACAAACATGTTGTTATTCAGCTCTAATACATTTTTCTCAGTGTGCAGGCTTGCCAGCGAATCAGCTGTACCCTGGATGGAGTTTCCTAGAAATACCACCTCGCTCTCATGCTGGGTCTTTAGGTACCGCTGGGAGAATTTTGCCGATTGCTTCAAGATGAGCTTTTCCATTTGGGGAGCTGAGAGGTGCGTGCTTGCATCAAAAGTGAAAGCCAGAAGGTCAGATTTGGATTTCGAATCCACCGTGACGGAGGCCACAAATTCTGGAGTATTCATCAGTGTGGTGGTGTTCTGAACGCCAGCGTTTGTATTCAGGGTGAAAAAGGGAGATGTTATTCTAAAAACGGCAGACAGCTTCCCAAAAGCAGGAAGAGCCACGGCACGCGGAACCTGCGGGAGCTGGTATGTTGGAATCTGAATGTCGGGCACTTGAAATTCATTTAGATTGAGCTTAGGGATCACAATTTCCGGGATCTTTACCTCCGGCAGACGGAAATCGGGCAAAGTGATTCCGGAGAAAACGAAATCTCTCATTTTCAAATCTCTAAAATATACTTCTGGCAAGGGCCACCGAAGCTCACTGGAGAGCAGTTGGTCGATTGTTCTGACAATCTTTAGTTTTAGCTCTTTAAAGTCAATTGTATAGGAGGGAACCGTAAAGGTGTCGAGAACAGTAAATTCGGGGGTGGTGAACCGAGATGGGACTTTGACCTCTTTCCATTTCTTTATGTTTATCTGAACGGATGGGATGTGCAAGTCTGTCAGTGGAACCCTGAAAGCCGGGGTCTGAAAGGTGGCTAGTTGAAGGGCCCGGAGACTGACTTCAAAGGCCGGGACAGTGATGATGCTGGTTTTGATCTCAGGGACTGTAAAACCACGTTCCACAAAAACCTTTAGGTTTTCAGCCCAGTTTTTCATATCATACTGCTCAGCCACTTTATCAATCTCCTTCGCCACAAAGCTCCATCGGTTAGAAATAAAAGTGATGACCGTATGGTAAGCTTGGCCTGCCTTCTGTAGGTATAATTGAATTTCCCTCGGAATGTCTATACCGTAGATGAGGTTTCTGAGGTCTTCGAGGATTTCCCGGATACTAGCTTTCAGATGAGCCAGGGAAGTTGAGCTTATGAGATCCCCGAACCAGTCAATTATGACTGTGATTTTAGTGTCCTTCAGCTTCTCTACATAATGAGCAATCACTGCATTGACATCTGCTATGTACACTTTTGCTGCTTCAACTTTCTGAGGCAGTTCTAGAGACTTAATTTCATCATTTATTTTCTGGGTAATCACCAGGATTTTGTTGTTGGTCTCATCCACAAACTGATTGTAATCAAAAGCGGCTACCTTCTTTATGAGCATGTCAAGGCACTGGTTCACATCCTCAATCAACTGGTCATAATGAAGTGTTTTGGCCTTCTTAACAGCATCATCGACAAAGCCCACTAATTTCTCAAAGTATATTCTTAAGTCAATTTTTTTCAGTGAAGCGGTCAGTTTCTGAAGTGTTTCCTTCAGTTTGTATTGGTCGGCCAAGTGCACTAACTTATCCATTAGGATGTGGATCTCTTTGTCTACTTCAAACTTCTTAACTAGTGCATGGATTTTGCCTCTAAAAGCACTGACTTTTTCCGCTACTTCATAATCCTCCAGAAGATTTATGAGAATATCTTTGATTTGTTCAAAAATAGCCTTTATTCTTTGAAGTGGAAAAGACACCTTCAATCGATCAAGATAGATTTTGAGATCTAAGGCCTGCACCTGTTGTTTCAGATTCTCAGCGTGATGTTGGAGGTCAATATTCTGAATCTGCACCTTAAGCTGTTGCAGTTTTTCTTGTATTTGAGCTTTGATTTGGTACTTTCCATCTAAATCCCGAACCCAGGAAGCGGTAGCGCTCCCCAATTTGTTAATATCAATGTTTTCGACAACTGAATGCATTTCTTGTACTGCTTTTATTGTATTTATTCTGATTTTATAGTGTTCATCAAGATTTTTCCATTTTTTAACGAGATAGTCAATAAAGTCAGTAATGGCCGTTTTAAAAGAACGGAGGTCATAATGATTTCTAATATACTGATCAAATTGTATCACATAACTTTGTAGCTGCACCAGGATTTTTTCCAAGTTGATTTTGGCATTATCCAGTGTCATCTGCAGATCATCCGTTGTGATTTGATAGCTGTCGGTGAAAGCGATTAATTTCTCCTTTGCACTTCTAACTTTTCCTTCTAGATCGTATTGATTTAGGTAGTCATTCACTTGCTGAGGGAGTTTGTCCAAAGCTGCTTGGTATTTTCTCACATACTGATTGATATTTATGCTCTTCAGGTATTTCTGTATGTGCTGCAGGGCGTTTAGGATGGCCTCTTGGATTTTTTGGAAATAAGCTGGGAGGCTTTCCAAGAATGGGAGATCGATGACGTGAACATGCAGGTTCTTATCGTATTTTACAGAACCAGAGAGGCTGAATTCTTGAGGCTGGCCCACAGTGTCCCTTAAAGCAAAAACATCGATCAAATTCACTGGTTCCGTTAGCAGAAGCGGCACTTTTATCGGCGAGTCCAACACCGTGAGGTCGGCTAGAGCTCTTCCGCTGAATTCCACCCCCACCTTATCTTTAACATTGTAGGCGTGAAAATCTTGGGTGAATTCATTTTGGTTCAGCTGGGTCTTCAGTTTCCAGATGCTCGACTGTTCCTCTGGAGTAAAGAGAGCACTGACTTTATTTTCGAGGCCTGTATTGATTTTTTGGCCAGATTCCAAGGAATGTCCGGAAGAACCTTTGAAATCGTGGGAGAGAGAGAAGGCAAGAGGCTCCCCTTTAAACAGCAGTTTGCTGTAAAGCTGTCCGGTATGCTCCCCCAGAACGCTCAGTTTCCCGTTGCTCGTGGTGTGAGCATCAACCGTAATGGTAAACGGGCTCAGGGCGGACCGGAAGACATTATTGAAATGCAGGGGTTTTGAGTCGTAGCTCGTACTGATGTCCACGGCAGAAGACAGCCCAGCGGCCCCCAAGTTAACTCTGTTGGAAAATTCTGTGCCCTGAACGCTGGCAATGGTGTCCGCTTTATAACTTGCCGTCAGATCGGCATACGTCAGGGCGTAGATGTGCTTGAATTCGTCCGATTTGTAGGACCCTTTCACGTTACCTGCGAGGTTGAGCTTCAGGGGCTCGAGTCTTAACTTCCCATTGTTGGTTGCAGCAAGAGTACCGAACTGGAAGTCATTGGTCAGGGTAGCCAAAAGTGAAAAAGGTTGCAGCTGGAAGTTGAAATTGTGCTTGTAGGACTTGTCGGAGCTAATGGTGTTCTCTAGCTTGGAAGTGAAGTCTAAGGTTAGACCAGCAAGGTTCAGATTATTGTTGTTCTCTAGCTTGATTTCTTTATACGCTCCCATGATGCCATTGGAAAACTTAAGTCCTTCTCTGTTGATTCTGAAGTCGAAAACGTTTTTGCTGTCGGCACCAAAAATTGTAGCTTGATAGAGACTCCCGAGGGCTATTTCCGTCAGGGCTACTCTTCCGTCCAGGGTGAATTTTGCGTTGTGTTCCCGGAAGCGACCGTTGCTTGTGACTTTGACCAGAGCACCTGAAGTACCGAGTCCGGCGTTCACTTCGTTCTCCAGGAACAGAGCGCTTAGCCGCAAGTTGCTGGTGGCACTGGTAGACAAACCATCCTGGCTAATTCTCAGCGTCGCTTTGTGAGCGCCTCTGTTGGTCTGATCGGTTCCGAGGAGGTCAGCGTTCAGTTCAAGGCCCTGGGAATTGAGGGAGCTCGAGAACAAGGCGTAGAATCTCAGGTTTTTGTAATCAGTCTGGGTCTCTGAGCGCAATTGAGCATTCTGCCTGGAGAGGGACACATCTATCTTGTTGGTTGCTGCAAAGTCCTGGAATTTGCCACTGGTGTCAGACTTCAGGGTCAGCTGGCTGTTTTCATAGTTCAGGGAAGCGGTGTTCTTTAAGGTGCCACTCTGAATATCCGAGGCAGAGGAAATGGACAGTGCTCCGTCAGCGTATCTTCCGGTTATTTGATTGGAGCCCTTGAGGTAGGGGGAACTGAACCGCAGATTGGATTCTCCATTTATGTGTTGGGTGTTGACATCCCGGTTGTATGACAGAGAGTAAGCGCCTTTGGCGACGAATGAGGATATTGTGAGCTGACCATCGATTTTCGCGTCTTTGATCGACAAATGCTGCTTCCTTTTTGAGTCAAAATTGGCAGAAACGGACACCTGTGTCCCCAAGGAGCTTGACGAATCAAATGTTAGGGAAGCTTTAGAAACTGGATGGTTTCCTAGAGTTTCTCTGTGATTGAATTTCAGACGGGAGTCCAGGAATTTGTGGTGCAGAGATCCATCCAGAGCAACGGTGAATGTGTTTTTGTAGTCATAAGTGGTTTCTCCAGAACCTAGGAAAAAAAGGAGAAAACAATTTGTTTTGATAAAAGTTTTTCCCAAACAAAATATAGGTCTCAATAAAATACGCTTAATGCCTTTCACAAATTCTTTCAAAACATTTAATTTCTGAGGTAATCCAAAAACCCACTGAAAAAAATAGAAATGCCCTCTGCAAACTGTAGTGGGTTCCAACCCAGGAGGTACCTGGGTAACTCCCAGGTTACAAGCCAAATTTTGCCAAAAGGTAAAGGGATAAAGCCCATTTTTGATGGCATGCAGAAAATCCAACATAAAAATGTTACATGAATCAACCAATCAGTCAAATTTACTGAGGGCCTACTGTGTGCAGAGCACTGTACTGAGTCCTTGAAAGAGTGCAATATGGCAGAATAGAGTGACACAAGAAAGTACTTGGAAATGCAAGGTAGCCTATTTTCATTCAACCCTTTGCTCCAAGACTCAAGGTTTTGGAAAGAGTCCCCATTTCTCACTCGGGACTGGAACTTGAGAAGCGATCTCTCTTCCACTTAGACTGTGAGCCCCCTGTGGGAAAGGGACTGTTTCTGACCCGATTAATCTTGGATCTACTCCGGCACAAAGAACAGTCCTTGACTAGTTATGGGCAGGGAGCGTGTCTGCTAATTCTGTGGTTACTGGACTCTCCCAGGCACTTAATGCACACTCGGCATATAGTAAGTGATTAATAAATATGATTTATTGATGGATCTAGCAAATGCCATTATTATTATTATTATTATTATTAGCAGTGACCTGATCTCTTTTCCAGGCATAATTATTTTAGCTTTTCTTTATAGATCTCTTCGATAGGTTTTTTTGATCCTCTATGTGGCTGTCTACATAATCATCTCAACATTTTTCTTACTCCTTTTAAAATGCTTTGAAACTCATTATTGGGGCCAAAGTTCTAAGAATCTAAATAGAAGCAAAAGTAATGGGAGGAATAGCTAACGGTCCCTACATTGGTCTATTTATGTGCTGGCTGCAAAATGCAAGTTGGATTGTGAGTTTTCTCAATATGACTGGCTCTGGAAACAAGCTAGAGCCACTAGTGATTTGCCTGGAGTCCGCAAGAAGAGTCAGCTCTTAAGAAAATTGCCCTCCTCCACTTCCTTCTTTTAGACTAGGTGTTTCCTCTCTTCTGTCCCTCTTTTCTTGTTGATTTTGTTGATTCTTTATTGTGTTCTGCCTGCAATCTCTGTCTTTTCTTGTGAGTTGCTTCAGAAAAGAGCTCTAGATCAGACACAAACAGTCAAGCTCCATCACCTCAACAGGAGTGATTTTTGCCCGACTGAAGTCAATATGCCCTCTAAAAATTCTCCACTCTTGGAATAACAAATGCAAAATAAGAACACATTTCCTTGCTCCTCCACTTGTCTGCTGTGTGACCGTGGGGAATCACTTGACTTAGTCACTTAGAAGAGAGATCACTTAACTTCATCTGGAAAATGAGGATGGATACTGTGAGCCCCACATGGGACGGGGACTGTGTCCAATCTGATTAGCTCGTATCTACCCCAGCACTTAGTTCAGTGCCTGGCATATAGTAAGTGCTCAACGAATACTATAACAAAATAAGGAAAAGGCCCTAAGCATTCCGAGATCTGTTTTAGGTCATTATAATTGCCGTATCGCTGAAAACGTCTTACCTTGGACATTGTACGAGAGAAGATCTACGATGGAATCGGCTTTCACATGGTATCGCGACTGGAGACTGAAGTTATCTTGGCTGGTGTTGCCCCCTGTATAGGAAGCTGACCAGTTGTAGAGATTACTGTACACGTTGGTCGAGAGCTCCAGGACACCAAGCAGGGGCACTTGCAGTTGATAAAACTTTGGAACAGCAAAGGGAGGAATTGTGAACTCTTGGGATGGCAGGTGGATCCCCACTGACTCCAGCTTCAGTTCTGGCATCCGTACGGACTGTGGGACCTTCATGTCTTGGGATGATTTTCCCCCAAAAGGTACTGGAATCGCGATTTCAAATTTGTTCTCATTCCATGAGTATTTGATCCGGCCATCGCTGTAATGAATCAAAGAAAAGCACATGTCAACCTCCCCAAAAAAGTTCAGGTAGGCTGTGTAGTCTCAGCACAGAAAAAATAATGCTCAAGAAAATTAAATAACAATGAGAATGTCATCTAATGCCTAAAAATACTATACTTTTCTCTTGGTTTTTATTCTTGAGTCATGCAGTTTAAAAATCTGTAATAATGAGGTTTATTGAAAGTACAAGAGGACTTTCACCCAAATAGGGGGGAGAAAAAAGCTCTCGTTTCTCTACAGCATGATCCCCATAATGCTTGATTCTCCCAACTGAAGAATATATAATCTTGGCTTCACAGGAAATTTACCATCTCTTTCCATGTACATTTTATCTTTTGCAAACCTTTCCATAAGATTAAGAATAATTATGAATAATAATAGTATTTTTAAGTGCTTACTATGTAGCAAGCACTGAGTCAATGCAGTGCAATCAAAGCAGATACAGTTCCTGTATTAACGAAACTGAGGCACAGAGAAATTTTTAAAAAATTGCCCGTGGTCACTCAGCAGGCAAGTGGTGGAGCTGGGATTAGAACCCATGTTGCTGAGATCAGGGCTGGAGATGGAGATTTGGGTATCATCCACATAGAGGACGCCATGGGAGCACATGAGTTCTCCAAGGGAGTGGGTGTAGACGGAGAATAGAAGGGGACCCAGAACTGAGCCTTTGAGGGACCCCCACAGTTAGGGGGTGGGAGGCAGAAGAGGAGCCCACAAAAGAGACTGAGAATGAGCAGCCAGAGAGATAGGAAGAGAAGCAGAAGAGGACAGAGTCAGTGAAGCCCAAATTTACCAACTGAGTATCTCAGATACCAACTGGTATCTCAGATACCACTGTATCTGAGAGGAGGAATGGCCTCGGGGTTTTCTGTACCTTTTCAAGAACAGATTCTCAGGGACTTGGAAATCTGGCAACCCCATCTTCTCCATGCTCAGTTCCTGTAGATTTCTTAGCTTCTTTTGCAGCGTCTGAGCATATGGAACATTCTTAGCAGCCGACTGAAGCCATGTGCTTGTTGCCTGAAAAAGACAGGAGTCATTTTCCAAAATGTCTAAAACAACAGATTAAAGTTAAACTGATCGAGGTTCCAACTCTTTTAAGCAGTTGGAATACCATAAAACCTACTAATTTGATTTTTCTTTGCTGATCAATTTGGAAATGAGAAATTCATTATGAAATTAAACACTGTAGATGAACATACAATGAACTTTCATACTTACCTCCACTGAGTTTGAAACAATGTGCCTGAAAGTCATATCGGGATCCGCGACTTTATGATCTAACAGGTCATTGGCATACTGATGTAAACTCTTAGAGATGTCCACAGGGAAGATGGCAGCCACTTTTTTGGTGTTAGTATTGCTTCCTGTATTCCATTCAAATTCTACCTTCTCATCATCTGAAAAGGCAAATGTAAAAATAAATTTCCATGCCTATTTCTTTCATGGGCTTATAGGTCTCATAACATCTTCCTTAAATTACGGAACATGAAAGTGAATGTAATTTCAGATAGTTTTTTTTTTTATTTAATGGTGCTTGATAAGTGCTTGGGCAGATACAAGGTAGGTTGGACCCTGTCCCACTTGAGGCTTACGGTCTAAGTAGGAAGGAGTAGGAGTTAATCCCCATTTTCACTGAGGCACAGAGAAGTAAAGTGACTTATGTTTAGAGTGTTTACGCACCGTAGTGGAATCCAATTTTCTTTGAAAGTGTCATCCCATAAGCAGTGGCAGAGGAGTCTGTTTGGAGCACCAGTTTTTTAAGGGACCGTTGGAACAATGTCTCAGTTCTGGCCTCAGCCTGTAGACGAGGAATGGATATGATGCCTCCAATCATTCCTTCTTCATTTCCATCAAATCTATTTTTTAAAAAAATAAGGTTGCAGTAAAAATAACCTGTTAGACTTTTTAGTGGTATGTGTTAAGTGCTTACTATGTGATAAATACTATAATAAGTCCTGGGGTGAACACAAGATTATCAGAGTCCTTGTTCCTCAAGGGGCTCACAAATATAAGCAGGAGGGAGTAATAATAATGTTGGTATTTGTTAAGCGCTTACTATGTGCCGAGCACTGTTCTAAGCGCTGGGTAGACATAGGGGAAGCAGGTTGTCCCACGTGGGGCTCACAGTCTTAATCCCCATTTTACAGATGAGGGAACTGAGGCACAGAGAAGTTAAGTGACTTGCCCACAGTCACACAGCCAAGTGGCAGAGCGGGGATTCGAACTCATGAGTCCTGATTCCAGGGCCCGTGCTCTTTCCACTGAGCCACGCTGCTTCTCTGGATTTAGGATTTAGTCCTCGTTTTATAGATGAGGAAACTGAGCCACAGAGCAGTTAAGTGACTCGCCCAAGGTCACCAGACGGACAAGTGGCAGAGTCGGAATTAGAACCCAGATCTGCCGACTCCTATGGCAGTGCTCTTTCCACAAGGCTGTGCTGTTTCTAATATAGAACTTAAGCCTGAGAAAGTGGTTGGTTTTTTTTCAGGATGAAATTCCTGCATGGAATAACAAGCTGGAAAATGGTGTCTGTGGGAGTGAAAATATGCAACTAAGCATTTAAAGTCCTTCAGATCCAATAAAGAACTGGAGGAAACTGTGGAAACTGATGAGGGAAATAGCTGCTTGACAGAGTCATTTCACAGATTCTAAATGGTAATTGAGGGATTTGGGCTCCCGTGGCCCCGCTGACCCCGGGATAGGCCCCCCACATGATAAAAAAAATGTGGTATTTTTCGTGCTTACTGTGTTCCAAACACTGTGCCGAACCTTAGGTAGACATAACTCCCTGCCCCACAGTGCGATCACAGTCTAAGTATGTGGCGGGATTTGGAATTTTACTATCCCTGAATTCCTAAGTACTTGTTCTAGCGGTTGGAAGGAAGCTATGTGAGCTTCAGAAATACCTCATTTGGCCAGTAATGGTAATTTCAGGGATTTTGTTGTTGTTGATGTCCAAGATCAGGGTGTATGCCTTTTTGTCCTGAGCCGAGTCATCCTTCACACGCAAATTGGCTCCGAAGTCAACACCAAATTCTGGAATCTGCAAATCACCAGTCAAAGACCTCTTGCCTCGGTTGTATCTCAGAATCACTGCAGCCTCAGTTAGCTTTGCACCTGGAAAAACATAATTAATAGGCTCTTCAAAGAACAGTATTGCTTCTCCTACTGGAACAGAACAAGAATGGAACTAGATTTGAACTGGAGTGAAACTAGAACCAACCTAAAAAGCTAAAATGCATATAAGTGGTCCATAATTAGTAGTAATAGCACCATATATAGGTTTGTGTTTATAAATATATATATATGTATATATGTATATATATATAAACGGCTATATATATAATAATATGACGGCATTTGTTAAGCACTTACTATGTGCCAAGCACTGTTCTAAGCACTAATATGTGTGTGTGTGTGTATAAACTATATACACCTTGCTCTCTCTCTCTATATATATTTATATTTATTTTTTAGCTTCTCTATTTGTAAATATTTTTTTGTTTATCTCCTCCATTAGAAGGTAAGCTTCCTGTGGACAGGGAACGTATCACGCTGCTGTGTTTATTTCCCAACAGCAAGTTCAGTACACAGCATGAAGTATGTATTAAATAAATGTATTATCAACCAATCGATCAACCAATCATTTATAATTATAAGTATTTATAAAGCATTTAGTGTGTGCAGACTAATGAGCTAGGTATTTGGGAGAGTCCAGTACAACTGAGTTAGTAGACACATTCCCTGCCCACAACAAGCTACAGTCTCCCTTCCAACTCTGCCTTCCTCTGCAGGGGTTTGCTTTGTCTTGATTTTCCTTATTAAAACCTATGGATTATGGTTTGTTTAGAGACATGTATACCCCAGAATTTACATTGCATTCAACATTGAGTTACTAAAATGAGAAAATATTTTCTTCTGATTATCGTAACATTCCCCACCTCAAGGATGAAATAAGTTACGAGTGCTGTATCACATCGTTTTACCTTCAGCTTGAACTCCAAATTTCAAACTGTCCACCAGGTCTTTTCCCTCTTTCTGTGATTCGTACTTCACACTTGCAGAGTACTCCTGCACTTCTCCTGTGGGTTGCAGTTCGAACTCAAACCTGAAGGTGTTTTAATGCAAAAAAGTTACACTCTTTCAGAACAGAGAGCAATGTTCTCATCAATTTCATGTGAAGAAAAAACCCCTTTTCTCCCATCTTGAGAAATAGCATGGTCTAATGGAAAGAATGTGGGCCTGGGAGTCAAAGGCTCTAATCCTGACTCTGCCACTTGTCTACTGTGTGATCTTGGACAAGTCACTTAACTTCTTGGTGCCTCAGTTTCCTCACCTGCAAAATGGGGATTCAGTTCTCTCCTGATGAGGTGTTCAACCTTAAGCTTTTATCTACCCCAGCACTTAGTATAGTGCCTAGTATATAGTAAGTGCTTGACAAATGATACATAAAGATATACACACGGATATGCGTACTATATATAATAATTATGATAATTATGGTATTTGTTAAGCACTTACTGGGGCTCACAGTCTTAGTCCCCATTTTACAGAAGAGATAACGGAGCCACAGAGAAGTGAAGCTACTTGCCCAAGGTCACACAGCGGACATGTGGTGGAACCGGGATTAGAGCACATGTCCTCCGATTTCCAGGCCTGTGCTTTTCCCACTAGGCCATGTTGCTTCCCATCTCTATATGTATGTGAAGAAATAAAAAAAAAAACTCCTCTAAAGGCAATTGCAATATTAACCTTGGTTGGGTCAGTACATTACATGAGTATTACATCATCTAGGATTTCTCTGTTTGCCTACATTTTGCGATTTTTCAGGTGCAACACTACTGACCTGGTATCTCCAGTCAGTGGGTAGTAAGGGGCCGCATCAGTAGAGCTCGCGTTGGAATAGACTACAGTGGTGCAGTAGTTTAGCCCGGTAAAGAAATGTTTGCACGTTGACTGCGACTGCCTGTTCTCAATGAAGGGTGGAATGACGTCAGTTTTGGTGGTGGAGACCAGATGAAGAGTGTTACTGGTAAAACAAAACGAAACAAAAATATAGTGAACATCGTCATCTTCAAAAGATTCCTAGTGCCACATTGCACATCCTTTGATTCTTCACAAGGTAATTATCAATTAGAGAAACCACTTCCAACTAATTACATTCTCAACTCCATTTTGGAAATTAGTACTACAAACTGTGACTCCATGAGTTGGGAACCAAGGCAGAATTTTAAGACATATCAAAATACCGATTGTTTTACCTGACGTAAACTTTGTTCCTGGGAGAAATAAAGGAACAAAGTTTACGTCAGGTAAAACAATCGGTATTTTGATGTCTTAAAATTCTAAGGGAGACTTTGTGGTATATTATTGGTCCTGGGATAAATAAAAGAACAATAATATACCACAAAGTCTCCCTTAGCTAAACCTCTGGTAAAGTTAGGAGCCCACATAAAGGTTGTAAGCTTGAAACTACTTTTAGTCGGGAACAGTAGGTTATTAATTTTTTAATCCAATACGATTCAAATCTCTGAGATGTGTCTGAACAGTTCATTTTCTGAGGCAGATTCGATTTGGGCAGGGAACATGTCCGCAAATTTGATTGAATAGTACTCTCCTAAGTGCTTAATACAGTGCTCTGTACACAGTGCCAAGTGCTTAGTACAGTGTGCTCTGCACACAGTAAGCGCTCAAGAAATACGACCGAATGAATAGTAAGCACTCAATGAATACCATCGATTGATTCAATTACACATCACATCATCCACAGTCAGGACAGTACTTCCCGGAAACGTAAGGAAAGCAAAAAGGATGATATAGATCCATCCAATAGAAAGTGAAGTGGAGAGCTGGTAATTTGGGGAATTAGGATCATATAAACAGCACTGTGCTCTTCCAAATGCTTCATACAGAGCTCTGCTTCATACAGTAGGGGCTCAATGAGTAACACTGATTGATGGATCAGTAGATTGGTCGATTCTGGTACCTGGCACTGAAGAGCTTGACTGGGCCCGTGGGAGATGGTATGATAAACTTGAGCTGTCCAGCTTTCAGAGTAACTCGTGCTTCAAGTCCAGATTCATGGTACAAGTTGGAATTCATCTGCACACCACTTCTAGCGAAGTCGGGAATGACAACTCCTATGTGTGTTACAAACTCAACGGACACTGCCGGTTTAGCGATCAGCTCTGCCTGCATCTGTGAGCCAGAAAAATCACTCTCTGAGTGTCACAAGAAGCATCACTCGATTTAACTCAGTTACAAGAGCATAGCCTAGTGAAAAGAAAATGATCCTGGGACTCAGAAGACTTGGGCTCTAATCTCTGCTCTGCCAATTGCTGGCCTTGTGACCTTGGGCAAGTCGATTAACTTCTCTGTGCCTCAGTTTCCTCAACTGTAAAATGAGGATTCCGTGCCTGTTCCCCCTCTTCCTTAAACTGAGTCCTGTGTGGACAGTGACTGGGTCCAACCCGATCTGTTGTATTGTACTCTCTCACGTGCTTAGAACAGTGCTCTGCACATAGTAAGTGCTTAATAAATACCATTGATTGATTGAATAATTGACTTACATCTACTGCAGTGCTTAGGGCAGTGTTTGACACATAGTAAGTGCTTAACAAAACCATGATAATAGTGGTTATGAGTGAGAAACCAGGGGTAGCATAAGTGTGGCCTGTTGGACCAAGCGCTTAGTACAGTGCCCTGCACATAGTAAGTGCTCAATAAATACTATTGAATGAATGACTTATGAGGAGCAGGAAACTCTGCTCCTCTGTGCACAGGATCTATTTTTTTAATTGCATTATGACTATTCTTATCATTTAGATTTCTTCTGTGCTTTGACAGCTTCATTTTTCCTTATTTGCCTGTTGCCGTCCTCCTCCCCAACACCCCTTATTCTTGCGAACCCCTTGGGTAGCCGGGGACCGTGTCTAATTCCCATCCAGGTAGTTCTGTCCCAGGAATAAGTTCAGTGCTTTTCACACAGTAGGTGCTTGGTAAATGCTACTACTATGACTTCGGGAGTTCCCCTCACTCCCACTGGTCATGAGGTAGCTGTACAATAACTGAGCCTGAGGCACTCAGCTCCTTCGTTGTCCACGGTACAGGATCCCCTTCACCTACTCTGCTAACTTCTCTGCTTTGTGAAATGAGTCTTTATGAATAATATGGTCACGGAAGGAATTGAGACTCACATTTGCTGCTTGAATCTTCATCCCTGCTCTGGCTCCCGGGGCCACTATTCCAGAAAATGCGACCTGAAGCGGCAATCCAGCTCCGGTTGGGAGATCGAAGTTGTTGTCCATGAAAATGTAGTGAACAAACAGATCACTCTGTGTGCCTTTCGACAGAGCCTCGGCAATCTGGTGGTCAAACCACAACAGGGTGTGAAACGTAAATACTACAGGTTGTAACAAAATGAGAGAACATTGAAGCGGACTCTTTAGGCGCATGATTGGTTTGCTTTATAACTGTGAAATCAGTTGGAATAAACGGGCTTTCTTGAAACAAAATTTCCTTCATCCCACAACTCGCAGCACACCTATCATTGACTTTAAAGCTTGATCATTCTGCCTTCCAAAGTTAGTGCATGAGCTCTGCTGCGTTGAAAACAATGACAGATGGGGAGAAAAGCTACCGTGTTAAAGAAAAAAAATGGCAAATGACTGTGGGGGCATCAGCCTCATCAAAAGGTTATTGATTGGAGTTCCTTAGATGTGGACAGTAGTTTCTAAAAACAATTTGGATTGGATATGGTGCCTGATTTCAGCCATGAGGAACTATTACTCTATCAGATATTTCCAAATGCAAATAAACAACAGACAACTTAGGGACACAACAAGAATTATAACTGCTTCCATATTCACCATTGAAATGCCTACCATTTGAGGAATTGTTTGCATGGTGTTAGCACTTTTGAAGAGCAGATGTCCTAGTAACTTTAGATCACTGAGTTTCAAATAGCCAAGTTCTTCGCCCAGAATTCGGAGGTAGGCACTGGCTTCAGGGGCTTCCTTGGATTGCACTTCCTTGATCAGTTTTTCAATATTGGCCATAATTCCTTTCATCATATCCTGAGAATCAGTCAAAAGAAAACAGAAAATTAGCTCTCCCCCCCAGTCCTGTGATTGTAAATTCTGAGGCCACTGATATCTTATGACATAGTGACTCAGAACTGTCAATACAGAATCTGATTATCTTGTCCCACACTTAGTACAGGATGTGACACATAGTAAGCACTTAAATACCATTCTTATTATAATTGTTTGTGTTAATACAAAATTCTTCTCTATCTCAAGTCCCACGACCAACACTCAAAGTTTAGGATAAAAAGCAAAACCAGAAACGTTGTGCCGGTTACGCATCCGGTAGATGCTTAATAAGTATGACGGTTTGATTGATTTTGTTTTATACAACTATGCATTAAGAATAAAGATCTGAATTGCTATCCCAAATGAGTGGGCACTAATATTAAGCCTTATGGCTCAATACAAAAATTCACTTTGATTTAAGTAAATTGCTTTCAAAACACAGTATCGAGAAGCTGGGTACCTGCTCTCGTTTGCCATCTTTGCTGTAGCCGAAATGGTCCTCCAAAGCCCTGGAAACCTGGTTGGGAACTTTGCCATCCACCCAATAGAGAGCCTGGGTGGCACTGTCTGGGAAGAATCCTTTGTTGCCAAAGAGGGCTTCCAAAGTTGGTTCAAAGCCCTTTCCCTCCAAGCCGATCTGAAGAAGAAACAGATCATAAGCATGGAAAAACATCAGGGTGCTCTACATAATTCCTACTCTCAGGCACATCCAAGAAAAACAAGCTTAAATTATGAAAAATTCTGGAAATCAGCATTAAAATAGGTCAGAACACTGGATGACAGAAGTGTGTCTATTTGTATGCCTGTATTTTTCAGTTACACATTACACCCATACGTCTGTAATTACAACTTAAAGGTAGGCACTAATTGGGTTTCAGATGCTAAATCATTCTCTCTCCTGGTATTAAGATCTATAGGGCTTTTGAAAACAGGTGGACAGCTGAAATCAGAAGTAAAGAACTGTTACTCTTCTATCCTCCTAGAAAGATGCAGGTACTTCACTTCTCTTATCCACCAAAATTTATTCAGGTTCTCAAAGCCAGTAGGTTCTACTAAGAGGATTGGAGATGCTGCCTGATTTCAACTTGAGAACAGGATGGCAGGGTTATTTTTCAGAACATATTTGTAAAGCACAAGACACATACCTCAAAGACATCTTCTGTGTGATCAAAGAGTTTTAGTGTCGTTTTGAGGATAGCTTCTTTAGGGAGGTAATGGTTTGGGTCAAAAATAAGATTTGCTTCAACTTTGGCTGAGATGGGGTCAAGATCTGGCACAGAGACCGTCTTGGAAATCTGATAGTTCCGGGAAAACTTTCTGAAGTCCATAGCCGTTGGGACCTGGGAGCCTTTAAGAGCTTCTTCTACTTTGCCTTTAAGACTGAGTGAAAAGATAAAAGAAATGTAAGTGCAGTTAAATAGGTGACCACATTGGCATTTTCCTTTCCTTCGTACTGACTTTCACTAAACTATTCAAGACCCGATTTACCATTGTTTATGCAGAAATCTCCCCTTCCAAGGACCTGATATGATTCTTTCACTTTTGGCTCCATATTTGGGGTGACAAAAAATATCACCCGATCGTACCACTTTCCAAAACAAGTCATCATTTACACGACCGTTTCACGGAACTCCGACGGGATCCCACCTGCCGGCGTTAAAGGATCCTCTCTTACTTACCCCTGGACGAATGCTTCATCGGACTCTAAAATGTTAGCGAGATGGGAAGCCACGAAGCTTTTCACTTGTTGACTGTTGTCCTTCAGGAGGGTCTTGGCAACTTTGTGGATATCAGACTGGGAAGGATCTCTCATCAGAATTAGGTAAGCCGCCAAACGTTTATCCACTGGAGAGCTGTTGTCTTGGAAAACCTGGAGGAGGACTCCCCTGACCTGGAACAGACATGGGAGATGAAGACATTGCTGAACTTTTCAGCTGTCCAGAACGGCGTGCATCGAACTGTTATGCGGTGGGCCTGTTAGCCACTCTCTGGCTTTGCCATGCCCATTCATTCAGCTTCCTGGCTTGATTACAGATGGTTTTCTACAAATTGGGAAAGCCCTTTGATTCCTTCGTGAACCACTTTGTCGCTGTGATTATCCCACTGATTATTTTGTATCTACCCTAGCACTTAGTACATTGCTTGGCATATAGTGTTTGTTCTGGATTTTCTCTCCCCTCCGATTTCTTGTAGGACCCCATAGATTTATCTCCAATGAGGCCCTGGGTATATCAAAGCCCCACCTGAATACCTTAAAAGTACAGTGGTTTGGGGATAAGTTTTTAATGACTCTTCACATAATCTTTCCAAAGAAGAAATCTGCCATAAGCCCTTTTTCACCATTAGGACAGCAAAGCCCACACTTAAGCTAGTAACTCTCCCAAAATCATAACACAGTTGGATAGAATCTTTAACACAACCCAGGCTACTGTAGCATGCTACCTTCTTAGTGGACTGTAAAGGATTTACCTCGTCAGTGAGTTCCATTTTTCTGAGAGCTTGGATTGCTGCTTTCTGAACGGAAGAAGAGGTTGGATTCGTGATACATTTCAGAATGGAAGACTTCATTTTGGGGTTCGCCAGATCCATCACCTTCCCCATGTTTCCAGTGACCTGGAGATGAACAAGACAATAAACCTGGTGCTGATTGTATGGGCGTGAAACACGTGAAAATTTGATGGTGCAAGGGAGCTAAGCAGTGGCTCTTTGTCAAGAAGAGCAGAAATGAGTGTACCTTCAGAGTCAGGAAGGTCAATTCTTCATTCCCAGAGCATTCGTTTCCAATCTGTGCCATCAGGTATTCCGCAATATCCTTAAGGTCTTGGGTCACCTCCTTGTTTGAGTCATAGAAACTGAAGAACAAGAAAGAGTCAGAGGCATTTCACGGGTGGGGGGGGGTGTGTGTTTGCACCCACTGAAATCCTCAGTCATATATTTACTCTCAAAAGAAATCTAAAAGAGACTGTGAGAGCTGGTTTCATCCAGACCTCTGGCTTCTTCTCGGGAGCCAATTTCCTGGCTGACCGAGATTCACCATCACCGAGTTAGAGTAAGATTGTCCTTGACTCACCTAATGACCACATGGCTCAAGGCGTAGAAAGTGGCTCGACTTTGCTGATCCTTTGCCGTCTTGAAGATATCTCTCACCCTTTGAGAACTCGGTTCAGGAAGCAGGCCAACTATGTAGGTGATTGCATCTAACACCAGAGGGTTGACTTTCTCCACTTTTAGCCACTCAAGTACTTGAGAGTAGCACTGCGGTTGACCACATTGCATCAAAGCCTGAAGAGTGATGGGGCTGGAAGGCAAAGCACAGGCGACATTGAGTGCAAGTAATTCCAGCTTCCATGATTTTAATTAACCCTTTTTGGACCTTGTCCTTGAGCCTCCCACAAACAGGAGGCTAGTACATTTATTTATCCACTCAGTCCTATTTATTGAATGGTTGGTGTATGCAAAACACTGTGCTAAGTGCTTGGGAGAAAACAGAATAATAACACATTCCTGTCCAGAATGAGCCCAAAATCTAGAGGGGGAAGAGAGTAAATCCAATTGAATGAATGAGTGAATGTGAGCCCCATCTGGGATATGGACCGTATCCAACCTACCTATCTTGTATTCATTCATTCATTCAATAGTATTTATTGAGTGCTTTCTATGTGCAGAGCACTACTAAGCGCTTGGAATGTACAAATCGGCAACAGATCTTGTACCTACCCCAGCATTTAGTACAGTGCTTGGCACATAATAAGTGCTTAACAAATACCATTTTAAAACATCTTTAAAAAAACAACAACTATCCACTGTGCTGATTGCTTTAAGATACATTAAGTGCCTCTAATTTGGTGTTGGAAACGTAAAGACTCTAGTTTGTTGTAGGCAGGGAATGTATCCGCTTATTGTCATATTATACTCTCCTAAGTGCTTAATACAGTGCTCCGCACACAGTAAGTGCTGAATAAATATGATCCAGTGAATGAACAAAGAAACATGTTGACTGTTGCCTAAAAGCTTTTATGCCCTTTCTCTACTGCCCTTTCCATTTGGCCCACGCCCCATTTTTCAGAAATGTTTATGAAATAAGAATCTTGATTTTCCTGTGTCAGACATCATAATGCCATCAACCTGAAGCAAGGAGTCAGGCTTAGTCTCCCATAAGTGGGGGTCCGGTACCTGGAGACCTCAATCAGCTTTGGGAGCAGCGAAAGCATCTCTTCTTCGTTCAGCCCTCTCAATCCCGTCACCAGTTTCCCGAAGAGGTTCGCGCGCTGGTTGCTCTGTTCGGTGGCGGACAGTTTCTGAAGGTCCTTGAGGGTCTTCAGCACATCCTCTCCCTGCTTTGGAGGTGTATTCTCGGTCTTCTCAAATGCTAGTCTTTTCTTTGGCAAGGAAGCTGGAGAGAGCGAAACCAGAAAATGCCATTGAGTTATTTTACACCAGAAGAATAGGCTTCTGACTTATGACAGTTAGTTAGGGGATTGATCCAGTTATAGCCCAGAGATGACCAGGACAGGCTGAAAGTCAGAGGACCTTGGTTCTAACCCTGGCTCTACCATATGCCTTCTCTGGGATTTTGGGCAAGTTCCTTGATGTATCTGAGCCTCTGTTTCCTCATCTGTAAACTGGGGATTCAATACCCGTTCTTCCTTCCACTTAGACCGTGATCCCCATATTGAATAGGGACTGTGCCCAGCCTGATTATCTTATATCTACCCCAGAGCTTAGTACAGTGTTTAGCATGTAATAAGCGGTTTAGAATAACAGAATTATTGTTACTATTGTTACTCATAAGTTGCTTCTCTAGCTTCCACATCTCCTCTGCTATCCCTGCAACAAATTCTCTTTTTCAGGTCTGATCAAGGTCTTGGGCCAACTGCCATTTGCCTCTGAAATACCTGTGGCGGTTGGCAAGGTGGTCATCTTATAATTTAGTCCCTAAGCCAGGTGGTAACCACCTTCTCCTGAATGAACAGTGGCTTTGCAGTCCTCCAGATGGTTAGAGTGAAAGCTTTTCGGAATGTCGTGAAAGGTGAAAAGCCTTATTTAGTTGGGCAGAAGGCCAGTATCTTTTGTGTTGCCCTGCTTTGGATAGTTGGGTGTGTTTTGAGATTTATGTGGGATTGTTGCTATCTAAATTCAGTCTTCTTCACTTGCTCAATCCCTAGATTTTCTCACATTTTGGTAAAGAAACAAACAAAAACATGTTATATAGTCTAGACGGAAGAGAGCCCCTGAGCTGCTTGCATATGTTGGGCTACACATGTGTCTTCTTAGTTCTGTTTTCTCCTCTGTAACTTCAGGATAATAATACCCACCCTTCACTTACTTACAGGGATGCTGGGTGGGCAAATGATAAATCAGAGTGGAAGGGTTTGGGAAAATGAAAAGCACTATGCAAATTCAAGGGTATAATGTGCTAATGTTAATCCATTGAAGTGAGCTGATCTATTGCTGAAAAGAGAAATCACGGGACATTTTATCCATTGTAGACTATACATTAAAGATGCCAGAAGTTGTTCTCCAAAAGTATTTTGGGTGTGTGTTAAAGGCAAGTTACCTGAAGATTTACTCTGATAGACTTACCTTCATCAAAAACTCTGTTGTTAATTTTGGGGGTATCTTCCAGTTTCAGAGTCTGTCTGACTTGTGTCATCATGCCGTACTGATTCCTAGGGAGCAGAGGAAAAACACATTTTGCCTTTTCCTGAAGTCACACATCACTGATGACGGTTATGAGGATGAATGAATGCAAGAGGAACCTACTTGTGGGAGAAGGGCAGGAACAGATGTTTCTCTGTGCAAACGACTTCGGACACGTGCTTCCTTCTGTTGTCCACTGTGTATTGGCAGGATTGGCTGCTTTTGATCAGCGTAGAGAGTGGGTTGTTCTGCAGAAAGGTTTTTTGAAATCCATCTTACTCCATTTGTCCCAGATATTGAACCTTCTTCCTGAGGAGTTCAGCCCCTTCCAGACTAATCCTCAGGAAGGAAGAAGGAAACTTCCATTTCTCCCCCCGTTACTGTATGGTCAGACCCATTTTACGGGTGGAGACATGGTGAAGACAGCTTAAGTGACTCTTCTCTAGCTAACAGGATGAACCGGCCACAGACCCGGGGAATGGGATTTGGGTTCTTTCCCCTTTTCACCCCCTCCTCCTATTTGCACCACTTCTGCTTAAGGTATACAATCCCAGACTGCCTCCTTGAGGGAATTTGATATCCAATTGACCTGTGTTAGCTTTAGGGGGAGAAGATGTACCATCCTGTAATTAGAACTCCCCGCCTTGTCGCATTTAATATTGATGATTATTTTAACAAAGAATTTGGTTGAAAGCAGGGGCAACTTGAGTAATATGGGGCACCCAGTAAGTACTCAGTAAATACAATCGATTGATTGACCTACAGAACACACTACTCCATGCCACAAAAGGGCAGGTTAGGAATGGGATGGGTGGGGCAACTCACCTAAACTCCAAACTCCTCTCAAGAGTGTAAGTGTGCAGGGAGTGTGTCTGATATATTGTATTCTCCCAAGAGCTTAGTACACTCTTCTGCACACAGTAAGTGCTCAATAAATATGATTGACTGACTGACTGTAAGCTCCTCGTTGGCAGGATACGTGCCTACCAACTATGTCATATTGTATTCCCTCGAGTGCATAGCACAGTGCTCCGCACACAATCAGCACTCAATATATATGGTTGATTGGTCCCCGGAGCAACGCGTGGCCAGGGACATGGTATCGAGGATGGAGCCATAAGTGTTTGTGGTTGGCAATGGGGAAAAAGAAAATGGTGGAGGACTGTGAAAGCCCTGTGGTCTCAAAATGGACCCTGAGTAATAATAACTACAGTATCTGTTAAGCGTTTACTGATTGCCCCAACCTTCTCAATGCTATAAAGTTTATATGGATGGTTTCTACTACCCATTGCTCCTGTCTGAACATAATAATAATAATATTGATTAAACATTTACTATATGCCAAGCACTATAGTAAAATCTGGAGTAGGTACAAGTTAATCCAGTCAGACTCAGTCCCTGTCCCACAGAGGGCTTGCAGCTTAAGAAGACAGAGCCGGTAATGAGTCCTCATAATAATAATAATAATGGTATTTGTCAAGTGCTTACTATGTGCCGAGCACTGTTCTAAGCGCTAGGGTAGATACAAGGTAATCAGGTTGTCCCACGTGGGGCTCACAGTCTTAATTCCCATTTTTACAGATGAGGCAACTGATGCCCAGAGAAGTTGTGATTTTCCCAAAGTCACACAGCTGATAAGTGGCAGAGCTGGGATTAGAACCCACGACCTCTGACTCCCAAGCCCGGGCTCCTTCCACTGAGCCACGCTTTGCAGCTCAGAGAAGTTAAGTGACATAGGAGCAAACAGCAGTCAAGCGGCAGAGCTGGGATTAGAACCCAGGTCCTCGGTCTCCCGAGCCTAGGCCACTTTGTTTCTCGAAAGGCTGGCTTCCAAAGGGACCACCTTGGTCATCTGCCTTCAAGACCACCTGTGGTGAGAAACAGCCAGGGCAAACGCCGGCCAGGACGAGGTCAGTTAGCGGATGCTAAACCTACGGCTGCTAATATACAATGCCGGTAATCGGGCGCGGACCACTTACCGAGCCTCTGATGAGGGCTAATGGACTCATGTCTCCGCTGATAGGACTGAAGTGGTCACACTGCTTCAGGTTTCGCTCAATCGTCATCTCCGTTGCTGTAGATCCCTTCCTCGCCTTGACCGTGATTTGGCTGGAACAGTTCCCGTAGACCGTGTCCTTAGGAAGAAGAGGGGAAACATCATCATTAGTTAGAGAAGGAAAACCTACACAAACTGAGCGGAGAGCAGATGTTTAAGTTGAAGAAAAAGTGCAACAATTCTGATCTCTTCTGGCTATTATATTGTGATAATCATGCCCTCTAAGAGGCTCTCCCTCCCTCACGGTTGACCTGGAGAGTTTCCAGTCTACCAGTCCCCAGTTCTACCAGTCTGGGCTATGGGAGGGAGAGTCAAGCAGAGGCCTACCCATTCCTTTCCTAGCTTGGCCAGTGGCTAGCGAGTGGAAGGCCATCTGTTACAAGTCAAAACTCACCCTTGCTGGGCAGCAGCGGCACGGGAGAGAGTTGAGGGCTGAGTTTATTGCACGGAAGGTGGGAGTGGTAAACCGCTTCCGGATTTTTTACCAAGAAAACTGTATGGATCCACTACCAGAACGACAGCAGATAGAGAGCGGGGCGTTCTGGGGGAGAGGTGTCCGTGGTGTCGCTATGGGTCGAAACAACTCGACGGCATAATACAGGATGAGAGGGAGAGCCCAGAAAAAAGATGTCACCTATCAGAGTTCCCGCCATTTCATCCCAAGGTTTTATCAGTGTTCAAGGCAGATCTGTTCTAATCAAGTCTGGAACGGGAACTCTGAAACCTAGCTCACTTCCTTCCGGAGGGCCAAAAGAATAAACCCTTAGAGACTGCGGGAGTCCAATCGGGATTAGAGCCTAAGGTTTGTTTGAACAATAGCGATTCCCTGGTTTCACTGAAAAACCCCTCATATCAAGTCATCGATCCAGTGATCTTCATCACTGAAGATAGAGGCCTTGTCCCAGTTTGCGAAGACTATGATAGAAAGAATTTCCACTAGTCGGGGTCCAAACGCTTACCATAGACAATTGCTGTTGGTCTTCTTCCGTCTCCTGGGGCAGCAGGAGGGCCGAAACGATGCCTCTCTTGATGTTCAGAATGTGGGTTGGCTCATCTCTGTCTGGGTACAGTGAGACCTGCTTGCCACCAGGAATGCTTAATTTAAGTTCATACCTATCCAAGAGAAGTCAAATGCTTAGGCAATTGTCAATGTAGTTATTGATCATTTCGATCTGTGCTGCTAACTTTTCTTCTCCCACCCATGACTTCCCAATGCCCTTTCCTTTTTACAGTCAGTTTTCTCTTGTCATCCTTGCCCTAGACGTTGTTACTCCTCAGCCGGAGGTCAGACAAACTCGGAGGTCAGGGTGAACAGAGTAGCAAAAGTGTAATTGGTAGTAATAGTGATGGCATTAGTTAAGCGCTTACTATGTGCCAAGCTCTGTTCTAAGCACTGGGGTTAGATACAAGGAATAAGGTTGTCCCACATGGGGCTCACAGTCTTAATCCCATCCCCATTTTACAGATGAGGTAACTGAGGCACAGAGAAGTGGCTTGGCCAAGTCACCCAGCCGACAAGTGGAGGAGGCGAGATTAGAACCCACGTCCACTGACTCCCAAGCCCGTGCTCTTTCCATTAAGCCACGCTGCTTCTCAGATATTAGCACCAGATGTTGCTGATAGCCGATACAACAGCTTAATAAAGAATGATCTTTTTGTGGACCATGTGGAAGGCATGTTTGTTGCTCACTGGTCTGTTATTCATACCCACCCCTAGACAGAATCTCACTGGTAGCTGTGACAATTTCAGATCCAGAAGGCTGTAGATATATATATATATATATGTGTGTGTGTGTGTGTGTGTAAATGCATGTGTGAGTAAGAATGCCTCATATTTTCACACTATGGAACGCCCTGGAAAATGGAAAGGATTTTCATCTGTTCCCTGTCCTGAAAACACATCCGTGTGTTTGTGTGAGTAGTTAAAAACCTGATCTGGGGCCAGGCAGCAGGAAGAGAGCAAATTGGGAGAGGGGCAATCTCTCTCTATGTCTTTTTTTTGTTCTCTGAACCTCCCTGTCCATCCTTCCATTGGCTTCGCCCAGGACAAGGGAGCTTCTGAGGATTTGCGATTGATTTTCCTGCTCCATCTGCCACTTGTATGCTGTGGGACCTTGGTCAAGACACTTGACTTCTCTGTGCCTCAGTTACCTCATCTGTCAAATGGGGATTAAGATTGCGGTGAACTGCATCCTACCTGATTAGCTCAGGTCTTAGTATAGTGCTCGGCACATAGTAAACACTTAACGAATATCATTAAAAAAACCAACAGCCGCTATTATTATAGGAAGCCCAAGTTCCGGAAGGAGAGCAGCAATAATTCAAACATTACCATGTGTATACATGCACATAGGGGTGAATCTAGTCTTGGAAGAATTCGAACTGTTTTTCAGTTTACCAACAGCGGTTGCTGATGACCCGGTCTACTTTTCTGAGTGATGCAGCATGAAATCACCCAGGATTCCTGAGTCCCCGGACTAAACTCTGGTCATTAGCCTCCATCACTTCCAACTAAGCATTAAGAGCACCCAAAGAAATGGAAATATAGTACGTGGGCCAATACGCAGCTCAACAGACACAACGTCTATTCCCGGTGAAAAGAGAAAAATCAAGATAGAGGAGGAATCGTTGGCCCGGTTCAGTGTACGGATAAACCCGATGACAGGAAGCAGAGAAAGAGGAATGAGAGAAGACAACAGATGGTCTAAACAGGCAATGAGGGCTTCAACCCCTCCAATTCCAGAGACCACCCGAATAAAGGTTAGGTGAACCAAGTCAACCCTGTGGAGCCCAAACAGTAATTCACCCTCCCCCGCCCCACCAAGCACACAGTGCTAAATCCTTACTTGGACATGGCGGCGGTAAACTCTTCCGAGTTCTTGGTCTTCTTCAACATGGCCTTCCCTTCTGTGTTGAAACCATAAACCTCCCTCAGGGTGCACTGGCTCGTCTTCAGGACGAAGCTGCATAGCTGGGGAACCTCCAGCTCCACCTGAAAACAAGATCGGTGGTTGGTTAGTTGGTCGGTGGGTCGGATTGCTGGGATTTGGAGCCGCTGGCGTCATCAGTTGTTTAAAATCCATAAATCTCCATTTGTGGATTTGAATTAGGCTGTAACACTCCTTCAGGGAAAGGATCTTAGCTGGTAAACGATCAGTCATCAATCTATCAATCATTGGTGTGTTCATAAATGCACTGCAGGCTCCCGGTTCAGTTCTGTAACCAATCAGTACACTGCTCGCAGATGGTATCCAGTACAGTGTTCTGCCCACAGAAGGCACTCAGTACAGTGTTTTTCCCCTAGTGATTCCTCAGAACAGTACTGTGCACGTAGTAGGATCTCACCATTATTCTCTGTACATAGGAAGGGCCCAGTAGAGTGCTTTGAATACTCAATAAATGCAGCTGCTGCTGCAGTTCTTTTATTTATGGTATTTGTTAAACACTTACTATGTGTCAGACACCATACTAGGCACCGAGGTAGGTACAAGCTAATCAGGTTGGACACGGTCCATGTCCCACAGGGCGCTCCGATTCTTTATCCCTATTTTACAGATGAGGTAAGTAAGGCACAGAGAAGTAACTTACCCAGAGTCCCAAAGCAGGCACTCAATAGAGATAGGATTAGAACCCAGGTCCCGGGACTCCTAGGCCTCTGCTCCACTAACCGGGCCACACTGCTTTTCTAAGCAGGTGGAGAAATAAACTGGTCCAATGTAGATATCAGAAACCCAAAATGATTGCCTGTTGGTTTTTAGTGACTTAGACTGTGCGCCCCCGAGTGGGATAGGGACTGTGTCCCACCTGATTAACTTGCAACTGTCCCAGAGCTAAGAATAGTACTTGACACAGAGTAAGCGCTTAGCAAATACTATTCTTAATCTTAAGGGAAGGGGGCAAAACCCATTCTGCACTACCACGAGCATTCTCAGATGAGGTTTTAACATTTCCAAGATGGCGCCATGGCTCTGGATGCCTTTCCAGATGGGGCTCTGTCCCCTAATTGTGGGATGGAGGGAGATGGGCGACCCAAAACACCGTTCAGAAACAACATAGCGCAGTGGATAGAGCAAGGGCCTGGGAGTCAGAAGGGCCTGGGTTCTAGCCCTGACTCTGCAGCTTGTCTGCTATGTGACCTTGGGCAAGTCACTCCACTTCTCCGGGCCTCAGTTACCTCATCTGCAAAATGGGGACTTTGAGCCCGATGATGTCCAAACTGATTACCTTGTATCTACTCTAGTGTCTGGCAAATAGTAAGCACTTAACAAGTACCATAAAAAATGAAATGCTGATCGTGGGAGTGGAAATTTGCAAGCCAGGCAAGCTGAGTCTCTTGACTACAAATAGCCAAAGATGAAATCAGGGCTACTGATAAAGACACGGTGCCACAGCCCTAACCTGAGGGTGGTAGGCCAGTAGGCCTGTCAGAAAATAATAATAATGATGGTATTTGTTAAGCACTTACTATGTGCCAAGCACTGTTCTAAGCGCTAAGTTAATCAGGTTATCCCACATGGGGCTCGCAGTCTTCATCCCCATTTGACAGATGAGGGAACTGAGGCACAGAGAAGTTAAGCGACTTGCCCAAAGTCACACAGCTGACAAGTGGCGGAGTCGGGATTAGAACTCATGACTTCTGACTCCCAAGCCCGGGCTCTTTCCACTAAGCTTGGCAGTGCGTGCTGGGTATCTCCAATGTCCCATCTGGGCATGAATCTTTACATATTCATTTGCGGGTGTCATTTACATAATCCTTTAGTCGATTCAAGCAATGTCTCTCAAATTCCTCTCCCCCCGAGACCCTGTCCCCTATTAAATCAAGAACAAGATCACTTCTTCCCGCTACCTTTATGCCCCCCCCCCCCCCGTCAAAGGCACGTCTACCAAGTCTGTGGCACTCTCCCCAGGATTTAGTACAGTGTCGCGCACACAGTAAGCCCTCAGTGACTACCACCGATTGAGAGGGAAGCATCCGAGTTGCTCAGACCTTGCAGTTAATCTTGGTGGCACTTCGTGAATCCGCTGTCCCGGTCACTCCGCTGGTGCTCTCAGCTTCATAGTTGTACACGTATTTCCTGAGGTGCTTGAATCTGGTCGCATCTTCTGAAATGAGAAAAGCAGAGAAACGTTTTAGTGAAGCTGCTAGGCAAAGTGACGGAATGGCGACAACGGGCGGATCGAAAGCCACTGTCTGAGCGGGCTGAGTTGACTGAGGTCACCCTGCCGGTCTATCCCACACTTCGGTTTAGAACGGGTGGAAAGACGAGGTGGATGTGTTCATTACTTTCAGTCTTGATTCCCGTTCCACGCTCTATCATTATCCCGCTGGGCAAGGATCATGTCTACCAGTTTCACTTTACTGTACTTCCCCAAGTGCTTAGCACAGTGCTCTGCACACACTAAGGACTCAAAAAATTCCATCGATTGAAGTTAGACCCCCGCCAATTAGAAATCCTAAAATTCTCCCATTGCTTGAGAAAACCCCTCTTCAGGTCCGTTGGACTGGGATCTTTATGTGGGGCAGGGCCTGTGTCCCATCTGAATGCGTTGCATCTACTCAAACGCTCAGTACAGTGCTTGGCACATAATGAGTATTCGATAAATACCACAGAAGGTCCAAATAGTGTGATGCTTGGCTGTGGCACGTCTGAGATCATATCTACCAGTTTCATTGTACTGTACTCCCCCCAGGGCTTAATATTCTGCGCAGGGTAAGTGCTCAAAACATTCCATCGATTGAAGTTAAAAAACCCCCAGCTAGAAATCTTAAAATTCTCCCGTTCCTTGAGAAAACCCCTCTTAAAGTCTGTTAGCCCGGGATCTTTATGAGCTTAGCACAATGCTCAGCACACACTAAGGGCTCAAAAAATTCCATGGATTGAAGTTAGACCCCCGCCAATTAGAAATCTTAAAATTCTCCCGTTCCTTGAGAAAACCCCTCTGAAACTCCGTTAGGCCGGGATCTTTATGAGGGGCAGGGACCGTGTCCCGTCCGAAAGTGTTGTATCTACTCCAACGCTCAGTACAGTGCTTGGCGCATAATAAGCACTCCCTGAATACCACAAAAGGTCCAAATGGCATTTGATAGACCACTGCCTTGGCCTGGTGGTTCAGTTGATGTCAGGTCCCTAAGAGCAGAGTGGTATTAAGCAGAGAACAGGCGAGGTCAAATCCCCAAACTCCAACTCATTCAATCTTTGACCCAAATAATGTGATGTGTTGCTGTGTCACCTGTCACGCCCCTGATTCTGCCTGACTGTTCGGTCGATGTCATGTGTATAATCAACAGGGGGCAGAGCAGCATTAAGCAGACAACTATTAGCGGGCGAGGTCAAATCCCCGAAACTCCAGCTCATTTACCCTTTGACCCTTCCGAGTCACTCTGGGCCTGATAAATGGCCAGGGATAAGTCGGGGTAGGAGCTCGGACCTCATTGTAAAGGTTAAAGTCGGCATTACCTAACACCCGATGTGATCATTTTAAGAAATGATTATCCCTGCGGCTAAACCTGTTTACTTAAAAATATGTCACAAGTCCCCGGGCGATAGAGATGAGGTCGGCGGATCAGATTTTAGGTACCCGCATTTTTACGTTCCGCCGAGAGAGAGAAATAGGGTCCTTTTAGAGGGAATACCCCAGAAATGGGTACCAGATCAGACACCAGAATGAGAGGGCTTGGCCAAGCTGGACACTTGTGTTAGGAAAATGGGACTGTGGAAGCCAGTGAAGAAGTGAGAGGGAACTTACAGTAAAATTTAAATGCGCCCATTACAAAGGATTCACAGTGGCCGCCTCTACCATTTTTCAAATGGACACAGCAGGTTTAAAACTATTCCACGCTATCTCCGAAGAGCCAAAGAACAGGATGTTAAAATTGAGAAATTAACCGCCCCCCAGAAAGAAAACATGCACACCAACACAGGTGCACCCTCCCCTAAGCCCAAACACACACACACACACCCCCCACAGACTGCACACACTCAAGATGCTGAATATACATGTATTAAACCTTACTTGGACAGCTGGCACCGGGGGCCTCAGATCCCTCCTCTTCTATAAAGAAAAAATAAATAAACAGATTCGGTAAGGTCTTTTGAATGCCATTTTTGAACCCAAATAGAGTATGCTTATAAAAAATATGACGCAAACATCGTGACTGAGAATGGAAATAAAGTAGGTTGATTTGCCTCAGTTTTTGCAACTGTAAAATGTGGATTCACAACCTGTTCTCCCTCTTACTGAGACTGTGAGTTCCATGAGGGACAGGGACTGTGTCCAAACTAATTAACTTGTACCTACCCCAACGCTTAGAACAGTGCTTGACACATAGCGCTTAGCCAACACTTTTGAAAAAAAACGGTCCCATGACATAAACTGTTTCCTAAGAGAGGCCGTTAGTAAACTATTGTTTGGCTTTATCCCGACAAAGAATCAATTCTCCAAAGAGCAAAGTCCAACCAACTTAACACTAACAACGGTGCCCATTTGATCCTTTTTGTAAACTATATTTTGGTGAAACGGTTTAAGCATTTTTTATTCACCTTATCCTCAGCCCCACAGAACTTGTGAACATATCTATTATTTATATATTTATATTAATGTCTCCTCTCGACGGAAATCTTCTTTTGGGCAGGGAACCTATCTACTAACTCTGGTAAATTGTTCACCCCACCCTCAGCCCGTCAGCACTTATATACGCGAACGCAATTTCTTTTGATGTCTATCTCGTCTCTAGACGGTTATATCCTTGCCGGAAGGGAACACGTCTACCAGCTCCATCGCGTTGTTCTCTCCCGACCCCTTAGTACAGTGCTCTGCACACAGTAAGCACTTACAGAATACCACTGATCGACTGAATTGGTTTAGAGACTTCAAATCTGTTCCTCTTAGTAAAAAAAAAACCCGAACACATTATAAAACAAGAGGAATCTTTTCCTCAAATCTTTCGAGATGATCTTCATCTACTCTAAAATAATCTAAATATCCCTGGTTTCATTGCAAATTGCTAGAGAAATCTAATGTCTTTTAAAATGGGAGGGCAACCACCCTATTTTAGAGGCACCATAGACATCATTTTGCTAAAAAAAAAAAAAGATGGTCTTTATTCAATGTTTACTATGGATCAACCACTGTGCTAGATACAAGGTCATTAGTTCTCAAGCGCTTAGTACAGTTCTCTGCACACAGGAAGCGCTCAATAAATACGGTTGAATGAATAATTAGTTGCTGCACAGTCCTACACAGGGATCACAGTCTCTAAGAAGTTCTCTCATTTTACAGATGAGAAAACCGAGGAACGGCAGGGGTTACGTGACTTGCCCAGTCAGCAGACAGGCGATCGGCAGAGCGGGGATCAGAACCCAGCTCTCCTAAATCCCAGGCCTGTGCTCTTTCCACTAGACCGGGCTACCTATGTTCAGGCTCTCAAGAAAATGGAAAATATTCAAAAACCCTTAGCCACGTCCCGCGTTCCCCCGCCTTCCATATTGCCATTCCCCAGTGACATCCGTTTCAAATAGGAGAGCCAGATCCCCTCTTCCAGTTTATCCAATCTCAGGCTCAGTCCTACAGACGGGTCTCGCCCTCCCATGGCTCCTCTGTGAGAGAGAGAGGGTTTTCAGAGGTGAAAGATGAGCAGAAAAGGCAATACTTACGGGAGGAAGGGCCGCTAGCAATCAGCAAAAGCAGCAGCAGCAGCAAGAGCCTCAAAGGGCCCATGGCTGGAGTGCCGCAATCCCTTTTCTTGGTTCTTCCCTGCTTCCCTTCTTCGCAAGCTGGGAGGAAGATAATGAGCACCTCAGGGGAGACCTGCATTTATATAGCCACCGGCGAGCAGCTGAGCCACCCTGTTTGGAAAGTCCAGAGCCAAATTGCAAAAGGTCCAAAGGTCAGAGTCCGGGATTCCTCCTTGCTTTTTTTCCACAGGCGGGCCCGACCTGAACCTTGGAGCAAGCGGGGCGGGCTGAGAACTGAACTGACTGAGCTTTTTTAAGTTTCTTTCCAAGACCTTGTCTGTCGAAGATAGCATCCTAGTGGAGAAGTGGTATCTTTCCTTTAGGATAAGGAAATTCAATCAGTCGGTAGTATTTACTGAGAGCTTACAGAACGCAGAGCACTGGGCTAAGCTCTTGGAAGAGAACGATACAAAGAGAATTTGGAAAACATGAGCCTTCAAAGAACTAGCAGGGTAGACAGCAAATCGACCAAAATATACGTAGATATATCTACAGGTATATTTAGGGTGATTTGCTGTATAATCCCTGAATAATGAAGGATAATTAGAATATCGATATATGAATATATATGCACACGTACACATTTATGAATGATAAGGGTAATTAAAACATTAATATACACATAATTTCTTTACGTTCAGGGGTAGGGGAAAGGTGAAAACAGGCACTGGGTGGAACCGGGTTCGAGTCCTGCGCCCTTTCACTAGGCCCCTCTACTCATACCAAAAGATAAATATTTCATTTATTTTATAATATTTATCGTTAAATATTTATTATCTGGGAAATTTCTACAAAATCGTTATGGAATTCTGATTAAGTTCAGATGGTAAGGTTTTTGAATGGAATATATAATCAGAACACTTAAGATGTTTTCCTTTAACAGTTTTATTGTATTTAGGGGAAAGGTATATCTATCGACTTGATACCCTTCAAAGAGAATTGCCCTGTTTAATTTTTTTGCTCATTCTGTAAGTAGAATCTCCACTTTTATGGCCATAAGGCACTCGATCACTCTCCCTCATGCCTAACTTCTCTCCCGCTACAACCCAGCCGGTTCAGTATTGTCCTCTAACACCGATCTCCGCCCTGTATCGCGATCTCGTCTCTCTCACCGTCGACCCCTTGTTCACGCCCTCCCTGGAGCTCTCTTCCCTTTCGCCTCTGACAGACCACCACTCTCCCATCTGCAAAGCCCTACTAAAATCATAAAGCTCCTCAGAGGCAGGGATCGTGTCTACCGACTCGTTTGTACTCTCCCAAACGCTTACCACAGTTCTCTGCGCAGAGTAAGCGTTCAATAAATACCATTGATCGGGCAGGGAACGTGACTACCGATCCTGTCACGTTGTACTCTCCCAAGTGCCCGGCACAGTGCTCTGCACACCGTAAGTGTTCAATAGATACTATTGATCGACTAGAATGAAGGCAAAAGAAAAGGTGAAGCAGGGAGGATGGGGAGGACTCTTCCATATAACTGACCGTCTTTCATTTAGAGGGAAGGAAACAGGAATTTTGGGCTAGGTAAAGGGTCTGGGTTGCTGAGCCTGGAGATGATAATACTAAGGGGTAACGGTTGAGTTGAAGAGGAAGAGGATTCCTTGAGGACACATTTACAGAGATCCCAACAAGCAGAAATGGACTGAAAACTGGGAAGAGAGAATTTGATTAGCTTGAATGAATTAGCTTGACCATTACTTGAATGACAGTTGTGACATTTCCTGAGTGCTCGCTAAGTTCACCGTACTAAGTGTTGGGATATGCTCCCTATCCACTGGAAAACTGCCGGAAGCAGCATGGACGAGTGGAAAGGACATGGGCTTGGGAGTCAGAGAACTTGGGTTCCAATCCCGGCCCTGCTACCTGCCCGCTTTGTGACCTCATTTAATTTCTCTGTGCCTCGGTTTTCTCATCTTTAAAATTGGGCTACTCCCACCAGAGCCCGGAAAAAGTCCTGAAATGTGCTGATGTGATGATTGTCGCAAAAATACAAATTGTCTATTCTATGGTATTTCCAGCGACGGCGTATGGCTCCGAAAGCTGGACGGTGAAAAAACAGGATAGAGAGAACATCGATTCTTTTGAAATGTGGTGTCGGAGAGGGCTTTTGGGAATACCGTGGACTGCCTGAAAGACAAACAAATGGATTTTAGAGCAAATTAAACCAAAGTGGTCTCTGGAAGGCCAAATGACTCGACTTAGATTAGAATATTTTAGACACCTAATCAGGAGGACCGATTCTCTGGAGAAGACACTAGTGCTAGGAAAAGTCCAGAGAAAACTTGGAAGAGGCAGACCGGCAGCAAGATGGATAGAGACGATAACGATAACGGAAGAACCGTTAGAAAGGTTGCGGATTATGACAGAGAACAGGACGTTCTGGAGAAACTATATCCACGGAGTCGCTACGAATCGGAAACGACTCGATAGTAACTCCTACTCCCACCTGCTCAGACTGTGAGCCGCAGATGGGAAAGGGATTACGTCCTACCTGATTATCTTGCATCTACCCCAGTGCTTAGTATAGTGCTTAGCACATGGTAAGCCCTAAAAGAATCCATAATTATTATTCTGCTCGTACTCTTTTACCCGTTGTATGTTTTGTGATTTATGTCAGCTTGCCCTACCCCGTTATTTCTTAAGGGAAGGGACTGTATCTTCTGTGTTCCTTAGTGCCCATTTTTAGTACTCTGTCCGCCATGCCGTCGATGGTGATGACAGTGAGAGGATCAGGTTAAACTCTCTAAGTTCCTTCCAGCTCTGCGATTCCATGACGATGACTATCACTGGTAGTCATGGTTGCCGGTGGGTGTGTCTGTCCAGTTGGCAAAGCATCAGGGGTGAATTGGCATCTGAGAGATAACAAGGAATGATGTCAGAGAGACGCAGATGGAGCAAAGAATCAAATACCCTTAACCAGACATGAAGGCATAGTCACACACACACACACAGACACATATGTGGTCATATGCAAACACACAAACACACACCCATACAGACAGATATACCCATAGACTTAAATATCTGTGCTCTTCCTCCTACTTTCTTCAACCTCTTGCACATATAATCTTCTTTGTAGTTTTTTTTTTTTGACAGTAGTATCGCCCTTTCTAAGGAAACAAAAGCCCAAGACCTGGGATCTTTTTCCACTTTGTTTTCTTTGTCTTTGCTGGTGCCTTCAGCCACAGGCCAACCGTGCCCTCTCCAGCCCAGGTCCGCCCTTTGCAGATCTTCTCCTACCTCCAGAGGGTGAAGGGATGTGATGGAAAGTGGAGCCTCCCTTGACTAAACCAATCCGAACCTTCAGTAATTAAAGAATCATAAATCGAGGAGATCACAAAGACCCAGGCACGCCCTTCCCAAAGGATCCACAGAGCAGGAAATGCATCTTTAAGCTGCTGTCCTTCAGAGGAGGGAGCTGAAGGATCAAGAAGCCCTCAGTAATAATGATGATGGCATTTGTTCAGCTGTTCTAAGGGCTGGGATACATACAAGGCAATCGGGTTGTCCCACGTGGGGCTCACAGTCTTAATCCCCATTTGACAGATGAGGTAACTGAGGCACAGAGAAGTTAAGTGATTTGCCCCAAGTCATACAGCCGATAAAGTGGCAGAGCCGGGATTAGAATCCACAACCTCTGATTCCCAGACCCGTGCTCTTTCCACTGAGCCGCGCTTTGCAGCTCGGAGAAGTTAAGTGACTTAGGATCAAACAACAGGCAAGTGGCAGAGCTGGGATTAGAACCCAGGTCCTCCGACTCCCAAGCCTGTGCTCTTTCCAGTGAGCCACGCTGCTTCTCAGCCTCTAGGAGTAAGAGGATGGTGGTGGTTGAAGGGCAGGTGTAAATCTGCACAAAAGAGGTGAGTAATTTAGTCATGAGGATGATTGTCTCTGTACACCGTAAACCCTTAATAAATATTATTACCTGTATTACTACTTGCAACACATAGACGTAAACATATTATACCCACATTACTTTCATGCTGGGAATCCAGTATCAATCAATATGTCTTCAGCATAAGTTTGAACTTCAGATGTATAAGACTTTTTAGATGCCACGTCCCAGGGGATAGAATCTAGGAAGAGTGTCAGAACTCCTGAGTTTCATTCTCAGATTAATAATAATAATAATGTTGGTATTTGTTAAGCGTTAACTATGTGCCGAGGACTGTTCTAAGCGCCGGGGTAGATACAGGGTAATCAGGTTGTCCCACGGGGGGCTCACAGTCTTCATCCCCATTTTACAGATGAGGGACCTGAGGCACAGAGAAGTTAAGTGACTTCCCCAAAGTCACACAGCCGACAGGTGGCGGGGCCGGGGTTAGAACCCATAACCTCTGACTCTTTCCGGGCTCTTTCCACTGAGCCGCACTGCTTAACTTTGGGGTAAATTACAACCCTGCTATATCTGTTACCTTATTTATAAAGAATGGAGGCAGCAATCCATGTACTTCATGCAACTCATAGGAACAGAACAATATCAGGTAATAATAATAATCGTGGCACTTGTTAAGAATTTAATATTTGTCTAACACTGAACCAAGTGCTGGGGTAGATATAAAATAAACCGGTTGGACACAGTCCTACGTGGTGCTCGTAATCAAAGTAGGAGGGAGGGAGAAGAGGCATGGAATCCCCATTTTAAAGATGAGGAAACTGAGGCCCAGAGAAGTAGAGTGACTTGCCCACGGCAGGCCAGTGGCAGAACTGGGATTAGAGCCCAGGTTTCCTGACTCCCAGGCCCATGTTCTTTCCATTCAGTTATCAAGTGCTTTAGTCAGTCAGGCACATAAGGCGCCTGATTCGTCCGTGAGATTTGTTAATTCAGTTCTGTGGCTTTTGAAATCGAGAACCCCCAAAATAACTCCTGCATTCTGGATTCTCTCATTATCCCCTGCCATCTCTTAAGGAAATCTGCAGCCTGTTTTCAAAATCCACCATCTCTACTTGTGCTTCTGACCTCGTCTTCTCACCCTTAAATACCTGTACCTATTCTTCTCCCTTTCCTGACCTCTAAACTGTCATGGGCAGGGAAAGTGTCCGTTTATTGTTATATTGTACTCTCCCAAGCATTTACTACAGTGCTCTGCAGACAGTAAGCGCTCAATAAATCCTTCTGAATGAATGAACTTTCCAAACGCTAACTTCCTGATAGCTCCTTCCCTTCCGTCTCTCATCACGTCCGCATTTCCTCTCTCCTAAAAACATATCTTTTGCCTCCCACTGCACCTCCCGTCGCCCACCGTCCGTCTTCCGCCTTCCATCGCCCCATCTCCCTCCTCCCGTTCCTGCCCAAGCTCCTCAAACAGGTGACACACACCTCCTGCCTCCCACTTCCTCACTCCCACCTCTCTCCTTGATCCTCTACACAATATGGTTTCCTCTGCACTCCACTATGACTGCACTCTCCAAGGTCACCACTGACCACCCTTTTGCATATCTAAAGGACTCTACTCTGTCCTCACCTTCCTCAACTGCCCGTGTAGCTGCCTGTGGCAATTTGGACGACTCCCTTCTCCTGGAGAACTATCAAAATTTGGCTTAACTGACTCAGTTCTGTCTTGGTCCTCCTCCATCTTCTCGGGCCTTCCTTCTCAGTTTCTATTCCTTCTCTGCCTCATGTACCCTAACAGTGATTGCACTTCAAGGGGTCCCTCCATTCTCACCCAATGGGAGAGTTTACTGCTTTCCAGAACTTCTTATCCTACCCCCCAACCCTGTCTCCCCACCTCCTCCCCCAATTTTCCCCAAACTGGAGACAGCACCACCATCCTTCCTGGCTCAGAAGCCCATAACCTTAGCATAATCTTTGACTCATCTCTCTCATTCAACCCACAATATGTCACTAAATCCCGTCTGTTCAACCTTCATAACATCGCTAAAATCTGCCCTTTCTTCTCCATCCCAACTGCTATGACATTAATACAATCATTCATCCTATCTGCCTAGATTACTGCATCAGCCTCCTCGCTGACCTCCCCGCCTCCTGTCTCTCCCCTCGCCAGTCCACACTTCTCTGCTGCCCGGGTCATTTTTCTACCGAAAACATTCAGGTCAGCTTTCCCCACTCCTCAGGAACCTCCAGTGGTTGCCCATCCACCTGTGCATCAAACAGAAATTCCTCACCATTGACACTCAATCACCTCGTCCCTTCCTCCCTCACCTCTCTGCTGTCTTACTGCAACCCAGCCCCCACACTGCACTCTGGAGCCAACATACTCTCTGTACCTCGATCTCGTCTGTCCCGTTGCCGACCTCTCGCCCACATCCCGCCTCTGGCCCGGAACGGCCTCCCTCTCCGTGTCGGACAGACTATGACTCTCACCCCCTTCGAAGCCTTACTGAGGGCGCATCATCCTCCGAGAGGCCTTCCCTGTCTAAGTCCTCATTTCCTCTTCTCCCACTCCCTTCTGTCGGTTAGATGTGCTTCCTTCGTTTACCACCCCCTTCCAGATCCACTGCACTTATGTACATAGGTGAAATTTATTTATTTATATGAATACCTGTCTCTCCCTATAGGCTGTAAGCTCACTGTGGGCAGAAAATGTGTCTACCAACCATGTTATAGTGTACTCTCCCAAGTGCATGGTACAGCTCTGCAACCAGTAGAGGCTCAATAAATATGACTGATTGAACAAATACTATAGTAATTACTATTATTATCCATAAGATTCAATAATCAGTCAATCAATCATATTTATTGAGCACTTACTGTGTGGATAACACTGTACTAAGTACTTGGGAGAAAATAACAGAATTAGAAGACCAGTTCCCTGCCCATAATGAGCTTACAGTCCAGAGATTCAAGAGACCCAAAGCTTTTCTTGGGTAATTGGAGTCTTTGCTCTCCACTTCCCTTGGTGGGGAGTAGGGAGCAGGGAGCTATTTGGTCCAACTTCAGCTCTAAACACAGAGAAGTGGCGTGGTCTAGTGGAAAGAGCATGGGCCTGGGAGTCAGAGGACCTGGGTTCTAATCCCAGCTCTGCCACTTATCTGCTGTGTGACCTTGGACAAGTCACTTAACTTCTCTGAGCCTTAATTACCTCTTCTCTAAAATGTAGATTGACTGCGAGTCCCATGTGGGACATGGACCGTGTCCAACCTGATTAGTTTGTATCTACCCCCTAGTGCTTCATACAGTGCCTGGCCCATAGTAAGTGCTTAATAATTACCACTGGAAAAAGAAATCTCAACTCTATTGTGCCTTTTTCATTTATGTGTGTCCTATTTGTGTCAAACTATTCATTATTTTTTAGTAATAATAATTGTGGTTTTTGTTAAGCGCTTACTATGTGCCAAGCACTGTTTTAAGCAGTGGGGTAGATACAAGGTAATCAGGTTGTCCCACGTAGAGCTCGCGGTCCTAGTCCCCATTTTACAGGTGAGGTAACTGAGGCACAGAGAAGTGAAGTGACTTGCCCAAGGTCACAGACTAGAAAAGTGGCGGAGGCGGGATTAGAACCCACGTCATCTGACTCCCAAGCCCCTGTTCTTTCCACTGAGCTACGTTGCTTCTCATAATAACAGTTTTGCCACCTCTAGCTCCTTTTTCTGATAAAAATCATCTTCCCTGTTCTATCGGTAGCTCTACATCTCACCCGGTTTCTTTTCTACTCACTGTGATCTGCAGTGAGTTTGATATATGGCATCAACAGAGCGAGTTGCACTGGGCTTAGCCTGAGTGTAAAATGATCCTGATAAGTTAAAAGGACTAAAACCTTCTTGGCCTAATCAAATTTGACTTCCAAAGATCCCGGCATATTGGAGAGGCCACTAAATATTAAAGGTAGAATGTTGTTGTGACCCAGAGGCAGAAAAATCAGTCAATCCATCAGTGTATTTATTGAACGCTCACAGTATAAGGAGCAATGAAGTGAATGCTCGGGAGAGTACAGTACAACAGAGTTGGTCGACATGGTCCCTGCTCAGCCTAGAAGAGAAAAAATGGCAGAAAACTAATAAACTGAGAGGGATGGGGTGGGTTTGGGGTCCGGGGGGAGCGTTACGCCATTAGGAGTGGTTATGAAACTTCCATGATTTAAGGATTTTTGTGTTCATGAACCTCTTCTCGCATCATCGACTTCATTTCCGGACCCCTGAGACTATACCCCGTGTATCTATCAATCAATCAATCAATCAATTATATTTTTTGAGCACTTACTCTATTAAGCGCCTGGGAGAGTTCAGTTTAGCAGAATTGCCAGACACGTTCCTTGCCGACAACGAATTAACCGTCTAGAGGGAAAGACAGACGTCGATACAAATTCTGGAGGTGTACTGAAGTGCCGTGGGGCTGAGGGAGGAGTGAATGGGGGTGGAATTCCAGGTGCGAGGATGACTCTGAAATGGATGGGAAAAGGGGAAATGAGGACTTAGAGAAAGGCTCTTGGAAGAGATGTGCTTTTAATAAGGTTTTGAAAGCGGGGAGAGTGATCGTCGGACGTGAAGAGGGAGGGAGTTCCAGGCCAGAAGCAGGAAGTGGTCCAGAGGTTGGTAGCCACGTAGACGAGCTTGAGATACAGTGTGTAGGTTGGCATCGGAGGAGAGAAGTGTACTGGTGGGTTGTAGTAAGAACGCAGCGAGGTAAGGTAGGAGGGAGCGTGGTGGAGGGCTTTAAGGCTTCCGAACAAATCCAGATGCCAGTCGGACAGTCGGTCATTTTTACTGAGCACTTACTTATCGAGCACTGTACCAAGTGCCCGGGAGAGTACAACCTAGCAATAAACGGACACGTTGTCTCACCACGGGTTTACAGTCTAGAGGGAGAGATAGACATTTCTATAAAATGAATAAATTACAGATATGGGCATAAGGCCCGTGGGGCTGAGAAGGGGGAGAGATAAAGGGAGCAAGTCAGGGTAATGCAGGAGTGAGTGGGAGAAGAGGGCCGAGTCAGGGAAGACCTCTTGGAGGAGATGTGCCTTCCGTAAGGCTTTGAAAGGGAGAAATTGTCACATACCGGGAGGGAGGGTATTCCGGGCCAGAGGCAAGACGTGGGCAAGGGTTCGGCGGCGAGATTGATGAGATCGAAGAACGGTGAGAAGGTTGGCATTAGAGGAGCAAAGTGTGTGGGACCGGTGAGGTGAAGTAGCACAGGGGAGGCAGCATGGCATAGTGGTGAGAGCCCAGGCCTGGGAGTCAGAAGGTTATGAGTTCTAATGCCGGCTCCGCCACTTGTCTACTCTGTGGCCTTGGCAAGTATATTCACTTCTCTGCTCAGTGGAAAGAGCCCGGGCTTGGGAGTCAGAGGTCATGAGTTCGAATCCCGGCTCTGCCACTTGTCAGCTGTGTGACTGTGGGCAAGTCACTTCACTTCTCTGTGCCTCAGTTCCCTCATCTGTAAAATGGGGATTAACTGCGAGCCTCACTTGGGACAACCTGATGACCCTCTATCTCCCCCAGCGCTTAGAACAGTGCTCGGCACATAGTAAGCGCTTAACAAATGCCAACATTATCAGTTACCTCATCTGTGAAATGGGGATTGAGACTGTGAGCTCCATGTGGGACAGGGACTGTGCTCAACTCAATTGGCTGATAACTACTCCAGTGCTTAGTACAGTGCCTGGCACACAGTAAGCGCTTAACAAATACCACTATTATAAAAATATATAATAATAATAATAATAATGGTATTTGTTAAGCGCTTACTGTGTGCCAGGCACTATTCTAAGCACTGGAGTAAATACAGGGTAATCAGGTTGTCCCACATGGGGCTCGCAGTCTTAATCCCCATTTTACAGATGAGGTAACTGAGGCACAGAGAGGTTAGGTGACTTGTCCAAGGTCATACAGCCAAAAAGTGGCGGGATTGGGATTAGAATCCACGTCCTCTGACTCCCAAGCCTGTGCTCTTGCCACTAGGCCATGCTGCTTCCGGAGGGGCAAGGTGATTGACTGTTTTAGAGTCAACGGTGAGGAGTTTCTGTTTAATGTGGTGGTAGATGGGAAACCACCGGAGGGTTTTGGAGGAGTGGGGAAACATGTCCTGAACGTTTCTGTAGAAAAATGATCCAGGCAATAGAGTCAAGTATGGGCTGGATTTGGGAGAGATAGGAGGCGGGAAGGTCAGCAAGGAGGCTGATACAGTAATCAAGGAGGGATAGGATGAGTGAGACGCCCCCCCATCTTCACTGTCAACCTTAAAAAAGAAGACAAACGAGCCCAAGAATGCTGCTCAAATGCAAAAAAGAACACTGTTTGGAGTGAATTAAACGATTTAATTGCATTCGAGCTTGACTGAGAAAGACTTCAAATACAAAACGGAGAGTCTCACTTTGGAAACTTTTATTTCAAATGGAAAAGAAATGATAAGAAATTAGCCATCCAAGCAAGAGGCATGCTTTATCTTCCACACGCGTGCTCATATCCAAAATGTAAAAGGAGGCATGGTTTCACTGCAATGCCTGATTCTGTGGGGAAAACAGAATATTCAGGATTTTCCAAAAAATCCATTAATTTATATACCTTCTTTCCAAAAAAATAGCAGAGAACTGCAGGTAATCAATCGAGCAAAGGTATTGATTGAGCGCCGACTATGAACAGAGTACTGTTCTAAGCACTTGGGAGAGTACAGTACAGCACAATTAGCAGACATATTCCTTGCCCCTAACGAGCTTACAGTCTACTCAGGCTCTATTTATATTTTCTTGTAGAGTTCAGCCAGCATAAGCCTCCCTGTGTGCATCTCAAAAGGCTGAGTGGGTGCGGGTCATTCTGGAATAAGCTCTTTCCCTGCCTCCTTATTCTCTTGAGGGTGTGAGAGGGGCAGCCATGCAGGGAAGAGCCTCTTCTGTCTTCTCACTGTCCCCGAAATTTCCCCCGGGATCCGGGTTCGAGGATAAAGTTGCTTCCTGGGAGTTGTCCATTGTTGGTTTCCAGTAGCCCACAGGCCTTCTTTAAGATCAGCTACTGCTGCACTGCCAGAGAATTTCCATAAGCCCGGACCTACATCGGCAAGGGTCAGGAGGTATTCGTTCATTCATTCGATAGTATTTAGTGAGCGCTTACTATGTGCAGAGCACTGTACTAAGCGCTTGGAATGTACAATCAGGCAACAGATAGAGACAATCCCTGCCCACCGATGGGCTTACAGTCTAGTCGGGGGAGACAGAGGGACAAAAACGAGACAACTTAATAGCAATAAATAGAATCAAGGGGATGGACGCTTCATTAACAAAATAAAGAGGGTAATAAAAATATAGACAAATGAGCACAGGGCTGAGGGGAGGGGAAGGGAGAAGGGGAGTTGTGGGGGGAAAGGGGGCTTAGCTGAGGGGAGGAGAAGGGAGGGGCAGAGAGGCAACAGAGGGAGCAGAGGGAAAAGGGGAAGCTCAGTCTGGGAAGGCCTCTTGGAGGAGGTGAGCTCTCAGTAGGGCTTTGAAGAGAGGTAGAGAGCTGGATGCCGGAGAACGGGCATCAAACACCTTGAGGCTCTAGGAACACTGGAGGATTTATTCGACTTCAAAAGAATACTGAGAAACAATGTGGCCTTGTGAATGGAGTGCAGCCCTGAGAGAGAGACCTGGGTTCTAATGCCGATTTCATCACTTGTCTGCTCTGTGAATCACTGAACTTCTCTGGGCCTCAGTTACCTCATCTGGAAAACGGGGATTAGGCCTGGGAGCATCATGTGAGACGTAGACTGTGTCCAACCTGATTTGCTTGTGTCTATCCCAGTGCTTAGTACAGTGCCTAGCACAGAGTAAGAGCTTAACAGATTTTTATCATCAAGGGCTGTCGAGTCGTTTCTGATTCCTAGCAACTCCATGGATATAGTTTCTCCAGAACGTCCTGTCCTCTGCTCTAATCCCCAACCTTTCTAACGGTTCTTCCGTTGTCGTCGTTTTGATCTCTATCCACCTTGCTGCTGCTCTGCCTCTGCCACGTTTTCCCTGGACTTTTCCTGGCATTAGTGCTTAACAAATACCATAAAAAAATGACGGCATTCATTCAGCATTTACTATGTGCCAAGCACAGGGGCATAGATACAAAAGTTTTCAGATGGGATACAGTCCCCGACCCACAAGGGGCTCACGGTCTATTTTATCTCCATTTTATAGAACGATTAATCCAAGGTTACATATATTGAATGTTTATTGCACTGTTCTAAGCATTTGGGAGAATATGAAGCAATAGAGTTGGTAGACACGATCCCTGCTTTCAAAGAGCTTACAGTCTAGAGGAGAAAACATAATAAAATAAATTACAGAGAGGGAAAGCAACAGAGTATAAGTTTACGTCCATGAGAATTCCGAGGGGGGATAGGGTGAATATCAAAGCGCTCGGGAATAGGAATGCAAGTGCATACGTGACGGCAGGAGGAAGAATTAGGATGGGGAGGTGAGAAGGAAGACTTCCTGGAGGAGTTTTGATTTTAGCGGGGTTTTGAAGATGGGGAAAGCAGTGGAAGATGGTGGTTTTGATTTTAGCGGGGTTTTGAAGATGGGGAAAGCAGTGGAAGATGGTGGTCTGTCATATATGACGGGGAAGGGAGATACAGGTAGGAGGGAGGTCATAAGCACGGTCAGTGGCAAAAGAGAAAATTGAGGCACAGTAAGTGGGATGGTGTTAAAGGAGCAAAGAGTGAGGACTGTGTTGTAATGGGAGTTGAGCAAGAGTTTAAAGCTAACGGCAAGACGTTTTGGCCAGTCGCAGAGACGGAGAGGTAACCATGGTACAGTGCTCTGCACACATTAAATGCTCAATAAATATGCTTAATTGATGGATTGATGGATTTAGTGGCGAGACTCGCAAAATGACTTTTCATAAAAATGATCTGGGCAACAGAGTGATGCAGGGACAAGAGAGGGGAAAGGCCAGCGAGGAGGCTGATTCAGTAGTCGAGATGGGACATGATAGTGCCCGGATCAGCGTGGTAGCAATTTGGATGAAGAGGGAGGGGTAGATTCTAGAGATGTTGTCTAGGTAGAACTGATAGAATTTGGTTACTGATTTGCTTACCGTGAGAAGGGAACATACCAACTCTGTTGTATTCTACTCTCCCAAATACTTAGTATAGTGTTGTGCACGTTATAAGCACTTAATTGTAAGCACTTAATAAATACCACTGATCGTTAGGCAGATTGAAAGAGATGAGTTAAGGATAACGCCCTGACTGTGAGACGAGGAGTTGGTGGTGTTGGTGTCTACAGTGATGCAGTGATGGGAATGTCTCCATCCTCATCCGCTCCTCCGCCGCCCACCTCCTCACCGTCCCTCGGTCTCGCCCATCCCGCCGTCGACCCCCGGGCCACGTCCTCCCGCGGTCCCGGAACGCCCTCCCTCCTCACCTCCGCCAAACCGATTCTCTTCCCCTCTTCGAAACCCTACTTGAAACTCACCTCCTCCGAGAGGCCTTCCCAGACTGAGCTCCCCTTCTCCCTCTACTCCCTCTGCCGCCCCCCCTTCACCTCTCCGCAGCTTAACCCTCTTTTCCCCCCATCTCCCTCCGCTCCTCCCCCTCTCCCTTCCCATCCCCTCGGCACCGTACTCGTCTGCTCGACTATATATATTTATTACCCTATCTATTTTGTTAATGAGATGTGCATCGCCTCGATTCCATTTAGTCGCCATTGTTTTTACGAGACGTCCTTCCCCTCGACTCTATTCATCGCCATCGTTCCCGTCCGTCCGTCTCCCCCGATCAGACCGTGGGCCCGTCAGACGGCGGGGACCGTCTCTATCTGTTGCCGACTTGTTCGTTCCAAGCGCTTAGTACGGTGCTCTGCACATAATGAGCGCTCAATAAATACTATTGAATGAATGAATGTCGTGAGGGAGGAGTGTGATGGGAAGATGAGGAGTTCTGCTTTGGACATGTTAAATTCAAGTCCCGGCAGGTCATCCAAGTAGGGCTATCTTGAAGACAGAAGGTAATGAGAGATTACAGAAAAGAAGAGAGATCGGGGCTTGCTGGAATAATAATAGGAATAATTATGGTATTCCTTAAGTCTTTACTATGTGCCAGGCACCGTGCTGAGTGCTGGGGTGGATAAAAGGTAATCGGGTGGGACACGGTCCCTGTCCCAGCTGGGGCTCACAGACTCAATCCCCATTTTACGTGTGAGATAACTGAGGCCCAGAGAAGTGAAATGCCTTGCCTACATTACACAGCGGACAAGTGGAGGATCTGATATTAGAATCCATGACCTTCTGACCCCCAGGCCCGGGATCTATCCACTAGGCCACACTGCTTGGTAAAGGTAGATTGGGAAGTCATGTGAGTAGCGAAGGTTGTTGAGCAGTAGGAGATTGAGAATGGAGGCTTGAGGGACTAATTCAGTTAATTCCATCATAATTATTGAGAGCATAATTATTATTAACTGCTCGGGAGAGTACGATACAACAATTATCAGATACATTCCCTCCTCACAGTGAGCTTACAATCTAGAGGTGGGTAGACAGACATTAATATAAATAAACAAGTTAGGTTATGTACATTAGTACTGAGGGGCTGGGAGGGAGGAAGGAAAAAAAAGGGAGCAAGCCAGGGTGACGAACTCCCAGTTAGGGAGTGGGACGCAGAGGAGGAACTGGCAAAAGACTGAGAAGGACCGGCCAGAACAGTAGAAGAACCAGGTGAGGTCAGTGAAACCAAGGTTAGTGTTTCCATGAAAAGGGGCCGATCTGCAATTGCAAAGGCAGCTGAGAGGTCTAAGACGATTAGGATGGAGTAGATTTGTCAAGAAGGAGGTCGTCGGTGACTTCGGAGAAGACGGTTTTATTGGAACAGAGTGGGTGGAGGCCAGATTTCAGGGAGCCGAGGAAAGAGTTGGGTGAGAGGAAGAGGAGGCAGTACATATAAGCCACTCGCTTGAGGACTTTGAAAGGAAATGATAGGAGGGAGATGGGGTGATCACTGGAGGGTGAAGTGGGGTCTAGGGGCAGGTATACTGAGGCAGGAAAGGGTTAGGTGACTTGCCTAAGGTCACTCAGTTGGCCCAGTGGCAGGACTGGGATTAAATAATAATTATGGTAGCAATAATAATTATGGTATTTGTTAAATGCTTACTATTTGTCAAGCACTGTTCTAGGCTCTGAGGTAGATTCCAGTTAATCAGGTCGGACAAAATCCCTGTGCCACGTAAGGCTCACATCCTAAGTGGGAGGGAGACTTGGGATTGAGAAGCAGCGCAGTTTCGTGGAAAGAGCCCGGGTTTGGGAGTCAGAGGTCTTGGGTTCTAATCCCGCCTCCGCCGCTTGTCTGCTGGGTGACCTTGGGCAAGACACTTTACTTCTCTGTGCTTCAGTTACCTCATCTGTAAAATGGGGATGAAGACTATGAGCCCCACGTGAGACAACCTGATTTCTCCGTATCTACCCCAGCGCTTAGAGCAGTGCTTGGCACACAGTAAGTGCTTAACAAATACCATCATTATCATTATCATTCTTGAATCCCCATTTTACAGTTGAGGAAACTGGGGTACAGAGACGTGAAGTGACTTCCCCAAGGTCATACAGCAAGCTAGTGGCAGAGCCGGGTTAGAACCCAGGTCATCTGACTCCCTTTTCCACTAGACCATGCTGCAGACCCCAGATTATCTCCACATAGAGATGACATGTTCTGAAGAGTGCTATATTCTTAGCGAAAACAAGAATACTGTCTTTGGTGTCATCAGCAGCAGCATTAGCGGCCAGAGCAGCAGCATTTTTTACACACTGACTAAATGCGGATCTTTATACGAGGTGCCTACTTTATGCAGAGCACTGTGCCTACTGAGTCCCTATTACGTTCAGTGGACTGTCCTGAGCCCCCACTGCGGGCAAGGACGATCGCAAGAATGTCAGAGATAGGAGCCAGGACGAGACGCAAGGCGCAGAGAAATGATTATAAATACAGTACATTTAAATACAATAATGGTAAATACCGATATATTCTTCCACTCCGTTTTCTCCCACTGATCTCTCCACAACCTCCTTTGCCTGACAGAGGAGGTTTTCGACGTCCTGCCTAGATGTCTGTAAGATCACTTTAAGCATCTCTGGAGCTGAAGTCACTATTGAGAAGCAGCGTGGCTCAGTGGAAAGAGCCCGGGCTTAGGAGTCAGAGGTCATGGGTTCTAATCCCGGCTCTGCCACCTGACAACTGTGGGACTTTGGGCGAGTCACTTAACCTCTCGGTGCCTCAGTTCCCTCATCTGTAAAATGGGAATTGAGACCGTGAGCCTCACGTGGGACAACCTGATTACCTTGTATCTACCCCAGCGCTTAAAACAGTGCTCGGCACATGGTAAGTGCTTAACAGATACCAACATTATTATTATTATTCCTATGCCCACAAGAAACTTCAAGTGTAGAGAAAGATAATCAGGTCAGAGACAGTCCCCGACCCGCGTGCGACTCACAGTCTAAGTGGGAGGGAGATCAGGTATTTCATCCCTATTTTACAGATGAGGAAACTGAGGCTCAGAGCAGTTAAACGACTTGCTCAAGGTCACGAAGCAGATAAGTAGCAAAGGCAGGATTAGAACCCAAGTCCCCTGATTCCCAGGCCAGTGCTCTTTCCATTAGGTCATGCTGCTTCATCTCGATGGGGCCAGAATAGCATTTGCGGGGAGCAAGAACAGCTGGTAATTGTACAGTGCAGTCAGGCACTTCTAGTTCCTGGTTATTCCTAATTAATTACCTGGGAAAATGACTTGGGAAACCTCCAAAACCCTAAGGTTTCCAATGTGAGCTACTGGTTGCCTTGGAAATTATCTCTAGATTTTTCAGTGTAACAGAAATTCCGGGTCACTGACGATCCGGGTGAAGATATATTTCTTAAATTTCAATTTTCTGTTAAGCATATGTTCTCAGGACCGCACCTGGAGAGTTTCCAGTCCTCTATCAGTCTCGACTATGGGAAGGAGAGCCAAGCAGAGGCATATCCATTCCATTCCTAGCTTGGACAGTGGCTAGCGAGAGGAAGTCCATCTGCTACAAGTCAAAACTCACCCGTGCCGGGCAGCAGTGGCGTGGGTGGGAATCGGGAGCGGGGACTCAAATTTACTGTGCAGAATAAGGCAGTGGTAAAACACTTCCTGATTTTTACCGAGAAAGCTCTATGGTTCCACTTCCAGAACGATTGCAGATGGATGTGGGGCCTTCCCGAAGAGATGTGTTCACGGAGTCGTTATGGGTCGAAGACGACTCGAGAGCGTAAGACAAGATGAACGATTAGGTTCCAAGCCGAGGTTTGCCACGCGCCTCTGCTGTGACTTTGGACAAATCTCGTAAGATCTCTCCGCCTCAATTTCTTCATCTATAAATTGGAGATTCAACATCTATGCTCCCTCCTATTTAGACTGCGAGCCCCATGTGGGGCAGGGATTTTGTCCAACCTGATTAACGCGTATCGAGCCCAGAGCTTAATCGAGTCCTTGGCACATAGCAGGCACCTGACAGATAACATATTGTTAGCATTGCGTTAAAAAGCTTCTCAAAGCTATCATTTGTTATATTCTTATATACCGAAAAAAGTAAAAGGGCCTTTTCCACATATAGCGATCGCCACTTTCTTCATTACACTCCGGCGGAACATCATTCATTCAATAGTATTTATGGAGCGCTTACTATGTGCAGAGCACTGTACTAAGCGCTTGGAACGGACAAATCGGTAACAGATAGAGACAGTCCCTGCCCTTTGACGGCTACAGTCTAATCGGGGGAGACGGACAGACAAGAACAATAGCAATTAATAGAATCAAGGGGATGAACATCACTCAGAGTAAGGATGCTGAATTTGTTCAATCTCTTGGAATTATTCTAGATGTGATGCCAATTTGCTTTGGTAGATTTTGGGATATTTTCCATGTGTCTGTTGCATGTCCCAACACCACTTAACTTCTCTGTGCCTCAGTTCCCTCATCTGTAAAATGGGGATTAAGACTGTGAGCCCCACGTGGGACAACCTGATTCCCCTATGTCTACCCCAGTGCTTAGAACAGTGCTCGGCACATAGTAAGCGCTTAACAAATACCAACACTTTCCTCACCCCCAGGCAAATCACAGATCAGTACAGTGAGACTGAGTGAGACTGATATCAGTGAGACACTGATAGAAGCAGCGTGGCTCAGTGGAAAGAGCACGGGCTTTGGAGTCAGGGCTCACGAGTTCGAATCCCAGCTCTGCCACTTGTCGGCTGTGTGACTGTGGGCGAGTCACTTAACTTCTCCGTGCCTCAGTTCCCTCATCTGTAAAATGGGGATTAAGACTGTGAGCCCCACGTGGGACAACCTGATTCCTCTATGTCTACCCCAGCGCTTAGAACAGTGCTTGGCACGTAGTAAGCGCTTAACAAATACCAACATTATTATTATTATTATTACAGTGGAAGCTTGAATTCGTCTCTCATTTTTCAGATAGCTGCTTGTTCTTTCCATCCCATTTACTTAAAATCTTAGCACCTTACATCAGTGAATTTGTAGAAATATTTCCAAATAACAACTATCAGTAAACATTAGTTAATGTAGTTAATGGTCAACCTCTGTAGAATCTCTGTTTCCCATTATTTATGGCTCAGTTAAAAGGATTCTGGCTGTTTATCTAAGGCATTTTGAAGGAAGGATTTAGTGGAAGACTCACCTTTACAAATCCTGGTTTTCCTGCTTGGGATCAAAACACTGGATTTCAGTGAATTAGTTAATTTTGCTATGACATAATTGGAATGTCGCACCATGATCTTTTCCTGAAGATCGTTTGCTTCCTGTCACAATCAGAGCCAGATTATATTCATAGTAGCTGTTTTGGTTCTAAATGAGCGACTTTCGTTGGAGAAAAGGCATCCTTCCCTCTTTATCTCAATTAATGTCTTTGGATTCAGGGATTCCACTCACCAGCCAATTTAGGTTAGAGTTTATCTTCTGATAACAGCCCCTGCTCTCAGACAACATTAAAAGGAACATCCTGTTGTTCAGATGTTATTTAGTAACAGGAAAAAAAAAAAAACCTTCCTGCAGTTAAACTTTTTTCAGTTCTTGGAAAATGGGGTTACTTTGAGGTAAAAAGGGTGTCCAAATATTTATTTAGTAGCTAAGAGCCAATAATTTCAAAACAGCAAATTTCAGAATTTTTGGATTGAAACACCTACTTTCTATCTAAAAAATTAAACAACTAAAGTCACAGTTTTCATTTTGGCAAATATAAGATACTGAGACAAATAGAAAACATCATCATCATCTACGCTGTAGATTTAAAAGAGCACTTCATGTTCTGACCAGGCCAGAAGTAAATTTGACTTATACAATTTTATTTACATTCATACTTCAACTACATAGAGAGTGATTCAGATCAATTCCTTACAATCCACCCTTAACCCTTTGGCTTTCTGTAGTGAAATATAGGATAATTATCCGTTCTTCTAACAGATCTATTCCTGAAGATCTAGTAAAATTACAGTCAATGGAATTAGATTTCTGGAGAGCAAAAATTAAAGTTCATATGGAAACATCATTCTTTGCTTTCTTATTTGGATCGATTAAAATCTCAAGCGGGCATCAAAGGCAGAGTCAGGCTGATTAAGGTCCAGGCTGGGAAGGAGGGCATTTTGCAAGTTCCCTTTTCAGGCAAATAAAATCACTGCATTGTGAGCCAAACAGCTTCACTTCTGCCTGGGAACTCACTGCGCTCCGTTCAGTAAACAGGACTACTGAACCAAGCCGGCCTTCCTCAGCATTTTTTCCCTCTGTTGCCTAAGAAGCTGAGATTTGTGTTTCTCAGAAAACACAGATTAAATCCTAGGGAAATCATTTCAAACCTTGGTCTGAAAATCACAAAAGAATGGAAGAGTAAGGTGACTAAGGAAATCAAATCCTAGTGATTGACTCCAAAAAAAGAAAAGGAAATATAGACAATTCTTAAGAGCAAAAACCTCAGAACTCATTTCTTTGTCCAAACTTAATTCACAGCTCCAAAATGCATATATTCCTCGCAGCATTTAAAGTACATACCACCTGGGAGTATCGAAGATGATCAAGTCTGAAATCTTGGGATGTTTCTGTAGCATGACAAAGGTGGATAAGAAGCGTGTGCAGGTGTCTAGGGTGTACAGTCCCACTCTTAGTAAATCTAAACAAGTTTGGCATTAGAATGAGGAGCCTTAACATTTTTTAAAGCTTTAACTCTCACCCTACCTTCTTTAAATGTTGAAACAAAGGTCATTCATTCTCACATTGGCAGACTATGTTTTGCAGGCTTTAAGATAATTGAGGAAGGTCAGTTAGGAAGAGCCCATCTGCCATCTCGGAAGGATTCACTCCTCTCCTGGAGCCATCTAGAGCCGTCTGCGGGGGAGATGATGCGAAAACAGGAGCATTTATAGGTTTTTTTCACCATACTTAGTATCGGGCACACTTCCTGCCCTCACTGAACTGACAATCTAAAAGGACCTTATGATCTATCTAAAGAAAGGGGATTTCTTGGGAAGAAAATATGTCCGTCCAGCTGTGCTTCACTATGTCTTCAAATTGTTTCTCCTGCCCTCTGGATTTACATAACCCCTCTTCCACTTCACCAAGCAGCAACTGACTGGATATCCTGCTGTCATAATAATCAACCAGTCGATCAATCGGTTGTATTTATTGAGCACTTTCTGTATGCAGGTGGCTGAACTAAATGCTGGGGACCGAACTATATAATAGTATGACAGAGCTGGTAGACATGTTCCCTGCCCACAACGAGTTCACAGTCTAGAGGGGGAGACAGATATTAATATAAATAAATTACTACTGATAATAATTAGTATAATAATAATTCTACTAATAATACTAAAATTCTATAATACTAATAAAACTACAATACTATAATATATGGTAGTTCTTTGTTAAACATTTACTACGTGCCAGGCACTTTACTAAGTGCTGGGGTGGAATCAAACAAGTGGGGTTGGACACATTCCCTGTCCCACATGGAGCTCACAGTCTCAAACCCCATTTTATAGATGGAATAACTGAGACACAGAGGAAGTGAAGTGACTCGCCCAAGATCACACAGCAGATAAGCGGAGGAGCTGCGATTAGAACCCGTGTCCTACTGACTCCCGGACCCGTGCTCCTTCTTCTATGACATGCTGCCTCTATGAATAATAATACTAATTATACTGACGTTTGTTAACTGCTATGTGCCAAGCACTGGGTTAAGAGCTGGGTGAACATAAGATAATTCGGTCAGATACAGTCCCTGGCCCACAAGGGGTTCACAATCGAATCCCCAGTTTGATCCCCATTTTACAGGCGAGGAAACTGAGGCACAGAGAGGTTAAACGACATGCCCAGGGTCACGTGGCCGGCGAAAAGTAGAGCCGGGATGAGAACCCAGATCTCCTGACTCCCAGCCCTGCGTTCTCTTCACTCTATTCTCTTTATAATTCCTGAGGAGCAGAGCAAAGTCACTGCGAGGTTCAAAGAAGATGATCTGGCTGGCTGTAGTAGGAAATCTCAACCGTCATTTGATTTGAGTAAAGTCTGTAGGTGACACTGTCAAAAAAGCTTCAGAAATTAGATTGTATCTTCTGATTTAAATCCAGAACCCGAATCCCGGCTCTACCACTCGTCAGCCGTGTGACTGTGGGCAAGTCACTTCACTTCTCTGTGCCTCAGTTACCTATTCTGCAAAAATGGGGATTAAAAAATGTGAGCCTCACGTGGGACAACCTGATCGCCCTGTATCTCCCCCAGCGCTTAGAACAGTGCTCTGCACATAGTAAGCGCTTAACAAATACCAACTCTATTATTATTATAGAGAAGGCAGACGATGGAACCCAGCAGTTCACTGTTGGGAGAGCTTTGCAGCAGGGAGACCAGCCGGGCGGCCAGCGACTGCGAGAGGGATGGCTCTCCTGGAGGAAAGACTTCTGAAATTTGATCTACCAAGAGGAAAGTCTGAAACCCACTATCTTTAACAGGCCAACCTTACGGAAGGGTGTGCCCTCAGTCTTTTCAGCCACGCTCACGTGCACAGATAGGATCTCACTTACAGTAGTGTCAAAAAAAAAAATGACACATTTCTAAAAGAAGCCGCGTGGCCTGATGGAAAGAGTGTGGCCCTGGCAGTCAGAAGGACCTGGGTTCTACTTCCGACTTGGCCACTTCTCTGATGCGTGACAGCAAATCATTCACTTCTCTGTGCCCCTGTTATTTCATTTCTGAAATGGGAATTAAGACTGTGAAAACCCCATGTGGACTGTGTCCAACCGGATTAGTTTGTATCTACCCAGCGGTAGTACAGTGTCTGGCACGTAGTAAGCACTTAACAAATACCATTAACGAAAAAGTGCCTAGGTGTTGGGATTAAATACACGGCAGCCGGGCGCCGGTTTCTTCTGTCATCCCACACCTATGGAAACAAACTCATGAACCCCGGGATGATAACGTCCCCTCGGGGTGCTGGGCTACACCCATTTAAAATAATAATAATAATGTTGGTAATTGTTAAGCGCTTACTATGTGCAGAGCACTGTTCTAAGCGCTGGAGGAGATACAGGGTCATCAGGTTGTCCCATGTGAGGCTCACAGTCTTAATCCCCATTTTACAGATGAGGGAACTGCGGCACAGAGAAGTGAAGTGACTTGCCCACAGTCACACAGCTGACAAGCGGCGGAGCCGGGATTAAAAAAGAAGCAAAACCGTGAAGGGTTTCATTTTATTTTAGCCAAGGACCACTCTCTTTTATAAATGTGTATCTCCAGTACCTTTATGCTTCAGGCAACTGAGCCTCTTCCCCACACTCAGAACGATCCTAATGGAATCTTTCTGTACCTCTTAATGTACTCAACTGCAAAGCAAATAAATGAACTCAGTGACAAGGTCGGCAGGTTTGGGGAAGAAGAGATTTAGAGAGGCACCTCTCCCTGATTTAAAGTGGAAAAATCTTGAGGTAGAAGCGCAGAGAAAGAATAGGGTGAAGACCTGGCCTGGCTTCGCTGGAAAATGAAGGGAGTTTTGCTGTATTTATCAATTAACGTTTGGGGGAAAAATGAAGTCAATGACGATTGCACTCTTATCTGTGAATATTCAAGGCCGAAGAGATGTTAGTGTCTACCTTGACCGGGCGCTGCGTTTTAACCCTGTAAAACATTAGCTTGGATGTTGAAGTTCTTCACATGGCCCCATGATATGTGTGGATTCCCCAATCTGATGAAGTCGTTGAAGGATTTGAGCCGCCGGTCCCTATGAAGTAGCATTAACACCCCGATTGTGTCACTTAATAATAATAATAATAATCATGGTATTTGTTAAGCGCTCACTATGTGCCGAGCACTGTCCTAAGCGCTGGGGGAGATACAGGATAATCAGATCGTCCCACGTAGGGCTCACATTTTTTAATCCCCATTTTTGCAGAATAGGTAACTGAGGCACAGAGAAGTGAAGTGACTTGCCCGAGGTCACACAGCAGACAAGTGGCGGGGGCCGGGATTAGAACCCACGACCGCTGACTCCCAAGCCCGGGCTCTTTCCACTAAGCCACGCCGCTTCTCACCGCTTACTTTTGTCTTCTTGATCAGAACCAGAACATAACGACCAAAAATAATAAGACGGTTAAATAGTTCAACTTAAAAGACTGGTGCTTGACAAAATGAGAGATGAACGTCGGAGGGAACTGGGTTACTGTGACTGAAGGACTTACGGGAGAAGCAGCGTGGCTCAGTGGAAAGAGCCCGGGCTTGGGAGTCGGAGGTCATGGGTTCGAATCCCGGCTCTTCCACTTGTCAGCTGTGTGACTGTGGGCAAGTCACTTCTCTATGCCTCAGTTCCCTCATCGGTAAAATGGGGATTAACTGTGAGCCTCACGTGGGACAACCCGATGACCCTGTATCTACCCCAGCGCTTAGAACAGTGCTCTGCACATAGTAAGCGCTTAACAGATACTAACATTATTATCACCATTAACACGGTGAAGAAAAGCTAAAGATGATGGTAGAAATCAAAATTAATAGGTGAAGAAGCCCCACCTCTCCTTTCTAATGCTCTCCATCCTGCCCTCTCCACCCTGTTTTAGAGCCTCCATTCTTTTAATCTCTCTTGGTTTTTTTCTCCCTTTGGCCGTCATCTCTGACCATCTGGGCTTATTTTCTTCAACCCCTCCCGTATTTTCTCTGGGCCGCAGCCACCACAGTGCTTAATTTCCTCGGTCCTCAACTGTCCCCTTCGGCTTGGGAGTCAGAGGTCACGGGTTTGAATCCCGACTCTGCCACTTGTCAGCTGTGTGACTGTGGGCGAGTCACTTAACCTCTCGGTGCCTCATTTCCCTCATCTGTAAAATGGGGATTAGGACTGTGAGCCTCACTGGGACAACCTGATGACCCTGTATCTACCCCAGCGCTTAGAACAGTGCTCTGCACATAGTAAGTGCTTGACAAATACCAACGCTATTATTATTATTACATCTCCTCGGGCCTAAGGATTGAGCAAATGGAACGAGGAAGTCACATTGTCAAAACTATCTCCTAACCGCCCACAGTATGTATGTTTCCAATAGCGCTGGATTTTTCTTTTTTTCTTTAATGGAAACTCCTGGAGGGAAAAAAAATTCATCTTGTTTTGGGACAGGAGCCAAATAAATGCTGGGGCAACTGGGTTCTCTCCGGTTCTGAGCTCGTTCTGGGAAGAAGATCTGGCCTTCGTAATGGATGGAGCACGGGCCTAGGAGTCAGAAGGCCATGGGTTCTAATCCCAGCTCCGCCACATGTCTGCTGTGTGACCTTGGGCAAGTCACTTCACTTCTCTGGGCCTCAGTTACCTCATCTGGAAAATGGGGATTGAGACTGTGAGGCCCCGGTGAGACAGGGACAGTGTCTAAGCCGATTTGCTTGTATCCACCCCAGTGCTTAGTACAATGCTTGAAACGTAGTAAGTGCTTAACAAACATCACATTTCTTATTATTATCATTATTGTCATTTTTCTGGAACCATTCCTGACCCGGGTTATAAAGATTCCTTTAGCTCCCTGAATACTAACTGTGGTTTCACTGCAGCGTGATTCGGTATCTTTACATGAGTCGCGGGTGACATAACCATGTGCAATGTGACATATTATGTCATGTGCCATGTGAAGGGTGGCACTTCCAATCAATCAGTGGTATTTATCGTGCACCTACATTGTTCAGGGCACTGGAGTAAGCACTTGGGAGAGTTCAATACAACACCACCATCTTTCCTGTCTCACAGGCCTGTAACCCTGGCCCTGTCCTTGATGCAGCTCTCTCACTGAACTGACATATTCAATCTCGATGAAGCCAAGTCCCGTTGGTTCTAGCTTCACACCGGCTCTGAAATCTTCCTTTTCCTCCCCCTCCAAACTGCTTACATTTTTATCCAAGTGCTTATCCCAGCCCACCTTGGCTCCTGTATCAGCTTCTTCGCTGACTTCTCTGTTTCCTGTTTAATCCCTTATCCAGTCCTTACTACACTCTGCCGTCCAGATCATTTTTCTAAAAAAAGTTCAGTCCACATCTATGCATTCCTCAATAACCTCTAAAGGTTGCTCATCGGTCTCTACATCAAACAGAAATGCCTTACCATAGACTTCAAGGCACTCGCTCGGTTCTCCAGAGAAGCAGCGTGGCTCAGTGGAAAGAGCATGGGCTTGGGAGTCAGAGGTCATGAGTTCAAATCCCAGCTCTGCCACTTGTCAGTTGTGTGACTGTGGGCGAGTCACTTAACTTCTCTGTGCCTCAGTTACCTCATCTGTAAAATGGGGATTAACTGTGAGCCTCACGTGGGACAACCTGATTACCCTGTATCTACCCCAGCGCTTAGAACAGTGCTCGGCACATAGTAAGCGTTTAACAAATACCAACATTATTATTATTCTTCTCCCCATCCCACTTTACCTTGCTGATTTCCTTCTACATCCCAACCTGCATGTTTCGCTCTTCTATCGCCAACGTACACTGTGTACATCCATCTCATCTTTTCTTTCTTTTTTTTTCCTAATGGTACCTGTTAAGAACTACGGTGAGCCAGTCACTGTACTAAGTTCTGAGGTAATGATTGTCGTATTTTTGAAGGGCTTACTATGTGGCATGTATTGTTTTAATTTCTGGGGAAATTACAAGATCATCACATCAGACAGTTGTTTTTTCATTATTTTATGGTGTTTGTTAAGCGCTTACTATATGCCAGGCCCTGTTCTGAGTGCTGGGGTAGATACAAGCTAATCAAGTTGGACACGGTCCATGTCCCGCGTGAGGCTCACGGTCTTAATCCCTATAACTGAGGACCAGGGAAGTTGAGTGACTCACCCAAGGTCACACAGCAGGCATGTGGAGGAGTCGGGATTAGAGCACAGGTCCTCCGATTCCCGGGCCCAGGCCTTTTCCATTAGACCACACTGCTCATCTGTCACTGCCAATCCCTTGCCCATCTACTGGCCTGAAACTCCCAACTCCTTCATATTGGACAAACCGTCATTCGTTCCACCTTCAAATCTCAACTAAATCACATCTCCTCCAAGGGGGCCTGTCTGACTAAACTCTCATTTCCCCTATGCCCACTCCTTTAGTTTCATCTATGCTTTTGAACTAAACCCTTTAAGCCCTTTGATATTCACCCCAACCCACAGAACTTAATATGCACTTGTCCTTCTACCCTGTCATTTCTCCTCTCTATAATTTATTTCAACATCTTGTGTCCCCTTCTAATCTGTAAACTTCTTGTGGGCAGGGATCCGGTCTACTATACTATATTATATATTATATTGTATCCTCCCAAGCACTTAGCATGGTGTTCTGTACGCAGTAAGGCCTCAATAAATACCACTGACTGATTGAATTGAGAGAGATTTAACAGTGTGAGAGTTTGGCAAGCAAGAACTAAGGCTGACCTTCCCTTCCACAGTCTACGGACTCTATGGCTATCCTTCGCTCTGCATTTTCTAGCTGCATTTAAGAACGGTGCCGTGCCCTTTAAAAGTAGATGTCAGGGTTTCAAATAACTCCATGTGAAAATCCAAAGGGTTTGGAAAGCGGCATTTTGCGAAACATCAGGGAAATTTCTAAAAGATTCCTCTATGCGTTTCGGCGACCTGGGAACGGTGCCAGGAACCTAAGGCAAATTTATTTTAGTTAAACATTAAATGTTGTGGGTGCTGTTTCTCAAGCCTCAGTATTATTCTGCCCCTCAACCATTTCTTCTCCTCCCTATGGTGACTCTTTAAGACATAGAATGTCCCAACTCAGCGCCATGAGCATTTCTCAGGCTTGGAGAGCAAACCTGGCAACCTGAGGAGGGCTCTGGGACTTGGACACAATGTACTTTTGGACCCCGACACCTCTGGCCGGGAGCTGGGACAGTATCCCACTCAGGTCCCTGGAGGGGCACAGTCATTAAGGACCCTCTAGACTGTAAGTTCACCATGGCAGAGAACATGTCTGTTCTATTGATAACAATAATAATTATTATTGTGGTACTTAAGTGCTTACTATGCGTCAGGCACTGTAATAAGCCCTGTGGCGGATACAAGCAGATTGAGTTGGACACAGTCCCTGTCCCACGCGGGGCTCACAGTCTTCAACCCCATTTTACAGATGAGGTCAATGAGGCACAGAGACGGGAAGTGATTTAACCAAGGTCACACAGCAGACAAGTGACAGAGTCGGGATTAGAACCCATGTCCTTCTGACCCTCGGGCCTAAGCTCAATCCACTACGCCAAGCTGTTTCTCACATGCCATGCCGATTTTTGCATTTCTTCACATACTGTTTCTCTGGGCTCCGAACAAATAAAAAGAGACCTGCCAGATTTCCGATAAATTACTTGATAGAACTTGGAGAGAAAAGCGGGAAGTTTCTGGGATATTTTCCTGGGTGGACAAAATGCCTTGCAGCTCAGGAGTTCATAAATGGAATGAAGGTGTATCATCGATCGGACTCTAGAGTTAGTTGCATGGAAATGAAATAGAAATACGTAAATAGGTGTTTTCATTCAAGATGAAAGGATGCTTGCTTTTATCTCTGGGCATACTATTTTACATTAGTGAAGAAGGAGTTTTATCCAATAACGTGCCCAATTTAAATAACCAGATAATATTGGAAAATACACAAAAATGAGATGTCAAACAATTTAGTGCAAAATTCAGCCTCCTCAAAGAAGTATTTTTGAGAATAGGACCATCTACAATGCTTCAGCAACTTATAAATCTTATTGCAAATTGCTTCTGATTCTCAGATAACAGAAGCTCCTACCATGGAATCCCCTTCAGTAGAAATCCCAAATGGAAACAAAAATGCAACAGATGGAGTGCTCTATACCTCTCCTGATCAGGATGAGGAATGTTGAAAGGCAATATTCAGAGGGATCGAGAAAGCTATAAAACCGGGTCAGAGAGCAGTCACTGGCCATTTCAATTAATCTTGCATAAATGGGTGTGGGGTTTGGGGGCAGGATAAGTCACTGTTTGCTAGAACACTTCGAGTTCACAACATACTCAATTAATGTTATTTAGTGAGCGCTTGTCATGTGCGGAGCGGTGTACTAAATGTTTGGGAAAGCACAATACGACAGAGTGGGTAGATTGATCCCTGCAGGCAAGGAGTTTCCAGTCCAAGGGGAGACAGACACTAGAACAGATAATGGGGAGGGGAAAGAGTCCCCTCTCAGGGTGGCACCTGGAGAGTTTCCAGTCCTCTACCAGTCTCGGCTACGGGACGGAGAGTCAAGCAGAGGGCTTCCCATTCCATTCCTAGCTTGGGCAGTGACTAGGCGGCGGAAGGCCACCTGCTACAAGTCAAAACTCCCTTTTGCCGGGCAGCAGCGACTGCGGGAGAGAGTCGAGGGTGGAGACTCAAGTTGACCGTGTGGAAGCAGGCAGTGGTCAACCATTTCTGGATTTTTGCCAAGAAAACTCTCGGGATCCACCACCAGAACGATTGCAGATGGAGAGCGGGGCCTTCTGGGAGAGATGTGTCCGTGGTGTCGCATTAGACAAGACAAGGGGAAAGAGTGAAGTAAGAAAAGATGCTCCTCAGGATTTAATTCTGTGTAGTGACAGGATCTGGTGTAGGAAATGCATGAGGGAAGCCATCCTGAAAAGGAACTCCAGGCTCAATAAATTGTTGCTCAAAAAAATACTACCACAGAGGGCAAGGAAACTCCTTTTGGATCTTGCCAGTGGTAAGCTCTGTTGCACTGTGGACAGAGCATTATATCGAGCTGTGTGAGAGACTCCAACAGAAAGAAGCAGTCCATGCTCTCAAAGGGCTTGCAATTTAATGCGGTAGGTGGGGAGGAGGGAGAAGGGCAGGCAAACAAATTACTTACAAATACTGGGGGCAGGAAATCACTGTTGGGAATAGGAGTACATCATCCTATTGGTTGAACTTTGATCTCATCTATCCCGTCGTCAGTGTCCTGCCCACATTCTCCCTTTGGTCGGGAACTCTCCGCCCCTTCATAGCCAGCTGACCACCACGCTCTCCGCCTTCAGAGCCCTCCTGCATTTATACCTCCTCCCGGACTAACCCCTCATTTCCCCACCCTATCCACCCTCTCCTCACTTGGATCTGTACCCCTTAAGTACTTTGATACTCTCCCCATCCCCAGCGCCCCGGCACTTATGTTCATATAATAATAATTATGGCATTTGTTAAGTGCTTACTATGTGCCAGGCACTGTACTAAGCACTGGGGTGGATACAAGCAAATCGGGTTGGACACAGTCTCTGTCCCATGTAGGGCTCACCGTCTCAATCCCCATTTTACAGGTGAGGTCACTGAGGCCCAGAGAAGTGACTTGCCCAAGGTCACACGGCAGACAAGTGGCAGAGACAGGATTAGAACTCATGACCTTCTGACTCCCAGGGCCGTGCTCTATCCACTGAGCCACGCTGCTTCTAATAATAATAACGATGAAGATGTTTGTTAAGCGCGTACTATGCGACAAGCACCGTGCTAAGTGCTGGGGTGGGCACAAGGTAATCAGGTTGTCCCAGTCTTAATCGCCGTTTTACAGATGAGGTCCTTGAGGCACAGAGAAATGAGGTGACTTGCCAAAGTCACACAGCTGATAAGCGGCGGAGCCAGGATTAGAACCCATGACCTCCGACTCCCAAGCCCGGGCTCTTTCCACTAAGCCACGCTGAAAGGGGGGTGGCTAACACTCTGCCATTACACTCACTCTGCCATTTCCCCTCTCTATAATTTATTTGAATATCTGTCTCCCCCTCTAGACTGAAAGATCCTTGTGGGCAAGGATTTGTATTTATCAACTCTACCGTTTTGTATTCTCCCCGGCACTTAGTGTATACACAGTTAACGCTCGGTAAATACCACTGATAACCTGTTTCACTTATTTTTTCCACTATCAATGGATCAATTAATGGGATCTAGTGAATACCTACTATGTGCAGCGTATTCGTAGATGTTAAGGTTAGGGGAATCAATGGTATTAACTGAGTGCTTACTGTGTTCTGCGCACTGTACTGAGCGCCTGAAAGAGTACGAGAAGCAGAGTGGCTCAGTGGAAAGAGCCCGGGCTTGGGAGTCAGAGGTCGTGGGTTCTCATCCCAGCACCGCCGCTTGCCAGCTGTGTGACTTTGGGCCAGTCGCTTCACTTCCCTGTGCCTCGGTTACCTCATCTGTCAGATGGGGATTAAAAACTGTGAGCCCCACGTGGGACGACCTGATCACCTTGTATCCCCCCAGCGCTTAGAACAGTGCTTTGCACATAGTAAGCGCTTAGCAAGTACAACCATTATTATTATGATCCAACAGAGTCGGTAGGCATGTTCCCTGCCCACAGTGAGCTTACAGTCCGTGTAAGGTGCTAGTAGTGAGTAGCTGTTTGGTTGACACGATAGTCGGCGGGGAAATGCCTCCTGGACGAGGTGGGGCTTTAAAAATGGGGAGAGCAGATCTGAAGGCGGAAGCCATTTGTGACAGGGAGGACGTGAGTAGGCTTCAGTGACAAAATGAAGGTGATAGTTATAAAGAGAGCAGGGAGGCACAGATGACATTAGCTTCTAGGACAGTGAGACTGGTGGTGGTGTCAAATGGGACGGGAAAATTAGGAGGAGAAGCATTTTAGGAAGGATGTCGAATGGCTAATTTAAGGTACCAGTGAGATATCAAGAAGGAGAGGTACTGGAGGCAAGAGGAAGCGCTCTATGGAACAGTGGGAGAGAGCTCGGGGTGGGTGAAGGCAATTTAATAATGGTGGTATTTGTTAAGGGCCTACTATGTGCAAAGCACTGTCCTAAGCGCTGGGGGGATACAAGGCGATCAGGTTGTCCCACGTGGGGCTCACAGTCTTCATCCCCATTTTACAGATGAGGTCACTGAGGCACAGAGGAAGTGAAGCGACTGGCCCAAAGTCACACAGCCGACAAGCGGCAGAGCTGGGATTAGAACCCACGACCTCTGACTCCTAAGCCCGGGCTCTTTCCACCGAGCCGCGCTGCTTCTCTGTAAGAGGTCATCCTCTTAGAGGTAGAAGTCGAAGCCGTGACGAGTGAGGGTAAAATGAGAAAAGTAGGGAATCCAGAGGCAGAACCCTGTTACACACCGACAGGTAGGAGCAGAGAGGAGAAGAGCCGGCGAATGAGCCCGAGAAGGACCAGTCAGAGAGGTCAGATTGAGATAGAAGAGTATTTTCAGTCAGTCGGTCACATTTATTGAACGCTTACTGTGTGCAGACCACTGTATAAGTGCTTGGGAGAGTACAATATAGAAGTATGATAACGTTCCCTGCCCACAGTGAGTTTACAGTCTAGAGGGGGAGACAGACATTAATATAAATAAATCAAATCAGAGATATGTACATAAGTGCTGTGGGGCTGGAAGGGGGGTGAAAGAAGGGAGCGAGTCAGGATGACGTAGAAGGGAATGGGAGAAGAGGAAAGAAAGGCCTCTTGGAGGAGATGTGCCTTTGATAGGCTTTGAAGGTGGGATAGCATTTTCGCCGGTAAGGAGCGGTCACGCCCTCTAGACTGTAAACTCCGTGGTACCGTCCTCTCCCGGTCGCTTCGTACAGTGCTCTACGCACAGAAAGTACTCATTAAATACCATTGATTGAGAGATTGGTCGGTCAGTATATTTGAAGGCACCGAAAGTCTAAGGAGGAGTAGGACAAAAACCATAGGTTTGGGACTCGACCGTGACTTGGCTAAGAGAAGGTTACCGTAGACCTTGGAGAGCACAGTTTTCGTGGAGGGAGGGGGTAAAAATCAGATTATAGTGGGTCGAGGAAGAGAGGAAGCTGGAAGAGAGGAAATGAAGGCAGTAGGTGAAGAGCCATTCAAAGAGTTTGACCTGGAATGGAATCAGGTAGGTGGGTTGAGAGCTGGAGGGTGTGGGGTACAGAAGAGGAATTTTTTTTTTAGGTTTAGAAGATACTTAAGCATGATTAAAGCCAGAAAGAAATGTGTCAGCCAAGAGTAAGAAGTTGAAGATAGAGGCGAAATAGAGGACAGGAGGAAGAGTTTTTAAGTGAGAGGATATAGCACACAGGGAGAAGCAGCGTGGCCTGTGCAAAGAGTCGGAAGCCCCGGGTTCTAATCTAAGCACCGCCGCATGCCAGCTGCGTGACCTCGGGCAAGGCATTAAACTTCTCTGGGCCTGAGTTTTCTAATCTGTAAAATGGGGATCAAATTCCTGTTATCCCTCCCTCTCAGACTGTGAGCCCTGTGTGGGACAGGGACTGTGTCTGATATGATTATCTTGTATCTTTTCCAGTGTGGAGCTCAGTGTTTGGCACATACTAAGCCCTAATAAACTATTGTGATTACTATCGAGGTCGCAGGGTCAAATTTGGGTGAGGAAACTCCCTCTTGAGAGACAGCTGGGCAGAAGGAGGTAAAAGAGGAGGAGAGAGAAGAGCATTAAGGAGGGAGTGTCTTGGGGAGGTTAATGTCTAATGAAGAGGTGGGATCCCTGGAAACTCCAGACAAGCATTAAATGTTTGGAATTCTTGGCAGGGAGATGGTCGGCTGGCGAGTCGATGAGGGCCACGGAGTAGTGTTGCTGAACACAAGAGATTTCGGTGTTTTAGCGGCCAGAAGAGAATGCAAAGTAGGAGAAGCCGGCCTGGTGCTTGGATTTCTGCCCACGGTTTTCGTCATGGGAACGGAAGAACAGAAGTAGTGGACCGAAGGGTTGATCTAGGGCCGGGGATTGGTGCGAAAAGGAAATGGTGCGAGGTAGAGAAGAAAGTGTTGCCGGTATGAACTTCTCTGCATCCAGTTAGGGGAGGATTGACAGGGTGTCCAGGAGGGGCGGGAAGGCCTGGAAGGAGTAAAAAGCCTTCGGAGTTCAGGGGTCACCGCATCAACAGTATAGAATCGATAAGGTTAGAAATGATCTGTTTATGCTCAGGTCTAGCGCGCGTCTAGGTCGGGGTATGGCCGATGTGGGACGGACCAGGAAATCAGAGGAGCCGAGAAGGGTGTGAAAAAAAGTGACTGGGGTCAGGAGTGCTATCGGCTGAAGCAGCCAGTTCCACCTGAGGGGCTCTCAATAAATCGATCGGTAGTATTTATTGAGCGCTTTTTAGGTGTAAAGCATAATATTCAGCACTTGGGAGAGTACAGAAGAATCAGTGGTCACCATTCCCTGTACTCAGTGAGTTTAAGATTTAGAGGCTCTGTTAGGGCTGACGCAGTGTCAGTAGGAAAAGGATGAGTTCCAGCGTCAGCTGTCTTCGGGTGCAAGTCGTCTGGGAAGCTCGTTTTGTTTTTACCAAGAAGAGAGTGGGTTAAATGGGGTAGGAGCGGTGAAAGATGTTGGTCCCTGGATGAGGACTGATCAGACAGCCTTAAAATTTACAGTGTGCTTGTCCTGTTTCAATTATTTCCAAGGTTTTCTAGATTTAGCTCTAAAGCACTTAAATTTCACTGTGTTTCGAGTTTAGTAATCTTTCCCTTGCTGCTATTAGTGCAAACACAGTGACCCTTGTTACCGATATAACTTTACCAATACAAAAAAGTAAGAAGCGAAAGTGAAGCTGACGTGTTCGTCGTGCGTTAAGTTTAATGGTGCTGTGATATCTATGCAGGTCCTGGACAAAATGCTCCGTATATTTAGAATCAAACCCTCCGGGTTTTCCAATTATGCAATTTGTAGCAACTCTCTAAATTTTCCAATGTTTCTCAGGCCTGAGGAAAGTTCAAATTTAAGAAGGATAGCACGGTACAAGGACCTGCCGGATTAGGAACCCAAAAATCTCTTCCGTGGAAACGTGTCTGTTATATTGTCGTGGAGTGCTCTTCCAAATGCTTAGGACACTGCTCTGGCCCACGGTAAGCTCTCAAATAAATATTGATTTGTTTCTTCCCCCCTCGCCAAACTACTCACTTCATCTCAATCTCAACTGTCTGGCCCGGAAATCCCTCCACCTTCCTAGCTGAGAGAACACTACTCTGTCCACATTCAAAGTTTTATTACAATCCCATCTCTTCCAAGAAGCCTTGCCCCAGGTAAAGTCCTTATTTCCCTTACTCCTTCTTGCATTGTCTGTGCGCTTGGATCTATCCCCTTTAAGCACTTGATATTCACCCCCCCCCCAACCCTGCTTTGCACACAGTAAACAATCAATAAACATTACTACCACTACCAATAACTGTGGCATTTGTTAAGCTCTTCTTATATTCCAGACATTTAGCACACTGGGGTGGATACAAGCAAATCGTATTGGACACACCTTCTGTCCCACAGTGGGGCCCACAGTTTTAATCCCCATTTTACAGATGAAGTAACTGAGGCACAGAGAAGTAAAGCCACTTGGCCACGGTCCAAGAGCGGACACGTGGAAGAGTCGGGATTAGAACTCGGTTCCTTCTTACCTAGGAGATGTAAATTACGTAGGAGAAGGAGCATGGCTTAGGGGCAAGAGCCCGGGTTGGGGAGTCAGAGGTCATGGGTTCTAATCCCGGCTCCGCCGCTTGCCAGCTGTGTGACTTTGGGCAAGTCACTTCACTTCTCTGTGCCTCAGTGACCTCATCTGTAAAATGGGGATTAAAAACCGTGAGCCCCACGTGGGACAATCTGATTACCCTGTATCCCCTCAGCGCTTAGAACAGTGCTTTGCACACAGTAAGCGCTTAACAAACACCACCATTATTATTATTATTATAATTCTTCCCAGGCCTGTGCTCTATCCACTGGGCCTCGCTGCTTCCGATCGACTCACTGATCGATTGGCTCTACTTCTCAGTGAGACATGGCCCATTTTGATTTCATTTAGCTTTATCTACCTAACCCATACAAAGAGCCCAGGTTTTTTTTTTAAGGCCACACTCTATTATGAAGTTTCATTTTCAAAGGCCAACAGTTTAAGCCACTCCATAGTATACCTTTACACTTATGGACCTGTGAATTGATTGCAGACGTGAAGTGTCCTAATTCCCCCTCGATGCTCGGCATGTCAACTTGCAGGCGGTAAATCTGTAAATCCGGCTGGAGCTTCCTTCTGTCGTTGTCATGAGAAGCAGCGTGGCTTAGTGGAAGGAGCACGGGCTTGGGAGTCAGAGGTCTTGGGTTCTAATTCCCGGCTCCGCCGCTTATCAGCTGCGTGACTTTCGGCAAGTCACTTAACTTCTCTGTGCCTCAGTTATCTCATCTGTAAAATGGGGATTACGACTGTGAGCCCCACGTGGGACCACCTGATTACCTTGCATCTACCCCAGCCCTTAGAACAGTGCCTGGTACATAGTAAGCGCTTAATAAATACCATCGTTATTATGATTACCGTTGCATCTCCCTCTCCAGAAATCATCAAGTCCTACCTGGGGTGAAATGACGAGGCCTAGCCTGAGACAGTATGGACGGAGCCTAGCCTGTGTTCTCCGCTGCTGTGATCCTTGTGTTTTCGGTCGCGGCTCCTTCCTCCCACGGATGCCGTTATCGTGTAGCGGAGATCTGGAGTTCCAACAGACGGCTGGGGAAAGGACGAGAAATGGGAGCGCGGGCAGAGCACAGTCAGAGGATCGTGGCAGCTGGGCGGTTGCTCCCCTGCTCCTACGAGCTGAGTAGGGCAGGGCAGGGATCTTCCCGGAGAAGCAGAATGGTCTAGTGGATGAGGTACGGGTCCGGGAGTCAGAAGGACCCGGGTTCTAATGCCGGCTCCGCCATTTCCTGCTGTGTGACCTCGGGCCTCTCTGGGCCTCAGTTCCCTCCTCTGTAAAATGGCGATTAGGACCGTGAGCCCCAGATGGTATTACTGCTGCTATGCGGCTTTCAGACCCGGATCTACGGCAGAAGGCACACGGTTTTTCAAGCGGTTTCTTCCTTGTCACCTCCCGCCCATCCTCAGCATAAAATGACCAGGCCGAAGAACCGAAAACGAGGTCTTGGATCACAGGGCAGTGGGGAAGCGAAGGCCCAAGGATGGCACGGTTGGGATACCACCCTGGCACGCAGAAGGCTAGAGAGGGCTAGACTCAGTGGAAAGAGCCCGGGCTTGGGAGTCGGAGGTCGTGGGTTCTAATCCCGGCTCCGTCGCTTGCCAGCTGTGTGACTTTGGACAAGTCGCTTAACTTCTCTGTGCCTCAGTTACCTCATCTGTAAAAGGGGGATGAAGACTGTGAGCCCCACGTGGGACAACGTGATCACTCTGTATCCCCCAGCGCTTAGAACGGTGCTTTGCACATAGTAAGCGCTTAACAAATACCACCATTTTAGACAGGGTGGCAGGTAGAGGGCGAGCTTTGGGGGTTTTTTAATGGTACTTAAGTGCTTTCTACGTGCCAGGCGCTGTACTAAACGCTGAGGAAGACAGAAGCAGGTTAGATACAGTCCGTGTCCCACCTACGTTCAGAGTGTAAACTCCTCGTGGACAGGCCCCATGGATCAGAAGCAAATTCTCACATCTGCTTTGAGCCGCTTTGTCATCGCCTCAAGCGTGGGAGCATAGACTCGGTTAAAAATAGTAGAACAATCAATAAAATACGAATAGTAGCAATCAATCAATCAATCAATCGGTGATGTTAATCGAGCACTTGCTATGTGCAGATTACTGTAACAGTGTTGGTATTTGTTAAGCGCTTACCATGTGCAGAGCACCGCTCTGAGCGCTGGGGGAGATACGGGGTCGTCAGGTTGTCCTGTGTGGGTCTCACGGTCTTCATCCCCATTTGACAGATGAGGTAACTGAGGCACCGAGAAGTGAAGTGACTTGCCCACAGTCACACAGCTGACAAGTGGCGGAGCGGGGATTCGAACCCGTGCCCTCTGACTCCCAAACCCGGCCTCTTTCCACTGAGCCACGCTGCTCTCTTGGGAGAGTACAATGCAACAAACTTAACAGATCAATAATAGTGGTTATAATAGTAACCGCCATATTTATTGAGCACCCATTTTGGGTGGTTTTGACACATTCCATGTCCACGAGGAGTTTACCTTCTGAACGTAGGTGGCTTAAAATTCGGTACAACCGGAGTGGTCAAAATAAAGAGGTGAGCACCATTATATATGCGAGTACTAAAGAGGATCCCCTCTCAGGACCGTACCTGGAGTTTCCTGGACTCTGGCCATTCTCGGCTACCAGAGGGATAATCAAGCAGAGGCCTACCCATTCCATTCCTAGCTTGGCCAGTGGCTGACGAGCGGAAGGCCATCTGCCGCTGGACGGTACCGGGAGAGAGCCGGGGGCGGACACTCAGGTTTCGCGTGTGGAAGAAGGCGATGGTAAACCGCCTCCGTATTTTTACCGAGAAAACTCGACGGCTACACCACCGGAACGACTGCAGATGGACGGTGGGGCGTTCTGGGAGAGATGTGTCCGTGGATCGGAGAAGACTCCACAGCGTAAGCGCTTAGTAGAGTGCTCTGCACACAGTAGGTTCTTAATAAATATGATTGAATGACTAAGACAAAAGAGGGCGTCAACGATCTGGAAAGTGCTGGAACTGGCTGAAGGGATGCTATGGCACTGGGGCCTGGGAAACCCGCCGGTGGAAGCTTATAAGTGGGATTCGGGGGCAGGGATTGTGTCTACCAAATCCATTTTACTGTACTCTCCCAAGTGCTTAGAACAGTGACCCGTACACGGTAAGAGCTCAATAAACGCCACCGATCGATGAGTTGATCGACTCCCTCCTAAATTGATCCGCTTTAGAAAGGAAGCTCACCGCGGGCAGGGAATACGTCTGCCAGCCCCGTTGCACTGTACAAGTGCTCAGTACGGTGCTCTGCACACAGCACTCAGTAAATACCATTTATTAATTGATCGATTAAAAGAAAAGGACCAAATTCACCACACGGTCCCGCTTTCCTCCTTCGATAATGGGCCCAGGCAGGGTACCTTCAATTCTGACTCAGATAGCTATATCGTCCTCAGACTCCAACATCATATCAGCTTTCCAAAGGATGACCTTATGGTCACCACTATCACCAGCCTTTATTAACTACCGACTGGACGCTCAGCCCTGTACTAAGCACTTGAGGTCGTAAAATCAATCATATTTATCGAGTGCTTACTGTGTGCGTCCATTCATTCATTCAATCGTATTTACTGAGCGCTCACCGTGTGCCGAACGCCGTATTGAGTACTTGAAAAGTACAATTCAGCAACAAGTAGGGACAAGCCTCCCCACAACGGGCTCACAGTCTAGAAGCGGGGAGACAGACATCAAAACAAGTGAACGGGCAACAATAGCATCGATATAAATATATACGATTACTGATAAATACACATCATTAATTAAATAAATAGAATTCTTCATCTGTACGTATATATCACACAAGTTCTATGGGGTAAGGAGGGGAGTAGTGGGGAGGGGAGGGGAAGCAGAGGAAAAGGGGGGCTTAGTCTGGGAAGGTCTTCTGGAGGAGGTGAGCTTTAGTAGCGCTTTGAAGGGGGGAAGTGTGCTAGTGTGGCAGATTTGAGGAGGGAGGGTATTCCAGGCCAGAGGTAGGACATGGGAGAGGCAAGAACGAGTCACGGGCAAGAGGAGGTTAGCGGCACCAGAAGAGCGGAGAGTGTGGGTTGGGCTGTAGAAGGCGAGAAAGGAGGTGAAGTAAGAGGGGACAAGAGGATGGAGAGCTCTGAAGCCAATAGTGAGGAGTTTTGGCTTGATACGGAGGTTGATGGGCGACCACTGGAGATTTCTGAGGAGGGGGGCGACATGCCCAGAGCGTTTCTGTAGAATGATAATCCGGGCAGCAGAGTAAAGTGAAGACTGAAATGGGGAGAGACAGGAGCTGGGGAGATCAGAAAGGAATAATCATGTTGGTATTTGTTAAGCGCTTACTATGTGCCGAGCACTGTTCTAAGCGCTGGGGTAGATACGGGGTAATGAGGTTGTCCCACGTGAGGCTCACAGTTAATCCCCGTTTTACAGTTGAGGTAACTGAGGCACAGAGAAGTGAAGTGACTCGCCCACAGTCACGCAGCTGACAAGTGGCAGAGCTGGGATTCGAACGCATGACCTCTGACTCCCAAGCCCGGGCTCTTTCCACGGAGCCACGCTGCTTCTCAGCTATGCAGTAATCCAGTCGGGATATGATGAGTGATTGTACTAACGTGTGCAGGGCCCTAAGGGTTTGGGAGAGTACAATATAACAGATTTGCTAGATGGGTTCCCAACCAACAGGGAGCTTATAGTCTAGAGCTATAAAGATAAAATAGAGGTGCAAAGTGTGTGTGTGTATATATATATATATATATATATATATATATATATCAGACTCCTTTCATTATATATAGATATACATATAAAGAAAGGAGTCCGAGTATCACAGAGGCTGAGGAGAGGACATGAGTGGAAAGGTGAGGGATCCATCACGGAAAGCTTCCTGGAGGACGATGCCTTTTAGAAGTGCTTGAAAAAGGGACACAGCTAGTCAAAATCAAGTTGGCGGAGAATATTTTACAGGGGGTAGGAGGAAGGAGAATCAAGAGAGAAAAATAGGAGATTTGCTTGAGACGATGAACTGGGATGTGATGGGAGAGAGAAGAAAGAGCCAGCTGGAATTTTGGTTCTGAAGGGGTGGGGGGTGGGGGGGCAACTGGAGCCACTGGAGATTTCTGAGGAGGGGAGTGATGTGCCCCACTAAGAATTTTAGGAAGATGATGTATCCCGAGGTGTACGAACCAGAAAATGTGGCTACAGTTATGATTATAGAAATACACTTTTGAAAAACAGAATTCACCTTGGCGTCAACTCATTTTAAAACCTGGGAAACTGCATTAAGAAATTAAATAGCTTAAATAGCTTTCTCCACATCACGGAGCAGTGGGTGGGCACATCCAGCATTATCATTAATAAAGATACGTTAGTGAGAATGATAATAATAATAACTTCGGTATCCATTAAGCACTTACTATGTGCTAAGCCCTGTACTGAGCAGTGGGGTAGGAACAAGATGATCAAGTTGGATACAGTCCCTGTCCCCCCTGAGGCTCACAGTCTAAGAGGAAGGGAAAACAGGTACTCAATCCCCATTTTATAAATCAGTTACACAGAAGTCAGGTGACTTGCCCAAAGTGTTACAGCAGGCAAGTGGTGGAACTGGAATTAGAACTCGGGTAGCCTAGTGGAAAGGGCGTGGGACTGTGAGTCAGAGAAATGACGTTCTAATCAAGGCTCCCTCACTTGTCTGCTGTGTGACCTCAGGCAAATCACTGACTTCTCTAAGCCTCAGTTTTCTCATCTGTAAAATGGTGATTACCACCTCCCCCTCTCACTTAAACCGTGAGCCCCCGTGAGATTGGGATCACGTCCAGGCTGATTATCTTGTGTTTATGCCAAGGGTTTAGTACAGTGTTTGGCCCATAATAAGTGCTTAACAATTATCTGCCCTTTCCTCTCCATCTAAACTGCTACTTCCTGCCCGGATTACTGCATCGGCCTCCTAGCTGACCTCCCTGCCTCCTGTCTCTCCTCATTCCAGTTAATATTTCACTTGGCTGCCCGGATCGTTTTGCTACGAAAACATTCAGGACGAGTTTCCCCACGCCTCAAAAAACTCTAGTGGTAGTTCAGCCACTTCCACGTCAAGCAGAGACTCCTCACTATTGGCTTTAAAGCCCTCAGTCACCTTGCCCCCTCCTACCTCACCTGGCTACTCTCCTACTACAGTCCGGCCCGTACACGTCGCTCCTCTGACGCTAACCATCTCACTGTGCCTTGATCTTGTCTATCTCAGCGCTGACCCCTCGTCCGAGTCCTGCCTCTGGCCTAGGAACACCCTCCCTCCTCAAATCGTACATATGATTACTCTCCCCGCCTTCGAAAACCTTCTTGAAGGCCCATCTCCTCCAAGAGGCCTCCCCCGACTAAGCCCTCCTTTCTTTTACTCCCACTCCCTTCCTCGGCACCCTGACTTTCTCCCTTTGTACCTCGCAGCCTCACGGCACTTATGTACATATCTGTAATTTATTTAATTATATTAATGGCTGTTCTCCCCTCCCCACCCCCAGACTTTAAGCTCGCTATGGGCAGGGGATGTGTCCGTTCATTGTCGTATTGCACCCTCCCAAACGCTTAGTAAAGTGCTCTACACACTGAAAGTGCTCAATAAATACGACTGACTGAACGAATGATGATGATGACGACGATTATAGTTTGTGGTTATTATTATGGCAATTTGATCTCCTACCTCCCAGGCCTTTATTCTTTCCCACCTTCATCGTCATGTTGCAATCACAGCTTCCAGGCAGACACTCTTCATGTTTGGAATGGTTCTTGAATGGCGAGAGGAAATTTGAATTTCAAACGTGTATCCTATAGACAACCACTCTCCTTGTGTAATGGACGGGTATTAGGTGAATGAATAAATAATAGACTGATAGCAGGGTTTGGACCGTAACACTTACCGTATTTCCTTGGCAGTGATACCGACATTTCAGGGAATCATTGCTGAGTGAATTTCTGGGCAGCTAGCTTAATTTCACAATTCTTTATTTCCCACTGTAAATTTTCCTTAGGCATTGAATACTTATATTCCTCTAGATGCTCAGCAGGAATTTGTGTTCCCTAGCATCATGCCACTGAATTTCCATTTCTCTTTCATAATTTGCAGTTATATGAACTTCTAAAATCACAATAACGACAGAACCTGCAGAGGTACGACGCTGTATGTCTGTCTTATTAATGTTGTAGTTTAACAATTCCTTTTTTCACACAATCGAGATTTTTTTAATTACCAAAAAGTAATTTGAGTTCCTATAGGATTTCAGCCACCTATTTAAAACTGTACCCTCTCAAGGTCACACCTGGAGAGTTTCCAGACCTCTACCAGTCGCGGCTACGGGAGGGAGAGTCGAGCGGAGGCCTAGCCAGTCCATTTCTAGCCCGGCCAGTGGCTAGCGGGTGGAAGGCCATCTGCTACAAGTCCAAACTCCCCCGTGCTGGGCAGCTGCGGCATACGGGAGAGATTCGAGGGCGGAGACTCGGGTTTTCTGCGCGGGAGGAGGCGGTGGCAAACCGCTTCCGTATTTTAACGGAGGAAACTCTATGGATCCACTACCAGAACGATTGCAAATGAAGGTGGGGCGTTCTGGGAGAGATGCGTCCCTGGTTTTGCTACGGGTCGGAGATGACTCGACGGCATAGAACAAGACGACTTGAAGCCGATGTCGCCGCGAATGAACAGATCTCTCTCTCTGAACAAAAGAGTTCCAGGTGAGTCGGTAGGTTAGATGCCTTCCTGGTGAGGAAGGTTTGCAGATATCTGGAATGTGAATATCTTTAAAATGCTCAGGGACTTGCATATATAGGTAGAATTTGCTTTGGGTGACTCAGTGAAAATTGCTCTTCGTTCTCTCGTTACTGATTTGGGGTGATCCCTGCCACGCGGCACGCCGATTTATAACACCGGCCAAAGGTTTGCACAAACACAGATTTCTTCAGTTCGAAGTCCATCTATTTGTGGTCTCCCTCTAATAAAGTTGGGCCTTTTGACTGGTTGCCTCGTAATCCCCGGGGCTCAGGAAGAAACGTCTTTACAGCCCGGGTGATAGGGACTGGGGAAAACAGGCGGATACCGGTTCGACCTCCCGGTTGCTCTGTTGTTCACCCTCAAAGCCCATTCTGACAAACAGTGAGTCAGCAATATCGACTCCGTTGCGGTGGATCGCACAATTGGGCCTCCCAAAATCTCGCCGTTGGATGATAATAATAATAAAGTTGGAATTTGTTAGGCGCTTACTATGTGCGGAGCACCGTTCTAAGCGCTGGGGGAGATACCGGGTCATCGGGTTGTCCCACGCGAGGCTCACAGTCTTAATCCCTGTGATGAGGTAACTGAGGCACAGGGAAGTCGAGAGACTTGCCCTCGGTCACACAGCTGACAAGTGGCCGAGCGGGGATTCGAACCCATGACCACCTCTGACTCCCAAGGCCGGGCTCGTTCCACTGAGCCACGCTGCTTCCCTTGGGATAAGGCGTCTGTCTCTCAGCTGGTGGAAGACAAACTCACAAATTTGGTAGATGACGTATTCATTCATTCAATAGTATTTATTGAGCGCTCACTATGTGCAGAGCACCGTACTAAGCGCTTGGAACGAACAAGTCGGCAACAGATAGAGACGGTCCCCGCCGTCTGACGGGCCCACGGTCTGATCGGGGGAGACGGACGGAAGGGAACGATGGCGATGAATAGAGTCGAGGGGAAGGACGTCTCGCAAAGACAGTGGAGACTAAATAGAATCGAGGCGATGTACATCTCATTAACAAAACAGATAGGGTGATGAAAATAGATACAGCCGAGCGGACGAGTACGGTGCCGAGGGGATGGGAAGGGAGAGGGGGAGGAGCGGAGGGAGATGGTGGGGGGGGGAAGAGGGTTTAGCTGCGGAGAGGTGGGGGGGGGCGGCAGAGGGAGTAGAGGGAGAAGGGGAGCTCAGTCTGGGAAGGCCTCTCGGAGGAGGTGAGTTTTAAGTAGGGTTTCGAAGAGGGGAAGAGAATCGGTTTGGCGGAGGTGAGGAGCTCAAGCTACTTATGAACACACAGTGCACTTTGAAAATCACTTTCAGCTGCTCCTTGAGGGTTTTTCTAATCTCATCAGCATTTCGGTTACTTGCTTAGAGCCGTGTAGGAGACCTCTGAGAAAGGTCTACAGCATAGAGGCGGTGAATTAGGGGAATGAGCACCACCGATTGTGTCACTCCCTGCTCCTGACCTCCCTGCTCCTTCAGGTTATGAAATTGGGTTCTCGTGACCTGAGAGAATCGAAACCATTCCCAGAGAGGCCCGACTTGTCGCTACCTACAATTTCTCTTTCCGACCTACCTCACTCATTCATTCAGTGGGCGTGGCTCAGTGGAAAGAGCCCGGGCTTGGGAGTCAGAGGTCACGGGTTCGAATCCCGATTCTGCCACTTGTCAGCTGTGTGACCGTGGACGAGTCACTTCACTTCTCTGGAACTCAGTCACTTCATCTGTAAAATAGGGATTAAGACTGTGAGCCTCACGTGGGACAACCCGATTACCCTGTATACCCCAGCGCTTAGAACAGTGCTCTGCACATAGTAAGCGCTTAACAAATACCCACATTATTATAGAGAAGCGGCGTGGCTCAGTGGAAAGAATCCGGGCTTTGGAGTCAGGGGTCACGGGTTCGAATCCCGGCTCGGCCACCTGTCAGCTGTGTGACTGTGGGCGAGTCGCTTCACTTTTCGGGGCCTCGGTTACCTCATCTGGAAAATGGGGATTAACTGTGAGCCTCCCGTGGGACGACCCGATTACCCTGTATCTACCCCAGCGCTTAGAACGGTGCTCTGCACGTAGTAAGCGCTTAACAGACACCAACATTGCTATTTAATGAGCCCTTACTGTGCGCGGAGCACCGTACTGAGCGTTCGGAAAGTACGACTCAGCAACAAAGAGAGGCAGTCCCGGTCCACAACGGATTCACAGTCTAGAAGGGGAGAGGCAGACATCGAAGCAGGTAAACAGGCATCAGTGGCCTCAATGTAAATAAATAGAATTATAGATATATACACATCAAAACAAGTAACCAGGGATTAATAGAAATAGAATTATAGATATGTACCTATATGCACAAGTGCCGTGGGGCGGGGGGGGTAGAGCAAAGGGAGCCAGTGGGGATTATGGAGAGGGGAGGGGGAGCTGAGGAAAAGGTGGGGCTCAGTCTGGGTTTACTTCTTCGGTGACCTACTTCTTCAGGCTATAACACATGGCCCTCGTGATCCGAGGGAATCAAAATAATAATAATGATAATAATGATGTTGGTATTCGTTAAGCGCTCACTAGGTGCCGAGCACCGTTCTAAGCACTGGGGTTGATACAAGGTGATCAGGTCGTCCCACCTGGGGCTCACGGTCTTAATCCCCGTTTTCCAGAGGAGGGAACTGAGGCACCGAGAAGTGAAGTGACTCGCCCAAAGTCACACAGCTGACAAGTGGCGGAGCTGGGATTAGAACCCATGACCTCTGACTCCTAAGCCCGGGCTCTTTCCACTGAGCCACGCTGCTTCTCTCAAAATGCCTGACAGGTAGCGAACGGAGTTCACTGTCCGCTGTCTACAAAGCAGACCGATGTGAAGGTTCTGACTAAGCCATTTCTTAGAAACTAATAAGGAAGCGGGGAGCTGTCGCCCAGCTGAAAATCTGAAAGAAAATTGACAATACCCAACTGCACCAACAGGTAAACCCTGCCAGACGATAAACACCCCAGACCACAGACTCCTGATCAAGACTCTGAAAGCTGAACTGAAACTGTAAAAATTCCTTTTCAGGAAGAGTCAGTACAGCACCGGCTGAACGTAATTGTATGTAATTAATGCTTTTATCTTGATTAGACTGAGAGGGATGACTCACTTGCCCGGGGAATGGATAACAACTAATGGGGTCATGAAGCTTGAGGTAGAGAGGAAATCGTGCTCATTTCTAGACTGACCCAGGTATGTTCAGATTCACGCAATCTGTTTTGGGCCCCTTAGACCATAATCCCTTAAAATAATACAATCCTCCTAAGTGATTCGCTCATTACAGCGTGAGTTTCCACTCTGGGCCTCGACTAGATCTTCGCTAGAGAATTAGCGGAGGCCAGTTGTCTGACAATACTGAGAACAATCACGGTATCTGTGAAGTGCTCGCTGTGTGCCAAGCCCCGTTCTAAACCCTGGGTTAGTTACGAGGTAATCAGATCGACCCATATGGGCCTCAGAATCTTAATCCCCATTTTATAGATGAGGTAACTGAGGCGCAGAGGAGTAAGTGGCTTGTCCATGGTCACACAGCAAACAAGTGGCAGAACTGGGATTAGAATCCAGATCCTTCTGGCTTCCGGGCCCATGCTGTATCCACTGTGCCGTGCTTGGCTCGGTTTGGACAGGTGATTTGGGGGTTTTTTTGGTGGGGGGGCTTTTTTGGCATCTGTTAAGCACTTACTATGTGCAAAGCACCGTTCTAAGCACTGGGGAGGATAACAAGGTGATCAGGTGGGGCAAACAGTCTTAATGCCCATTTTACGGATGGGGGAACTGAGGCACAGAGAAGTTAAGTGACTTGCCCAAAGTCACACAGCTGAGAAACGGCGGGACCGGGATTCGAACCCATGACCTCCGACTCCCCAGCCCGTGCTCTTTCCACTGAGCCACGCTGCGGGGTTTGATGCCCCTCCTCCCCTGCGTGGGCAGAATTGGATGCATTACCTGCCCCTAGGTGAAGAACTGGGGAAACCATTCTGACCTCCATTTTCAGGAAGTTATAGAGCCTGGTGAAGGAAGAAAGAGCTTGCCCCGGTTTGCCAATGAATCAGCTTGGACCAGAAGTCAAATTTCCTGACTTTCTGTTTTTTTTTCATCCGCGCCGCCTTCCTGGAACATCTAAAAATGACCATTCATTCATTCAATAGTATTTACTGAGCGCTTACTATGTTCAGAGGACTGTACTAAGCGGTTGGAACGGGGTAACGGATAGAGACGGTCCCTGCCCTTTGACGGGCTCACAGTCAAATCGGGGGAGACGGACAGAGAAAAACAATAGCAATAAATAGAATCGAGGGGATGAACGTCTCATTGAAACAATAGCAAATAAATAGAATCATGGTGATGTACATCTCATTAGAAAAATAAATAGGGTAATGAAAATATATGCAGTTGAGCGGACGAGTACGGCGCTGAAGGGAGGGGAAGGGAGAGGGGGAGGAGCAGAGGGAAAGGGGGGGAGAGAGGGCTTAGCTGAGGAGAGGTGAAGAGGGGGGTAATAATAATAATAATGTTGGTATTTGTTAAGCGCTTACTGTGTGCAGAGCACTGTTCTGAGCGCTGGAGGTGATACAGGGTGATCAGGTTGTCCCACGTGAGGCTCAGAGTGAATCCCCATTTTACAGATGAGGTAAGTGAGGCACTGAAGTGAAGTGACTTGTTCAGAGTTGGTGACTCTGAGCTCCCCTGAGCCTGCAGAGGCTAATTTAGGGGCCGAAGCTCAGGGCCTCGGGCAGGAGCTGTCACTGTAATTCCCATCGCCACTGGATCAAATACCACGTGCCAGTACCCTGCCCCTTTCACTGCGATTTGCTCCCGCCATAACTCCTGGCAGTGGGGTCCTCCGCAGCCTACAGGAGTTTTCTGGGAATGTGGTGGCAGCTGTCACCCCACTCCGTTCGTTGTGCTCTTATCATTATTTCTAATAATAATTGTGGGTTTTTTTAAGCACTCACTACGTGCCAGGCCCCCTCTGCGGATCACGCCTGGGAGCTTCCAGGACTCCTTCAGTCTTGACTGCGGGAAGGAGAGTCAAAGAGAGGGGTAGCCGTTCCGTTGGACGGGGAGCAGAGGGAGAAGGGCAGTTCAGTGTGGGAAGGCCTCTCGGAGGAGGCGAGCTTTCAGTAGGGTTTTGAAGAGGGGAAGAGAATGCGTTTGGCGGAGGCGAGGAGGGAGGGCGTTCCGGGCGGCCCGGGGGGTCGACGGCGGGATGGGCGAGGACGGGGGACTGTCTTATACGGTAGGAATATTGATAGCCAGAAGCACTGTGGCTTAGTGGAAAGAGCATGGGTTTGGGAGCCAGAAGACCTGGGTTCTAATCCCAGCTCGGTTGCTTGCTGTGTGACCTTGGGCTAGTCCCTCAACTTCTCTGTGTCTCGGTGATCTCATCTGGAACGTGGCATTTCAATCCTCCTCTCTCCAATTTAGACCGTGAGCCCGATGTGGGGCAGAGATTATGTCCAACCTGATAATCGCATGTCCGCCCCAGTGCTTAGAGCAGTGATGGACACCTAGTAAGGGTTTAACAAATACCATAAAGGCAACAGTATCTGTCACTTAATTTGCTACTCTCTCTGTAGGTATTTATAGGCACATACACACTTCCAACCTTCTAATCGATCACAAAATCTGGGACAATCACATTCTGGGACAATCACAAACAATCACAAAATCAATCTATCAATCTAATCAATTACAAAATCTGGGACAATCACAAACAATCACAAAATCAATCTATCAATCTAGTCTAGAAGCAGCGTGGCTCAGCGGAAAGAGCCCGGGCTTGGGAGTCAGAGGTCCTGGGTTCGAAGCCCGGCTCTGCCACTTGTCAGCTGTGTGACTGTGGGCGAGCGACTTCACTTCTCTGGGCCTCAGTTCCCTCATCTGGAAAATGGGGATTAACCGTGAGCCTCACGTGGGACGACCCGATGACCCTGTATCTACCCGGCGCTTAGAACAGTGCCCTGCACCTAGTAAGCGCTTGACAAATACCAACATTATAATCAATCACAAAATCTGGGAGTCAATCAACCCTTAAATCAACCCTAGTAAATCTAGGTAGAGTTGGGAGAAATTTAGAGCCGGATCTTTAATTTGCCAACGGGAACCTCCTCCCAAAATGTAGTTTATCTTCCTACAGGATATGAACTCGTAACTCCAATAGTAAAAGGAGGTGGGCAGATTTGCGTTTAGGGGTTTCCTTCCGAATTTCGTGACTTAGTTCTGGAAAGAGGTTAAGCGGGTGGGTAGATTGACCCAGATCGGCCTCACTGACCCTCTAACCTACATTCCACTACCTCGTTTGCGCGAAGCTGATTTACTAAACCCTTCTTCCTCCTCACACTTCTTCCGGAAAATGAGCCATTCACCCTCATCTCCTGGGCTGGAGCTGGGCTGTTTACTAGAAGGCCTTTTTCTCATGGTCGGTAGTTAGTTGTTAGCAGGGTATTGTAATGCTCTTGACATTTGGCCCCAGGTCATTTCGACAGACGAGTTTAATTAATTTGCCGTCTAAATTACTCCACCTCCTGCAGTTAGGGATTAAAGTTCAATTGGGTTGGGTGGTTTTGTAATTCTTTAAAGCATTGTTTCTTACTAATCCCCTTGATCTTTTGTGTTTTCCTTTGGGACCAAGGGAAAAAGGTAAGGAAGGGGGAGGAATGCTTGTCCTAATTGGTCAGCGTGTGCACTTTGATTAGGAAATGGAAGGCCAAAGAGAACTAGAAACTGGATTGGGACAGGGGAAAACTGCCTCTTTATCCAGAATAGGGCGTGATCTTGTGACCAGAGAGTCCTTTTCTTGAGAGAAAAATAGTTTACTACCTGGATTCACTAATTTACTACTAGTTTACTAGTTAATTTACTAGTTTACTGCACTAGATTCACCAATGAACTAAAATCCTTATGAGCTACGGTAAATAATGATGGTATTTATTCATTCATTCATTAGTATTTATTGAGCGCTTACTGTGTGCAGGGCACTGTACTAAGCGCTTGGAAGGTACAATTCGGCAGCAGATAGAGACCATCCCTGCCCAGTGCCGGGCTCACAGTCTAATCGGGGGAGACAGCAAAGCAAAAGAGAACAAAACATTTATTAAGCTTTTACTATGCGTCAAGCACTGTTCCGAGGGCCAGGGTAATGATAATAGTAATAATGTTGGTATTTGTTAAGCGCTTACTAGGTGCAGAGCACCGTTCTAAGCGCTGGCGTAGATACAGGGTCGTCAGGTTGTCCCACGTGAGGCTTACGGTCTTCATCCCCATTTTCCAGATGAGGTAACTGAGACCCAGAGACTAATAATAATGTTGGTATTTGTTAAGCGCTTACTCTGTGCAGAGCACCGTTTTAAGTGCTGGGGTAGACACAGGGGAATCAGATGGTGCCTCGTGGGGCTCACAGTCTTAATCCCCATTTTACAGATGAGGTAACTGAGGCACAGAGAAGTGAAGTGACTTGGCCGCGGTCACACAGCTGCCAAGTGGCAGAGCCGGGATTCGAACCCAGCTGCTTCTCGTAGAAAGTGGATCCAAATGAATACATTTTATCCAGTTCCTGTTCCTCAGTAGGCCCCGAGTTTAAACCGGAGGAAGAACAGGTATTGAATCCCCATCTAACAGTTGCGGAGACCGAGTCATAGAAAAGTTAAGTGAGTTGTCCAAGGTCACAGAGCAGACGTGTGGCCGAGCTGAGATTAGAACCCAGGTCCTTTGACTCCCAGGCCTGTGCTCTTCCCGCTGGACCGTAAATGGAATACTTTTTGCCCGGGCATGAGAAGTCAAGGACAAGGATTAGATTTGGGAGGATGGGGACGGGAAAGGATGCCTCAGTGACCTCATCTGGAAACGTGGGGCAACCTGATGACCCTGTATCTCCCCCAGCGCTTAGAACGGTGCTCGGCACATAGGTAAGCGCTTAACCAGTACCAACAATATTATTATAGTTGCTCTGAGCTACTAGGGAGATCTGCCTTGTGAAGACTCTATCTCCAGATCGCAGTAAAACCCTCTTAAACTGTGGGAAGGCATGTTGCATAGTGGACAACCTGGGTTCTAATCCCACCTCGGCCATTTGCCTGCTGTGTGACCCTGAGCAGATCACTCAACTTCTCTGTACCTATGCGACCTCACCTGTATCAACTATGGGCAGGAGCGGGTCCGCTAATTCCACCGTCAGGCGCTTAGGACAGGGCCCGGCACATAGTAAGAGCTCAATAAATACCATCGATCGATTGAGTAAGCAGCGTGGCTCAGTGGAAGGAACCCGGGTTTGGGAGTCAGATGTCATGGGTTCGAATTCCAGCTCCGCCACTTGGCAGCTGTGTGACTGTGGGCGAGTCACTTCACTTCCCTGGGCCTCAGATACCTCATCTGTAAAACGGGGATTAACCGTGAGCCTCCCGTGGGTCGACCTGATGACCCTGTATCTACCCCGGTGCTTAGAAGAGTGCTCTGCACATAGTAAGCGCTTAACAAATACCAACATTATTGGTATTAACAATACCAGGACAAGGACCAGGAAAAATATCAGAGAGGCTGTGCACTTGGCTCGGGTCACTGAATGGTTACTCCAGCGCTTAGAACGGTGCTTTGCACATAGTGAGTGGTTAACAAACACCATCGTTATTGTTACTCAGTGGAAAGAGGCCGGGCTTGGGAGCCCGAGGTCACGGGCTCGAATTCCGGCCCCGCCACTTGTCAGCTGTGCGACTGTGGGCGAGTCACTTCGCTTCTCTGGGCCTCAGTTCCCTCATCTGTAAAATGGGGATTAAGACTGTGAGCCTCACGCGGGACCACCTGATGACCCTGTATCCACCCCGGCGCTTAGAACGGTGCTCTGCGCGTAGCGAGCGCTTAACAAATACCGACGTCATTATTATTATCATTATTCCGCTCGCTACTTTGAAGAGTTTCTCCCCAGACCCTTCTGGCTTGTAGGATCCGGGACAGAAAGTCCCCCTGAGAAGCAACAGGGCCTAGTGGATAGATCACGGACCTGGGAGTCAGAAGGACCTGGCTTCTAATCCCCGCTCCGACATTTGTCCGCTGTGTCACCTTGGGCAAGTCAGTTCACTTCTTTTGGCCTCGGTTATCTCATCTGTCGAATGGGGTTTGAGACTGTGAGGCCCTTGTGGGGCAACCTGATTAGCTTATACATACCCCAGCGCTTAGAACAGTGCCTGACACGTGATAAGGGCTCAATAGATACCATAAAAAAAGTTCAGGGGTCTAATCAATTGCATCAATTTGGTGCTGAGTCTGGGCAGACAGAACACATGGTTATGTGGCTCAGCGGCTAGAGCCCGGGCTTGGGAGTCCAGAGGTCATGGGTTCTAATTCCAGCTCTGCCACTTGTCGGCTGTGTGACCGTGGGCGAGTCGCTTCACTTCTCTGGGCCTCAGTTCCCTCATCTGGAAAATGGGGATTAACCGTGAGCCTCACGTGGGACGACCTGATGACCCCGTATCTACCCCAGCGCTTAGAACGGTGCCCTGCACATAGTAAGCGCTGAACAAATAACAAATACCGACGCTATTATAATAGCTCAGACACACAGAGGGCTCGCGGTATCAAGTGGGAGGTTGGGGAAGAGCAGACAAATAGAAAAAGTTCAAAAAATTGAGTCCCAACAGGTTAAAAAGCAGATCAAGGAATCCCGGAAGTAAGCTGGAGCCCAGCAGGATTGCATACAGTACGAGAAAAAATTCTGGAATGAGTCTCCGCTTCAGAGATTGACCGGCTGCCCACTCCTGCCTTTCTAATGATGTTCGTTAAATAATAATAGTAATTATGGTATTTGTTAAGTGCCTACTATGGGCAAGGCACTCTACTATGCGCTGGGGTGGATACTAGGTAATTGGGTTGGACACAGTCTCTTTCCCACCTGGGGCTCACAGTCTTAATCCCCACTTTACAGATGAGGTAACAGGCACAGAGAAGTGAAGTGATCTGCCCAAGGACACACAGCAGACAAGCGGGGGAGCTGGGATTAGAACCCATGACCCGCTCAGTCTCAGGCCCGCGCTCCATCCACTAAGCCATGCTGCTTATTATGTGACAGGCACCGTACTAAGCACCGGGGTAGATATTCATGCATTCATTCATTCGATCGTATATATCGAGCGCTTACTGTGTGCACAGCACCGGACAAAGTGCTCGGAGAGTACAACAGATAGAGACAGTCCTTATCCAACGATACGGCCTAGAAAGGGGAGACGGACAACGGAACGAAACCCGCAGACAGGCATCGGCACCATCAAAATAGACAAATGGAACTATAGATAGATACACATTAATAAAGTCAATAGAGTAATAAATATGTACAGATATACAAGGTAATTGAGTTGGACCCAGTCCCTCTCTCGCAGAGGGCTCAAGGTTTTAATCCCCATTTTACAGCTGAGGTAACCGAGGCACAGCGAAACTAATTGATTTGCCCAAGGTCAAACGGCAGACAAGTGGCGGGGCGGGATCAGAACCCAGGTGACTCCCAGGCCGGTGATTATTCACTAAACCGTGCCGCTTCGCTTGCCCAAGGCAGGGAGGCAGGGTGGTGAGGGTCAGAGTCCCTTTTAGGAGCAGAAGTAAGAGCGTTTATTAAGCGCTTCCTGTTCGCAGACCCTCTACTAAGTGCTGGGAGAGAATACGTAGGTGGGGAAGTCGACTGGTTAGAATTTTTTTATTTCTTTCGGCACTGAATAGAAGGTGCAAATGAAAAATTGCACCGCAGGAGTGTAATGGCGTTTAACTGTTCAAAGGGTTCTGTTTAAAAACCTCCCTGCTAGATTGTAAACTCCTCGAAAGTAAGGAATCGGGTCTTCCGATTCAATTATGCTCTCCCAAGCGCTTAATACAGTGCTCTGCAAACAGGATGGGCTTAATAAATATGAGTGTGTGATCGACCATTAATAATGATAATAGTGATGGTAACGGTAATGATAATGATGGTAACAGCAATAATAATTGAGATGATAATAGTGACGGCATCCGTTAAGCACTTGCGATGTGCAAAGCACCCTTCTAAGCCCTGGGGAGGATACAAGGTGATCAGGTTGTCCCACGTGGGGCTCACGGTCTTAATCCCCATTTGACAGACGGGGTAACTGAGGCACAGAGAAGTTAAATGATTTGCCCCGAGTCACCCAGCTGACCGGTGGCCGAGTCAGGATTTGAACCCGTGACCTCCGACTCCCAAGGCTCTGCTCTTTAGTAATAATAATAATGCTGGTATCTGTTAAGCTCTTATCGTGTGTCAAGCACTGGTCTGAGCCCTGGGATAGACACAGGGTAAATCAGGTTGCCCCTCGTGGGGCTCACGGTCTTCATCCCCACTTTCCAGATGAGGTCACTGAGGCCCAGAGAAGTGAAGTGACTGGCCCAGTCTCACAGCTGACAGGGGCGGAGTCAGGATTAGAACCTGCGACCCCTGACTCCCAAACCCGGGCTTTTTTCACTAAACCACGCTGCTTCTCTTCCTAACTACCACACACTGCACTGAAGTAGACGCGAGATAATCAGGTTGGACACAGACCCTGTCCCGCTCGGGACTCGCGGCCTGAGAAGGAGGGCAAACAGGCGCCGAATACCCATTTTGCGGATGAAGAAACCGAAGCACAGACAGGGTGGGTGACTTATGCGAGGTCGCGCTGCAGGCAAGTGGCAGAGCTGGGAGCATTCATTCATTCCTCCATTCAGCGGCATTTATCGGGCGCTTACTAGGTGCAGAGCACCGTACTAAGCGCGTGGAACGGACAGTTCGGCAACAGACAGAGACAGTCCCTGCCCCGTGACGGGCTCACGGTCTAATCGGGGGAGACGGACGGACAAAAACGGTAGCAGTAAAGAGAATCGAGGGGATGGACGGCTCACTGACAGAATAAATAAGGTAATAGAACCCGGATCCTCTTACTTCCAGGCGCGGGCTCTTTCTACTAGGCCACACTGCTCCTCAGAGGACCTTCCGTTGGGCCCCGGCCTTGGAGGCCACGGAAACGCAGGGCGATCGGCAGCTGTGCTGTCGGGAGTTGGATTGGCTAAGATTTCTCTCTCCCTGCTGCCTCCGGCTAGGGTCCCCTTTGCGGTCACCCCTGCTCCCGTTACCGGGTTCCCCCGAAGACCGTGAGTTTCTGGTGGATGGGGATTATCTCCCTTTATTACTGCGTCGTGCTTTCCCGAGCGTTCAGCGCGGCGGTCTGCGCACAGGCAGCGCTCGGTAAAAACGAGTGAATGAACGAAATGGATGACGGACCCCCAGCTGAGGTCGAAAGTGTATCTTTCTGGTGTTGGGATAGGAGGAAATTTGGGAATCGTCCCTCCCGAGGTGGGAGCCTCCTTTGTTCCCGAAAGAGGGTCCGGACCTCCTTCGACTGCCCTTCAGATCGGGCCTGGGGAAAGAAAATCGTTTCCATCCTTTCACTCGCTAGAACGTTGGCTTTACCTCTCGAAGACGGGGTCTTTGGATCGAAGAATGGAGGCTGGCTCTTTCATAAAAGGGATGGCTTTTCTGCCGCGGAACCAGCGGGTCCGGCAGAATCAGGATGGGAGAAGAACAGTGACAACTGCCGTGTCCGCGAAGCACGCGCACTGTGCCGAACGCCGCGCTCTGCGCCGGGGACGTTACGGTTCAGTCAGTCCGGACCCAGTCTCTGCTCACGGTATATGTGGGAGGGAGAACAGCCGCTAGACGGATGAGGAAACCGAGGCGCAGCCAGGTGAAACGACTTGCCCGAGGTCACGCAAATGGCAAGTGGGGGAACCGGAGTTAGATCCTAGAGTTAGAGATCCTAGATCCTAGAGATCCTAGAGAGAGTCAGGATCCTGGAGGTAGAGAAGCGGCGTGGCTCGGTGGAAAGTGCCTGGGCTTGGGAGTCGGGGGTCATGGGTTCGAATCCCGGCTCCGCTGTGTGACTGTGGGCAAGTCTCTTCACTTCTCTGTGCCTCAGTGACCTCATCTGTAAAATGGGGATTAACCGTGAGCCTCACGTGGGACGACCTGATGACCCCGTATCTCCCTCAGCGCTTAGAACGGTGCTCTGCGCATAGTAAGCGCTTCACAGATACCGACATTATTATCCCGAGTCTCCTCCCTCCCAAGTCTCCTCCTACTGGGCCTTGCCAGAGGGCAGCCATTTTCGAGGGTATTCCCTTCCTGAGGGTTGTTGATAATGACCAAGAAAACAACAACAACACACACGAACACACACACAGAGAAATAACGGGGCAAGCCGGTGTTGCTTTTCATTTCCTTCTATTTGAGTTGACTGGATGCCTTCGCTCCCAATTAAAGGACAGTTGCGCGGGCAGAGTAATGAGGTACAAGAGAGAGGCATAGAAACCTAGGAGTAAAAAAGTAGGAGTCGGTTTCCATCACAGCGAGGGAAAGGATCGAAAACATGAGCAGAGCGAGGCATCTCGCGTGGTATAAAACTCTGGCGGAGCTTCGAAAGCCTTAAAATTCGGGAACTCTGCGGCCTTAAGCGTTCGCTAGTACCTCGGCGTGACAGCGGGAGACCGAGCGGGGTCAGGGCGCCTATCGGTATTTCTTAATCGTCGGGTCGTAACTGCCCGGGGAACCTGGCAAGTTCTTGAAATCAGAGAGCCCGACTGAGAGACGCACCTGCTGCCGGGGGCCGCAGAACCACCTGGCTGAGGTCACTGACTGCGTTTGAAGGGGGAGGAGGAAGTCTGCCGTACGGTCCCGGCGAGACTTCGGTTCACGGACTTGCCGGGGCGGGAGAAGGGGCTAATCACGTCCGATGGAGTAACAATGATAACGTTGGTATCTGTCAAGCGCTTACTATGTGCAGGGCACTTTTCTAAGCGCTGGGGGAGATACAGGTCGATCGGGTTGTCCCACGTGAGGCTCGCAGTCTTAATCCCCATTTTACGGATGAGGGAACCGAGGCCCAGAGAAGCGAAGTGACTCGCCCACGGTCACGCGGCTGACGAGTGGCAGAGCCGGGAGTCGAACCCGTGACCTCTGACTCCCAAGCCCGGGCTCCTTCCACCGAGCCACGCTGCTTAATCAGTCGATGGTATCTACTGAGCACTTACCATGTGCCGAGCCCTGTCCTAAGCGCTTGGAAGAGTATCTTTCCACCGAGCCGGGGAACTGGGGGTTGAGGGAAGGGGGGGAGTTGGGCTCCTGGGCGGGGTCTATTCATTCGATCGGATTTATTAAGCGCTTACTGTGTGCGGAACGCTGTACTGAGCGCTTTGACGGAGGGCGAAGGAGGAGGGCGGAGCGGGGCTCGGAACAGCCGGACTTCGGCGTCCCCGGGTCGCGTACTGTCAAACTGTTAGCGGGGTAGGGAATTGGGCTCTGTCAACCCTCCGTTCGCACCGCAGAGCGTTCATACTACTCTACTAATAACGATAGCGTTTGTTACGCACTGTACTAAGCGCCGAGGTAGAGACAAGAAATCGGTTTGGACACGGTCCCTGTCCCTCACGGGGCTCCCGGTATTAATCCCCATTTTACGATGAGGTGAACTGAGGCCACAGAGAAGTGAGGTGATTCGCCCGAGGTCACACAGCGGACATGCGGCCGAACGGGGATTAGGAGTCAGGTCCTTCTGATTCCCGGGCCCGGGCCCCGAGTGTTCCCGGCGCCCCGGCGCGAGACATCCAGGCCGGGATAATGGATCGATGGATCGGTCGGTGGTATTTATCGAGCGCTCCCTACGTGCGGTTCCGCCAGCCCCACAGCTCTGACCCAGCTCTCCCGGTCCCGCGGCCCCGCCCGCTCAGGAGAGAGACGATGAAGGGCGAGGGACCTACGGAGTTTAAGCCGGGAGGGTGGATTTTTGATTCTGGGTGGGGGGATGAGGTCCCCGGGCAGGAGGACCGAGCTGGGGGAGAATGGAGGCCCAGACGCCCGTGAGACGGGGAGGAGGGAACCGGTGGCCGACGTCTTCGCCTCCGACGCCCGTTTTGGGTGACTCCCAAAACTACGTGGGCCTGGACACTTGTCCGCAACTAGAGCGGCTCTCTGTCTGCGGCCTCTCCCCTCTCCGGTCCGCCCTCCACTGTGCTGCCCACCTCACGGGAAGCAGCGTGGCTCAGTGGAAAGAGCGCGGGCTGGGGAGTCGGAGGTCACGGGTTCTAATCCCGGCCCCGCCTCCAGTCGGCTGTGTGACCTCGGGCAAGTCGCTTCGCTTCTCTGGGCCTCAGTTACCTCGTCTGTCAAATGGGGATGAAAAAGCCGTGAGCCCCACGTGGGCCAACCTGATCACCTCGCATCCCCCAGCGCCTAGAACGGTGCTCTGCACGTAGTAAACGCTCAACAGATACCACAGTTTAGCAAATTTCGAAATGGTCATTCCGCACGCATCTCCCCAGGGGCAAAATCAGGGTTAACGGAGATTAGGTGGTCTACCAAGAAGACCAGCCCTCACGAACTACAATCCCCTAGAGCGCTTCCAAACCTGGCGACAGATCACCTTACTTGTTAAGCCAGTTCCCATCCCTAGAGCTACCTTTTTTTCTCCCTCCTAACTGGAAATCCATTTTTGTCTTCCTCCTCTTTCAGAGGCTGAGCCCTTTAAGGTTGGGTCTCGTGAGTTCTGCTTCTGTTATGCTTCCCCCGGATACTTATCGCGGTGTTCTTCACCCAGTAGGCGCTCCGTAAACACTACTGGATGAGTGATTCCCTCTGCCTTGATTCCTACCATCCCTGCTCTGCCACTCGTCAGCTGTGTGACTGTGGGCAAGTCACTTCACTCCCTCTGGGCCTCAGTGACCTCATCTGGGAAATGGGGATTAAGACCGTGAGCCTCGCGTGGGACAGCCTGATGACCCTGCATCTCCCCCAGCGCTTAGAACGGCGCTCTGCACATAGTAAGCGCTTAACAGATACCGACATCATTATTATTCTCATCACCATCCCGCCAACCTCCTAGCCCCCCTTCTCCCTCTCCAACGCCGCGCTCTGTCGCCGCTCCCCATAAACAGTCAGGGGCCGCGATTTCTAATCCCGGCTCCGCCACTTGTCGGCCGTGTGACCTCGGGCAAGCCGCTTCGCTTCTCCGTGCCTCAGTCACCTCCTCTGTAAAAGTGGGGTTGAAGGCTGTGAGCCCCTCGTGGGACCACCCGATCTCCTCGTATCTACCCCGGCGCTAGGCCGGTCCTTGGCGCGTAGTAAGTGCTTCACGAATACTATTATTATTACAAACTCGGTGTGTCGTCCAAACTGTCTCTCGGTCTCTTCTAGCGATTCTCCCTCTCGTGCCTCAGTGTTGGCAGGGAACGTGTCTATAAACTCCTCTGTACTGTACTCTCCCCAGCCCTCACTACAGCGCTGTGCACACAGTAAGCACTCAGAAACCCCACTGATTGCCTTCTTACCCCAAAGCAGAAGCACCGTGGCCTAGTGGAGAGAGCTAGGGAATTAGAGGACCTGGGTTCTAATCCCGGATCCACCACTTCCCTGCTGTGTCACCCAAGGCAAGTCTCTTCACTTCTCTGGGCCTCAGTTATCTCGTCTGTAAAATGGGGATTAAGACTGTGAGCTCTAGGCAGGGAATGTGTCCGTTTATCGTTACACTGTACTCTCCCAAACGCTCATTACAGTGGTCTGCATGCAATGAACATGGCTGTGACTGAGTGGCAGGGACTGTGTCCAACCCGGTTATCTTGTATCTGCCCCAGTGCTTAGTATAGTACCTGGTACAGAGTAAGCGCTTAACACGTATCATAAGGAAAATCGGCATCGAGTAAGATAAAGAGAGGGAACCAAAAACTCAACAGGGTCAGACTTTCTGGCTTCTACCCTTTGACCAGCCCCTGCCCGGGCCCCTGACCGCTGCAGACCATGACAGTCTGGGTCCGCACGGGCTGGGCATCCCCCTGACCTACTCAGTTTTGCCACCGCTCCTCCCCGGTCCTGCCGTTTCCATTCGGTCGTCGGCCGCCACGACGTCGCCTCCTCCACCGTCACGGTTACCGGCCGACCTCATCGTCACTTCCGATCCCACGGCTGGCCCGGTTCGCTGGAGACTTTATAGAACGAAAGGAGCCACAGCGGGACGGTCTTCATTCTGGGTCACTTCTGTTGACCAAAATCCCCCGGTTAAGCAGAGCAGACTCAGGAGCCACGATGAAAGGGGAAGGACAACGGAGGAGGAGCCGGCGATGACGGGAAGGCTTTCGGCTGCGTGGCCCGCTCACCTTTGACCCCTCCTGGCGCTGACCCTGCCCTTGACTTGCGAGTTCTGTTGGATTTTAAAAACTACGTCAGTGGCATAGACCCACAGTTGGCATAACTCGTCTCTCTAGTCCAAGATGACATTCATCTTTAAATGAGAATTAGAGAAAAGACCGGACGTTTTTGATTAGGAGGCCCCCTGAGGGAGAGGGGACAGTGTCTAATTCACACTGGTGTAGTTCTCTCCGATCACTTAGTACAGTGCTCAACAACCAGTAAAAGTTTAATAAACGCCGTTACTACTCTTACCGCCGCTCTTTTATCGGACTGTCTCTAATAATCGGGCAATTTCAGGTATCCGTTCGTCCCCTCCATTCACAATATCCCTAGTGAAATCAAATACTTCTCCGAGGGACCACGGCTGTCCGGGCATATCTCCGTCAGATGCGTTGGGAAATTCAATAGCCGCCGGCCTAACTGGATGCTTCGGGGTTAGGTTTAACGGGCAATAGTCACTTCTGGGGCAAACCGACCTCTCTAAGTTGAAAGATCACCTTGCCCAATGTGTGCGAGAGGATCAACAAACATGTCTACGGCATCCAATGGAAATAAATGGCTTGGTCATTTTGGCCTTGGCGTGCTCGGCCTGATGACCGCAGAGAAGGGAGACGGTCAGAGATGGCTGCATCTGAAGGCTGGACGGCGGAAAGGATAAAAAACCCCGATGGCCTCTCCCTCGGTTTGACGATCTCAGAATGTACCTTTCTCATTCATCCACGCACGGGAGATTGTTCATCCTCTTCCCCGAGGAACTCTAAGACCAGGGGAGGATGGCGGGGGAGTCGCATCTGCTCGGGATCATATCATCATGAGGTTCCGCTTGAAGGCAGGGGGATGCCCGGCAGGACTCCTTGAGGTTCTTCCTAGCTGAAGGACTCTGCCAACCCGTGGACTCACTGCTGCTTTTTCTGAATATTTGTGTTCCAAGTCCCGAGGGGACAGATTGCCTTAGGAGTGCACAGGGTGTCCTTCTGCCCCGCTTAGAGAGGGAGAGGAAACTCTGCCCCTTAAAAAAATGGGGTTGATGGAAGGTGAACCACTGGGGCATCGTGGGCTGGAACCTACCTCCTTGCTTCCAGACAAAGTCAGTCGAAAGGATTTGACAAAGGGCCTCTGGAAGCAAATCTCTGTTTTGGGGCGGTTTTTTGTGGTGGTTTTCACGGGGGTTTTTTATGGTATGGTATTTTGTTGGTATTTTTTATGGTGCCCGGAACCGGGCACCATACTATACCCTGAGGAAGATACAAGCTGATCAGAGGGGTCGCAGTTCACGCCCCACCTGGGGCTCCCCGTCTGAAATCCCCATTTTACAGATGAGGTAACTGAGGCACAGAGAAGTCAAGTGACCTGGTCAAGGGCACAAAGCAGATGAATGGCAGAGCCGGGCTTAGAACCCCGGTCCTCTGACGCGCGGGCCCTGGCTCTTTCCACTAGGCCGTGCTGCTTCCCTACTTCTTCCGCTTCGGGAAAAACAGGCTACGTTTCCTGCCCTTAAAGATTTGGGACTAATCTCAAATACGCAAAATCCCATCGCCCCCAGGGAAGCCTAAGCACACTGACAAAATGCCTACGGAGGAAAGAAACATCTTTCCAGCAAAAGATAGCTGGGCAGTGGGGTGATTAGAGGAATAAGGCCAGACCAGGCAACTTCTGTCCTCCCGCTGCTGCTTTTTCCCCCTCTCCTTTCTCATTAGCTCGTAACCTTCGCCCTGCTTCTGTTTAACAGCCTCCCCCTTCTCCCCTGCCCCCCCCAGACCTGTCCCTATCGCCACGACTTTCTGGTGAGTGGCTAGGTGGACGAGTCACTAATTTAGAGTAAATATTTCGAGACCCCAACATCTTATCCGGCGGACGTGAGCGCCACGGTCCCCGGCGGTGTGAAATACAGATGAGGGTGGAGAAATGTCTACTCGGTGAAAAGGGCACACGAAGGTATCTTGGCCCCTCGCCACAGACCGCCCCGCCGACTCCCATCGGCCATCTCGCGATGTCTCCCGCTGGTCACGGGGGAGGGAGTGGAGATGACTCTGTGCAGACGTCACCGCTACTGAAAAAGTGACTCAAGTGGCTGTTGACCGACAGTAGTGCGCCCTATCCTCGTTCCCCTGCCCGGAGGCCCGTGTACGTAGTCGGTTCGGGCTAGGATTCCTTCGGTCGCTGGAGAGGAAGCAGCGTCGACTGAAAACACGCTTTCTGAGGAGCCCTATTCGGTAGGCGCTGCATGAAACAGTGTCCTAAAGGACGCCTGCCTCGTTAAACTCAAACCTGCCGCACCGGAGGATAGTGCCCGGTAAACCTCTATCTCGTCACGTGCGTGTGACCGCACCAAAAAGGTCCGGTGGTTATCCGTCCACCTTCCACATCGGACGGAAACTCCTTGCCGTCAGCTGGAAAGCGTTCGGTCGCCCCGTCCCCTCCCACCTCCCCGACTCGCTCGCGTTCCGCAGCGCCGCCGGCGCACTTCGCTCCTCTATCGCCGACCTGCTCACCGTACCTCGATCTCGTCTGTCTCACTGCCGACCTCTCTCCCACATCCCGCCTCTGGCCTGGAGCGCCCGCCCCCTTCCCGTCCCACGGAAGATCCCTTTCTCACCTTCGGACGCTTATTGAAGGTCCATCTCCTCCGAGGCTTAAGCCCTCCTTTCCTTCTCTCCCGCTCCCTTCTGCGTTGCCCTGGGCTGCCCCCTTTATTCACCCTCCCCGACACAGTAGCACGTAGCTGTGATTTATTGACATTAACACGTCCCCCGCTCTAGACCGCAAGCTTGTTGAGAACGGGTTTTGCTATACTGTAGTCTATTAAAGCGCTTAAAACGGTGTTCTGCGTGCGATAAGTGCTGAATGAATAGGATGGATTGACTTATACCAAGCTAACCTGCTCCTCCTTCCGTCCCCTCGCCACACCGTTTCCCCAGCTTGGAATCAGTCGGTCAATCGGCGTTACCTAGTAAGCTCTTACTCGGGGAAGCAACGTGGGCTAGCGGAAGGAGCGCGGGGCTGGGGGTCCGGGGACCCGGGTTCTAATCCCGGCTCTGCCGCTCGCCTAGTGTGTGACCGTGGGCAAGTCACTTGACTTCTCGCTGTCTCGGCGTCCTCATCTGCAAAACGGGGATTCGGCACCTGTTCTCCTTTCTACTTTATAATGTGAGTCCCGTGAGAGGCCTCGTTGTCTTCCATCCACCCCAGTGCTTAGGATAGTGCTCGGCACATAGTACTTAAATACCACGGTTATTATTATCGTTATCGTTATTGCCTGTACTAAGCACTTGGAAGAACGCAACTGAGCTGATACGTTCCCTGCCCACAGGGAGCTCACAGTCTAGGGGGACAGACGTTAAAATCGAATCAATTTGGATATAATAATAGATGACGTTGGTATTTGTTAAGCGCTTGCTAGGTGCCGAGCACTGCTCTCAGCGCTGGGGGAGATACAGGGTCGTCAGGTTGTCCCACGTGGGGCTCCCGCACTTTTAATCCCCATTTTACAGATGAGGGAGCTGAGGCACAGAGAGGTCAGGTGACTCGCCCACAGTCACACAGCCGACAAGTGGCAGAGCCGGGAGTCGAACCCGTGACCTCTGACTCCGAAGCCCGGGCTCTTTCCACTGAGCCACGCTGCTTCGCCACGCTGCTTCTTCTCATATGTGGATAAGTGCTGTGGGGCCGAAGGTGGGGCGAACATCACGCGCTTAAAGAGTAATAATGATAATAACGACGGTATCTGTTAAGCGCTTACTATGTGCCAAACACTATTCTAAATGCTGAGGTAGATACAAGGTAATCAGGTTGTCCCATGTGGGGCTCGCAGTCTTCATTCCCATTTTACGATGAGGTCACTGAGGCCCAGAGAAGCCAAGTGACTCGCCCACGGTCACACGGCTGACAAGTGGCAGATCCGGGGTTCGAACCCATGACCTCTGACTCCAGAGCCCGTGCTCTTTCCACTGAGCCACGCTGCCTCTCTAGCACTCGGGCACCCACCTTCGTCCTCAGAGCTTACGTAGACGCATTTCTTCCGTTGCGCATTCAATTATTTCTCTCAATTATTCCGTTGGGAAATATTTTTGGCCGCCCGCCCCCCCGATCGTGTCCACTCCTCGCGGTCGGCGATTACGCCACTTGCCTGTTCAGTTTTGACTTTACCACAGTCATTACCCCCGGTGGACCCTTAATGGATATCATTACCCTGACTTGTTGGAATTTTGAGGCCGCTCCTATACTTTTCAGGGAGATCATCTTTCGTTCGCTCAGTAATGTTTATTGAGCACTTACCACGCGCAGAGCACTGTCCTAAGCGCTTGGAACGGACAAGTCGGCAACAGATAGAGACGGTCCCTGCCCTCCGACGGGCTCACGGTCTAATCGGGGGAGACGGACGGACGAGAGCGATGGCAGTAAATAGAATCGAGGGGAGGGACATCTCGTAAAAACAATAGCAAATAAATAGAATCGGGGCGATGTCCATCTCAGGAACAAAAGAAAGCAAAAGTTAGAACAAAGGAAGCATTAGGTCCCGCAGAATCGAATGCATCGGTGCAGTACGAGGCAATCTTTACAGGCACATTTTGTTGGCGGGATCAGCTCCCGTCCCCTAAATCGCGACGCGTTTTCTCTTCGTATCCGACGGGCGGTTACGCTTCCGACCCTCAAGGCCGTATCGAAGGCACATCTTCTCCAAGAGGCCTTCCTTGACCTCCTCTCCTCTTCCCCCCCCCTTCCTTCCGCATCACCTTGACTTGCTCCTTTTATTCCTCCCCCCCGCCCCAGCCCCACGGCCCTCATGCACGTATCTATCATTTCATTCACTGATAGTAACGTCTGTGTCCCCATCTAGACCGTAAGCTCACCGTGGGCCGGGGACGCGTCTTTTATAATGGTTGCTCCCATGCACTCGGCACGGCGTTCCGCACACAGTATGCGCTCGGTGAATACCTGTCTGCTGGGTGACCTCGGGCAAGTCGCTTAACTTCTCTGGGCCTCAGTTACCTCACCTGTAAAAACGGGGATTAAAAAACGTGAGCCCCATGTGGGACCATCTGATTATCCCGTATCTCCCCCAGCGCTTAGAACAGTGCTCTGCACATAGTGAGCGCTTAACAAATACCGTAACGGTTATTAAATACGATCGGCCGACCGACTTCCCACGGTCGAGCTGATACTTCAGTTTTCTCTCTTTTTTTACGGTATTCGTTCAGCTCTCACCCCGTGCCGGGCCCCGTACTAAACACCGCGGTGGTCACGCCAGGTTGAATCGGGGAAGTGGTTTGCAATCATTTCCCTAGATTTAGGGGTCCTCCGTGTCGGGGTTTAGTCATCTGCAAGCGGTCATTCTTGAATGATTGTTTCTTGGAGGACGCCTGAAGTCTTACTGAGGTGGAAAAGCTCCTTAGGGGTGCAAAGCCATTTCCTAAGCCCGGCACAAAGGATTCTTCCCGCGTCTCCCAGCACGGCTGCACAGAATTAGTCGAACAGGCCCAGGGCCTCTGCGCATCCCTGCTCTACCCCATTTGCGATGGGGAACAGGTCAGTCGGTCGGTTGTATCTATTGAGCGCTGACTACGTGCGGAACATTCATTCAGTAGTATTTAGCGAGCGCCGTACTAAGCGCTTGGGACGGACAAATCGGTAACAGGCCGAGACGGTCCCTGCCCTCTGATGGGCTTACAGTCTTGGGAGAGTGACGGTGTAACACTAAACGGACGCGTTCCCTGCCCCCGGCGAGCTTACAGCCTAGAGGGGGAGACAGACGGCAATATAAATAAATCACAGATCTGTACGTAAGTGCCGGGGGGGCTGGGAGAGGGGGATGAATAAAGGGAACAAATCAGGGCGACGCAGAAGGGAGTGGGAGAAGAGGAAAGGAGGATTTAGAAGGCCTCTTGGAAGGGACGCGCCTTCAACGAGGCTCTGAGACGGGGGCGGGGAGTCACCGTCTGTCGGAGATGAGCCCTGCCCTCCCACCCCGGAGCAGCAGTTCCCGGTCACTCTGGATATTTCCCGCTCTGTCTCAGTTTCACAGTCATCCTCAAACCCAGGTGTCTGCCTCCGGCGTCTTCCCGCTCCTCCCATACTTCACTCTGCTGCCTAGATCACTGATCGAAGAAAAGTCCTGTACTCATCTCCCCACTCAAAACGAGCCCCCAGAGGTCACCCATCCTTACCCATGTAAGACAGAACATCTTTACCTTTATTTAGTTTTTTAAGACACTCAATCAGATCCCTCCCTCCCACCTAACCTCAGTTCCCTCCCACTGTCACCCAGACCACACATTTCGCTCCTCCAACATCAATCCGTTTACCGTGCCTCGGTCTCATCGGGGAAGCGGCGTGGCTTAGTGGAAAGAGCCCGGGCTTGGGAGTCAGCTCCGCCGATTGTCAGCTGTGGGCGGGTCACTTCTCTGTGCCTCAGTCACCTTATCCGTGACACGGGGATGAAGACCGTGAGCCCTACTTGGGACGACCTGATCGCCTCGTATCTCCCCCAGCGCTTAGAGCAGTGCTCGGCACATAGGAGGCGCTTAACGGACGCCGACGTTGTCATCGATACACGAGGAGGGAGGGCGTTCCGGGCCAGAGGCGGGACGTGGGCGAGGGACCGACGGCGAGATAGACAAGATCGAGGTAGATGGAGAAGGGTAGCATTAGAGGAGCGGAGTGTGAGGGCTGGATTGTAGCAGGGGAGTGGCGAAGTGAGTTCAGAAGAGGACGTGTGCATCCAGTCGCTCATCCGGCCGCACTTGATGAGCGCGTACTGTGTGCGGAGAACTGTACTCGGTGCTCGGGAAGTACGGTTCAACGACAAATAGAGACGATCCCCGCCCGCAACGGGCTCACGGTCTAGAAGAGATGGAGCCAGATATCGAAACAAGTAAACGGTCATAGCAAAAGAAGTAAACGGTACGCACGGAGCTCCTACTGTGCGCAGAGCACCGGGCTAAGCACTCGGGAGCAGTACAGCACGGTCGGTGGATGCGATCCCCGCCCAGGAGAAGCTTCTGGGGTGGAAGAGGGACATCTGAATAAGTTGCAGATAGGGGCCATTTACATAAGCGTTGTGTAACCCCGGGGGCGCCGTGCGGATCTTGATAAAATCCTCAGGACGCGGGAAGATTTTTAATAGATGCCGGAGCCGCCCGTGATGACGACGACGGCCAGGGCGTTTTCCGAGCGCTTACTACGAGCCAAGCGCCGTTCTAAGCGCCGGAGTAGTCACGGGGTAATCGAGCGGTCCCCCGTGGGGCGTACCGGCTCAGCACTGTACTAAGCACCGGGGGAGAGAGAAGATGATGAGGATGGACGCATTCTCTGCCCCGCCCGGGGCTCACGGTCTCGATCCCCATTTTCCAGATGAGGTGAGGCTGGAGTGCAGAAGATTTAAGTGACAGGGGGTGAAGCTGGGCTTAGGACCCGGGTCCTCTGACTCCCAGGGCCATGATCTTTACTTTAGGCCATTTTTCTTTAAGGGTAGCTGTTAGTTATTTACCGTGTGCAGGGCACTGAATTAAGAACCGCAGTAGATTCGCTCATTCTTTCGTTCCACCGTGTCCGTCGAGCGCTCGTACGACACGACGACGAAGGGTGGCATTCCCTGCCCACGGCGGGCTCGCAGTCTAGACGGGAGGGAGACAGACACCGATGATAATGATAACAATAACGTTAGCATTTGTTCTATGTGCAGAGCACCGTTCTAAGCGCCGGGGGAGAGACGGGGGTCATCGGATTGTCCCACGTGAGGCTCACGGTCTTCATCCCCATTTTCCAGAGGAGGGAACCGAGGGCCAGAGAAGTGAAGCGACTCGCCCACGGTCGCACGGCGGACAGGTGGCGGAGGCGGCATTCGAACCCATGACCTCTGACTCCCAAGCCCGGGCTCTTGCCACCGAGCCACGATGCAAACAGACAGACCTCAAAACGAATAAATAGAACCCCCCCGGATACCTACATGAATGCCGTGGGGCTGGGAGAGGGAGGAAGCGCTGAGGGGGCGGGTCAGGGTGACGCAGAAGGCAGCGGGAGATGAGGAAAAGTGAGGCTTCTCCCGGGAATCCTCCGGGAGGAGACGTACCTCAGTGAGGCTTCGAAGTCGGGAAGAGCAACCGTCCGGTGGATTTGAGGAAGGAAGGCGTCCCGGGCCGGAGACGGGATGTGGGCCCGGGGTCGGCGACGCCGGCGGGATCGAGGCACGGTGAGGAGGTTAGCACAGAGGGGCGAAATGCAAACTAATCAGGCCGGACACAGTTTATCTCCCACGTGGGGCCCGCAGGTCTCATCCCCATTTTGCGGGAGAGGACCCCGAGGCACAGAGAAGCCGAGCCACTTGCCCAGAGGCGCGCGGCAGACAGATGGCGAAGCCGAGATTAGGACCCGGTTCCTCCCGACTCCCCGGCCCGGGCTATTTCCGCTAAGCCCTGCCGCTTCTCGCATTTTGCGGAGCGATGAAGTCCTTACTTAATTAAGGGACTGTTTCCGAAGATGGGGCAGCGTAGGTCGGAAGCGCCAGAGGAAAACCGAAATTAATCCTCTTTAGTCCAGCTGACGATAAACGTCCGGAGACGTCCGGCGTTTAATACAGTTTTAATAAGGGGCTGGTTGGGTCTCAGGAAGGAGAGAGAACCCCGGAATCCTCTCTTGAAAACACGCCTCATTTTGGGGTTCTCCGGGAAGATTCCCTATACCATTACCGGGTTACGAACGTAGACGATAAGTCAAAAGCGCGCTTCATTTTCACGCCGCGGGGCAGGCGGGCGTGTTCGGCCGCGGACGTCGCTCTCCTTAGAATACGCAAAGCTTTCGTGCTTTACGTAACTCCCCTTGACAGCTTTAAAAGTCCGCTGAGCGCAGCACTCAGGGTAACCGTTCTACCGTTCGGTCCTAAATAACGGGACCCGCTAGCTGGGCTTCTTCCGGATCTGAAGCGAACGAAGAAGGCGAAGATGAGTTTGGCTACCAGGGCTTCTCCCCTTCCGGCGCGCCGCCGGGCGGGGTTGTTTTTCTTCGCGAGTAATAATAACGTCGGTATCCGTTAAGCGCCGACTACGGGCGGAGCACCGTTCTAAGCGCCGGGGGGAGATACGGGGCCATCGGGCCGTCCCACGGGAGGCTCGCGGTCAATCCCCATTTTCCAGACGAGGTGACCGAGGGCCGGAGAGGCGAAGCGACTCGCCCGCGGTCACACGGCGGACGGGTGGCGGCATTCGAACCCGTGACCTCTGACTCGCGGGCCCCGGGCCCTTCCCACTGAGCCACGCCGCCTCTAGCCCGGACTCCCCGCTCTTTCATAGCTTGGTTCCTTGCCGGCAGCGTGGCCTCATTTCCATAACGAGGAAAGGAGCGGGTAGTTAGGAGGAGGACGAAATTAAAAGGCGCGACCTCTCGACTGCGCCGATCTAGAAGATATTTCCTTGCCCCGGAACGGCAGCCCCGTCCCCGGCCCCGCACGGAACTCCCCTGTGAATTCACAGCGACCCGGGGCTGCCCTTCCATTCGGTCATTCGTTCGACTGTATTTATCGAACCCTACGCGGGGCCCTGGACCGAGCGCCTGGGAAACTGCGGCATAACAGTAAACAGACACGTTCCTCGCCCACAGCGAGCTTACAGTCTGGAGGCTCTTCTCCGCCCCTTCCCGGGAGCCCCCGACCCTGTGCTTATCAATGAAAACGACGGCGATATCCGTTAAGCACTTACCACGCGCCAGGAACTGTACCGAGCGCCGGGGTGGACAGAAGCAGATCGGTTCGGACACGGCCCCTCCCTCGAGCGGGGCTCTCAGTTTCGATCCCCATTTCACAGACGAGGTGACCGGGGCACAGAGAAGTTGAGCGTCTTGCCCCAGGCCACACGGCGAATGACAGAGTTGGGACGGGACGGATAATGATGAGAATTACGGTATCTGTTAAGCGCTCACTATGCGCCAGGCACTGTACTGAGCGCTGGGGGGGGGGGGGGGATGAAAGCCGATCGGATTGGCAGTCCCCGTCCTACAGAAGGCTCACGCTGTCGCAGATGAGGCAGCTGGGGCTCAGAGAAATGAAGTGACGCGCCCGGAGTCACACGGCGGACAGGTGGCAGAGCCCAGATTAGAACCCGTGACCTCCCGACTTCCAGGCCCGTGCGTTATCCACGACGCCACGTGGATTGGAACCCGTGACCTGCCGACTCCCGGGCCCGCGCCCTGGCCACCGAGACCTCAGAGCCACCGCCGCCCCAGGCTCAGTGGAAAGAGCCCGGGCTTGGGAGTCACCGGTCATGGGTTCGAATCCCGGCTCTGCCGCTCGGCGGCCGTGGGACCGTGGGCGGGTCGCTTCGCTTCCCCGGGCCTCGGTTCCCTCGTCCGGAAGATGGGGATGAAGACCGGGAGCCCCACGTGGGACAACCCGATGACCCCGTGCCTCCCCCGGCGCTTAGAACGGCGCTCTGCGCGTAGTAAGCGCTTAACCGATACCGACATCATTATTATTGTAAGAGAAGCAGCGTGGCTCAGCGGAAAGAGCCCGGCCTTGGGAGTCAGAGGTCATGAGTTCGAATCCCGGCTGTGCCGCTCGGCGGCCGGGTGACCGTGGGCGAGTCGCTTCGCCCCTCTGGGCCTCAGTGACCTCGTCTGGAAAGCGGGGATTGACCGTGAGCCTCACGTGGGACGACCCGATGACCCCGTCTCTCCCCCGGCGCTCAGAACGGTGCTCGGCACGTAGTGGGCGCTGAACAAATACCGCCGTCACTACTACGAGGCTTTTAGAGCCCGAGTTCCGGGCCCCACCGCAGCTGGTCCGAAGTCCGTCGGCCAAGGGAGAGGGGGATGCGGGCGAGGGAGAGGGACAGGGGAGGAGCCTCGGTGACCTCCTCTGTAAAAATGGGGATTAAAAAAGGGGAGCCCCACGTGGGACAATCTGATGACCCCCCGTATCCGCCCCGGCGCCGAGAACGGCGGCCGGCGCACAGTAGGAGCAGCGCGGCTCAGCGGAAAGAGCGCGGGCCTACGGAGTCGGAGGTCACGGCTTGGACTCCCGGCCCCGCCGCCTGGCAGCCGCGTGACCGTGGGCGAGTCGCTTCGCTTCTCTGGGCCTCGGTGACCTCATCTGGAAAATGGGGGTTGACCGTGAGCCTCACGTGGGATGACCCGATGACCCCGTATCCGCCCCGGCGCTTAGGACGGTGCTCTGCCCACGGTTAAGCGCTTAACAGACGCCCCCGTTATCGTCGTCGTTCAGGAGAGTGGAGAGATCGGCCGAAGGGGGGGAAGAGGCTCAACCGGAGGGCGAGGCGGGGAGGCTCAGCTGGACGGGGAGGAGGGGAAGGGGGTCGTTTTGGCCCTAGACTGCCGGAACCCTCCTCTCAGGGAACCCGTGGCCTGTGTTGACCCCCCCTTCCCTGCCGGCCGATTTCCCTCGAACATCGGATCAGGTGTACTGATTTGAGCCCGTCCAGTGACAGGAAGGTAGCGTAGTCGGGCTCTCCTGCCCCTGGAAGGCGGAGGCCGGGTGGCCGGCGCCCTCGAGGGTCCCCGGACGGCAGAGAAGCAGTGTGGCCCGGTGGAAAGAGCACAGGCCCGGGAGTCGGAGGACCCGTGTCCCAATCCCGACTCCCCCGTCGTCTGCTGGGTGACCTCGAACTTCTCCGCGGCTCAGCTCCCTCGTCTGTAAAATGGGGACGAGACACCCGTTTGCCCTTCTACTTAGACCGCGAGCCCCATAAGGAGCAGGGTTCGTGTGCAACCCGATCGACTCATACCTCCCTCGGTGCTGGACACGCGGTAAGTGCTCGACAGATATAACGATAGCAGGGGAGCTCGGTGGAAAGAGCCCGGGCTTGGGAGTCAGAGGTCGTGGGTTCGAATCCCGGCTCCGCCGCCGGGTGCCTGGGGGCGAGTCGCTTCGCTTCTCCGGGCCCCAGTTCGCCTCATCTGTTAAATGGGGATGAAGACCGTGAGCCTCCCGCGGGACAACCCGATGACCCTGCACGGCTACCCCAGCGCTTAGGCCGGTGCTCCGCACGTAGTAAGCGCTTAACGAATACCAACGTTATCATCGTTGATAATGTTATTATTACCTCTTTGCCTTGCCCCTCCTCCTGGCGTCGGGAGGCTAGAGGTTTCGGTCCCCCTCCAGCCCCCCCCCCCCCCCCGTTTCTTCCCACCTGTGCCTCGCCTCCCTCGGCGAGCCGGTTCTATCCTTCTCCTCAACCCCGTATTGCCTCCTCACTTCTCCCGCGCCCGATCCCGTTCAGAGAATCGAGCAGCGGGATCTCCTGAGCGCTTACCGCGCGTAGAGCACTGCACTGAGCAGTCGCTCCTATCTATTGAGCACTGACTATAGGCAGAAAGTACAGTGCCGTCCAGTTAGCCGTCACGTTCCCCACCCGTAACGGGTTTACACTCCGGGGGGGGGTACGAGCTCGGCGTCTACGGACGGAATGAGGATGTCCGCGCCTAGACTGTGAACTCGGCGGCGGCGGGGATCGTCTCTCTCCATCGCCCTACTGTGCTTTCCCGACATCGTGCTCCGCACGCAGTAAGCGCTCGGTAAATTCGACTGAATGGGTGAAGGAATGAACAGTTGGCGTTGCGGCCGGGCCCGCTGGCACTCTCGTGGCCGGGCTGGCACGCGGATGCCGGGTTGGCCTGCAAATGGCCCGAGACGGCTCCCTGGTAACGGACCCCGACGGGCAGTTCTCTGAGGTATTTCATTCCGTGGCGTTCACCGAGCGCCTACCGTGTGCAGAACGCTGCATTCGGCGCTCGGAAGGTACGATTCGGCAACAGGTAGAGACTGTCTCTACCCAACAGTGGGCTCACGGCTGTTTGTGAAGTGCTTACTAAGTGCCAGGCACTGGGTTCCAATCCCGGATCCGCCGCTTGCCGGCTGAGTGACTCTGGGCAAGTCGCTTCGCTTCTCTGGGCCTCAGTTACCTCACCTGGAAAATGGGGCTTAAAACCGTGAGCCCCACGTGGGTCGACCTGATCACCTTGTATCTCCAGCGCTTAGGACAGTGCTTTGCACATAGTAAGCCCTTAACAAATACCACCATTTATCATTTACTAAGCGCTGGGATAGCTACTAGCTAATTAGGTTGGACGCGGTCCCCGTCCCGCGTACGGCTCGCGCTCTCCGTCCCCATTTTGTAGATGAGGTGACCGAGGCCCAGAGAAGGTAAGTGACGTGCCCACAGTCGCACGGCAGACGAGTGGCAGAGCCAGAATTAGAACCCGGGTCCTCTGACTCCCAGCCCTCTCTTCTCTAGGCAGCCTCGATCCTTCTCAGGGGTTTGTGGCAGAGGGGCAAACCACTTACGATCTGGGTGGCGAGATTCGAGACTGGGGCTCTTGGCCATTTCCATACCCTTCCAGATTCAGAGGGAGTTCGGAAGATTACAGCCAGCTGGTTGGGGGGAGAGCCTTTCTGAAAATATTCAGGAGCAATGTGGACAGGAGCTGAGAAGGACCGGTAGTTTCCCTCCTCCATCTCCCCAAGAGGTGATCTCCATCGCGGGCCACACGGTTTTCTTCTAACTGCGCCGTGTCGACGAGATCGTGGCTGCTTTCATCCATTCCGACGGTCTCCGAGCAGTACGGGTAAATAGGATTATAGAGGCCTGTCGGAATCTCGATCCCTGAGGAAGAGAGGTTAGGATAATACTTTGGGGTTTCTTATAATACTTTTCGCAGCACGTTTGTCGCTTTTTAAAAAAAAAAAAAATTTTAGGTAATTTCAGGGCTCGTCGCGGCCTACTTCGGGCTGTGACCTCTCCACCATATACGCACTCCGGGACCAAGACCGTCAGCGTTTGCCGGCCTCGTTTGCAAAAGTTCACCTGGCTCTGCCGTCGCATGCAATCGAGGCAGGTGAGTCGTGTCCCGCCCGTCTCCGCTTTTCCTCATTCTGACCTCTCACTTGCCTTCTGTCTCTGGGCCCTCTGACCCTTTTCACCTCATATTTCTCCCCCAACCCCCCCGAGCATCCCCACTCCAACTCATGTGCTGCCCCGGCCTTTAAAACCAGGATATATATATGTATACACACACATACACATACATATAGACATATATCATATATATGTATACATGCATATATACATACATACACATACATACTTATCTATATATATATACCTATATACATATATTATATGTATGCATACATATGTATACATATACATATATATATATATACACACACACACACATATATATACATGCACATATGCATACATATATACATATATACACATATTACGTAGGTGTGTACATATATAAACCAGGATATCTATATATGTATATATATATATGTGTATACATACACTATTGGAGTTCAGAGGGGCTGAGGGACTGGGAAGATTGACGAGAGGGAGAAAAAGTTCAGAGCCCGGAGAGTGGGGATGGAAAAACAACCTCTGGAGATTTTGGGGGGGTAACTCCTTGTGGGAGGAGAGGAAGGGGGGGAGGGGGAATTTACAATGTCGTCTCTATTTACTTGGGTGCTTGGCTGCCGTGAGCGGAGTAGTTTCCGGAATGAGTCCTAGCCGACTGGATAAAAATCCGCAGGACTGACAGCCACTCGTAGTATCACCACGCTGTCGAGGCACCTAGCCCCGGGAATGCCCGTTTGGCTCTTTTTAAAAATGACTTCTAAACGGCATGGACTAGTGGAAAGAGCACGGGCCGGGGAGTCAGAGGACCTGGGTTCTAATTCCGGCCCCGCCCCTCGTCTGCCGTGTTCGGAGAAGTCGCGTCACTTCCCCGTTCCTCAGTCACCTCATGGTAACGTTAATGATGTTGGTATCTGTTAAGCGCCTACCGTGTGCGGAGCGCCGTTCTAAGCGCTGGGGGAGATACGGGGTCGTCGGGTCGCCCCACGTGAGGCTCACGGTTAATCCCCGTTTTGCAGGCGAGGTAACTGAGGCACAGAGAGGCGAAGCGACCCGCCCACAGTCACGCGGCTGCCGAGCGGCAGGGCCGGGAGTCGAACTCGGGGCTCCTTCCGCTGAGCCACGCTCCGGATGGGGATTGGGACCGTAAGCCCCGCGTGGGACACGGATCGTTTCGGACCCGATTAGCTTGTATCTACCCTAATGCTCAGTAGGCTGCCCGGCACCCAGTAGACACTTAACCGTCATCATTTAAAAACGCAAGTTACTCGGATTACCGTAATTGTAAAAGTACACTATTTTTCTCGGCGATACCTTAACCTGTGAAGCCATTTTTCGGATTTCATTTTTTCTGACCTGAGCAAGATCAAGACTGAGCCACCCTGAGGGGTTCCTGGGGGGAAGAGTTAGGAATTGTAGAGCAATCGGAAGTATTCGTGGAACCCCTACCCGGACTAGGCATTTGGAGATAGGATCCTGCCCTCGGGGAGCTGGAATAGAATAACCCTGAACTCGAAGACGGTTAAGGAGGCACCCGGTTCCTCCGGACACCCCGCCGTCCCTCAGGAGCGGAACGCCGGGCCGGATGGACCATCGGGCAGACCCGGCGATGGCATCCCTCACAGTCGCGGGAAGCAGCGTGGTCTAATGGAAAGAACACGGTCCCGGGAGTCGGAGGCCCCGGGTTCTAATCCCGACCCCGCCAACTGTCCGTTGCGTTACCTGGGGAAGGTCACTTAACTTCACCCATCCTCCGTCGGCCCCCGCTGTAATTCGCTACCTGTTCCCCCTCCCACTTAGTCTGTTATTCCCGTGTGGAACAGGGACTCCATCTGACCCGACCGACCTGTAATCGGTCGTATTTATTGAGCGCTCGCTACGTGCGGTACCAAGCACTTGGGAGAGTACAGTACAACAGAATTATTTACCCCACTTCTTAGACGATTACTTGAAACAGAGCCCTTGACAAATACTATGACTACTATTATTAATAATCATCCTCTGCTCCTGTTCTCCCTCCTACTTCGTCTGTCAGCCCCACGTGGAACAGGGACCGTATCCGACCCGATTAACCCGTAATCAATCGATCGTACCGATTGAGCGCTCACTATGCGCGGTACTGAGCACTTGGGAGAGTACAACAGAATTATTCGCCCCGGTTCTTAGCACATCACTTGAAACATAGCGCTTAACAAGTACCGTAACTATCATCATCAATAACAATCCTCTGCCCCTAAGGCGCAGCAGATAGGCTCCAGCGTAGCACATCTATGAACAAAAAGGTCTTGAAGCTTTCCGTGTGCCCACGGAACTCAGATACTACGTAATGTGAAATTTGAAACTTATCACTCCTTCAAGCGTTTAGCTCGTTAAGCGTTTCGAATACGCCAGGCACACAGAACCAGTTCGGTAGGCTGTACGCTCCTCGCCGGCCGGGGTCGCGGCTGTTAAGTCCACGGGATTCTCCCAAGCACTTAGTACAGCGTTCTGCCCGGGGTGACTGCTCAATAAATAACACTAAAGAGGTCCTTCCCCTCCCCTCAGCTAAGCCCCCTTTCCCTCTGCTCCTCCCCCTCTCCCTTCCCCTCCCCTCAGCCCTGTGCTCATTTGTCTGTATTTTTATGACCCTCTTTATTGCGTCGATGAGGTGTACATCCCCTCGATTCTATTTATCGTGACGGTGTTGTCTTGTTTTTCGTCCGTCTCCCCCGATTAGACTCTGAGCCCGTCACGGGGCAGGGATCGTCTCTGTCGGTTGCCGACTTGTCCGTCCCAAGCGCTTGGTACGGTGCTCTGCACAAAGTAAGCGCTCAATAAATACTATTGAATGAATGAATGAATGAAAAAGACTTCCAGTCTACGTGAGGGAGAGTGGACCCTCAGAGGAAGGATCAGTGTCAAGCAACAAGAACGGCCTAAAACAAAAAAAATTGGCAGCAGGGAGACAAGTGGAGAAGCAGCGTTTCCTAGCGGAAAGCGCACGGGCCTGAGAGACGGAGGACCTGCGTCTAATCCCGGCTCCACCACTGACCCGCCGTGTGACCTTAGGCGTGTCACTTAACTTCTCTGTGCCTCGATTCCCTTACCTCGTACCGAGCGATGCAGTAGATAGAAGGAAATCAGGTCAGAAGCGAGTGAAATAAGAATAATAATAATAATATATTTTGGTATTACTTCCGCTAAGCACTTGTACCAAGTGCTGAAGCAGATACAAGAAAATCAGGCCCGACGCGGTCCTTGTCCCGCGTGGGGCTCGCAGTCTAATTTCGTCCCCATTTTACCTATGAGGAAACGGAGGCGCACGCAAGTCGAGTGACTTGGCCAAGGTCACCCAACAGGGTGACGGCAAAGCCGGCATCAGAATCGGGGATTAAGACCGTGAGCCTCACGTGGGGCAACCCGACGACCCTGTATCCACGCCAGGGCTTAGAACGGTGCCCTGCACATAGTAAGCGCTTAACGGATACCGACACCATCATCATCATCGTTATCATTATTAGAACGCCGGTCCTCCGACTAGCAGGACCGTGCTCTTTCCACTCTTCATTCGATCGTATTTACCGAGCGCTTCCCGTGCGCACTCTACTGAGCGCTTGGAAAGTACAGTTCGGCAACGGAGACGATCCCTACCCAGCGAGGGGCCCACAGTCTCGAGAGGGGGAGACGGGCGTCGGAGCAAGTAGACGGGCATCGATAGCCTCGGTATAAATAAGTAGAATGATGGAGATGTGCTCATCATTAATAAAATACGTAGACTACGTATGTGAGAAGCAGCGTGGCTCGGTGGAGAGAGCGTGGGCTTTGGAGTCAGGGGTCATGAGTTCGAATCCCATGTCGGCTGTGTGACCGTGGGCAAGTCCCTTCGCTTCTCTGGGCCTCAGTTCCCTCACCTGGAAAATGGGGATGAAGACTGTGAACCGCGCGTGGGACAACCTGATTCCCCTGTGTCTACCCCAGCGCTCAGAACAGTGCTCGGCACATAGTAAGCGCTCGACGAATACCGACATCGTATAGACCCAGGTGCTGTGGGGCGGGGAGGAGAGGGCGGGAGCCGGGGCGATGGGGAGCGGAGGAAAGGGGGGGGGGGGGGCTCAGCCTGGGAAGGCCTCCCTCCTCCTCAACACGCTGGGTGTGGGTGGGTCAGTGTTCAGTTGACCGGTTTCTGGGCTGGAAAATTCTTCATCGCAGTCACTTGACGTGCTTGGCGGCCCGTTAGCAAGACCAGATGGAAACGCGATCGCTTTATTCTTCGGTTGACACTGCCATCTAGTCGCACCGACTTGCCCTGCCTGCCGAGAAGTCACTCGCCAATTCCTACCCGGGGTCCGTCCCGGTCCCCTTCGAAGGACGGGGGGGGCGGCCGGGGCGGCCGAGGTAGCGGAAGTGATGCACAAGGAGGAGGTCGGTCATTCCCGGCTCTGGGCCTAGGCTTGGGTCCACCTCCTCTCCCCGGAGCTTGAGCGGGGCCTTCTTGCATGAGAGAGGAGAAAGAGAGAGAAAAAGAGAGAGAGAATGAGGAATTCCGTCAGCGGTGACTCTGTTCCCCGGCTGCGAGAAGCTTGAACTGTATTTGCAAATAAAGTAGCCCTATTTATTTGGTTAATGAGATGTACATCGCCTCGATTCTAGTGAGTCGCCGTCGTTTTTACGAGACGTCCTTCCCCTCGACTCTGTTCACCGCCATCGTTCTCGTCCGTCCCCCCCCCCCCCGATCGGACCGTGAGCCCGTCAGACGGCGGGGACCGTCTCTGTCCGTTGCCGACTTGTTCGTTCCAAGCGCTTAGCACGGTGCTCTGCACATAGTGAGCGCTCGGTAAATACTATCGAATGAATGATAGCAGACCGGACGCTTGAATAAGCGCAGGAGCTGAGGGCGGTCACATGCGGGAGAGATGGCAGTCCGGTTTGTGTGAGCTGCGGGAGTTAGGAGTTAAGCGGGGAAGGCTTGTTGGAAGAGGCGGAACTGACAACAATAATGATAATGTCGGTATTTGTTAAGCGCTCACTGCGTGCAGAGCGCTGTTCTAAGCGCTGGGGTCGACACAGGGGAATCCAGTTGTCCCACGTGGGGCTCACGGTCTTCATCCCCATTTTCCATTTGAGGGAACTGAGGCCCAGAGAAGCGAAGTGACTCGCCCACAGTCACACGGCTGCCAAGTGGCGGAGCCGGGATTCGAACCCCCGATCTCTGACTCCAAAGCCCGGGCTCCTTCCACTGAGCCACGCCGCTTCTCCTAGGGGGTGACGTGAGTACGGGGGTTCTGTCATCTGTAGGATTTGGGGAGGCAGGACGTTCCGGGAACGGGGGATGGCAGCCGGAGAACCCAGAGAAAGATGGAGTGAGAGGGCTAGGCGGCCGAGAGCAGAGAGAAGAAATCGAGGTCTAATGTTGGTCTTTTGGGATTCGTTAAGCGCTTACTATGCGCGGGGCACTGTTCTAAGCGCTGGGGGAGATACAGGGGATTCAGGCCGTCCCACGGGAGGCTCACGGTTCATCCCCATTTTCCAGATGAGGGAACCGAGGCCCAGAGAAGCGAAGCGACCCGCCCACGGCCCCGCGGCTGACGAGCGGCCGAGCCGGGAGTCGAACCCGTGTCCTCCGACTCCGAAGCCCGGGCTCCCTCCCCCGAGCCACGCTGCTAGCAAGGGAAGAGAGCAGATACGTAAGATGAGGAGTTGTTGAAGAATTCTCCTTTACCTGCTGTGGAGGGAAATGGGAAACCCTTGAACACTTTGGAGGAGAGGGACGAAGACGCATGGAGAAAACAACCCCGGCAGCGCCGTGTGGTGCGGACTGGGGAGAAAACGCCCCGAGCAGCGGCGTGTCTGCCGCTCGCCTCCTCGCCGAGCCCCGTTGGCGCCCATCCCGCCGTCGACCCCCGGCCCCCGTCCTCCCGCCGTCCCCCCTCCCGTTCGCCAAACTAGCTCTCTTCCCGTCTTCGAAGCCCTCCCGAGAGCTCGCCTCCTCCAGGAGGCCTTCCCACACTGAGCTCCCCGCCCCGTTCCTCCCCTTCCCCCCTTCAGGTCCCCTCAGCTGAGCCCCCTTTCCTTCTGCTCCCCCCCTTCCCATCCTCTGCTGCTCCCCCTCCCCTCCGTGCTCATTTATATATATTATTTATTACCCTATTTATTTTGTCGATGAGGCGTGCCTCCCCTCGATTCCATTTCCCGTGATGACGTCGTCTTCGTCCCGTTCTGTTTCGCCCGCGCTTAGACCGTGAGCCCGTCAGCGGGCAGGGACCGTCCCGATCCGTTGCCGGACTGTCCGTTCCGCGCGCCCACCGCGGCGCTCTGCACATAGTAGGGCGCTCAACAGATACCAGCGAATGGATGAACGTCCCGTGGATCGGAACGGGGAGAGCGTCGGAGGCCGGGAGACCAGGGAGGAGGCGGCTGCGATCGTCTAGCTGCGGGAGGACGGCGACCGAAGGGCGGGTCGAAGACGGGTGGATTCGGGAGGTGTGGAGTCGGAAGAGCCGGCAGGATCCGGCCGTAGTAGGACGTGAGGGTCGAAAGACGGTCGTCAGTACTGGGTCGGCGAGACCGGGACGCAGCGTGGTCTAGCGGAAGGCGTCCCCGCCCGGCAATCAGCGAACCCGGGTTCCAATTCTGCCTCCGCCCACCGCCCGCTGTGTGACCTCGGGCGAGTCACTTCTCGGCCCCTCAGCCGCCTCATCCGGTCGAGGACCGGATCCCCGCTCCCTGTCCTGCGAACTCCTCGCGGGAAAGGGACCGGGTCCCCGCCGATCGACTTGTATCTCCCTCAGCTTCAACTGACGTTGGCATTCGTTCGGCGCTGACTACGTGCAGGGCACCGTTCTAAGCGCCGGGGAGGATACGGGGCGATCGGGTCGTCCCACGTGGGGCTCGCGGTCTTCGTCCCCATTTTACGGAGGAGGGAACCGAGGCACAGAGAAGCGAGGCGACTCGCCCGAAGCCACACGGCCGACAGGCGGCCGAGCCGGGATTCGAACCCACGATCTCCGACTCCCCAGCCCGGGCCCTCTCCGCTGAGCCACGCCGCTTCTCTTTGACAAGTGGAAGGTGCCTATCGGATGCCATAAGAAAGGAAAATGAACACGGAGGCTTGCTAGTGTTTCATTCGGTAGTATTTAATAAGAACGATGACGATGACGTTGGTATCTGTTAGGCGCTTCCTCCGTGCGGAGCACCGTGCTACGCGCTGGGGTGGACGCGTGGGGATCGCTGTCGTCCCACGTGGGGCTCCCGGTCTTAATCCCCGTTCTCCGGGTGAGGTAACTGAGGCCCGGAGAAGCGAAGCGACTCGCCCCCCGGTCACGCAGCTGCCAGGTGGCGGAGCCGGAACCCGAACCCGTGACCTCTGACTCCCGAGCCCGGGCTCTTTCCACCGAGCCACGCCGCCTCTCACGGCGCCTGCTGGGTTTCAAGGGGGAGGGAGCGGTCCACCTCATTAAAGGCACCGGAGAGGCGGAGGAGGAGAGAAGAGGTTGGCAGATCCAGGTAAAATGCCAGCGGGCCTTGGATTTCCTCACCCGTCTCCTCCCCGCGTCTTCCGGACGGTGGAAGGAATAGAGGGGTCTAGCGAAAGACCACCCCTGGCGAGGCTGACCTTCACCACGCTCGGCGGCCAATTCACGGCGGCCGACGGAACGATCGTCTCCGGAAGAGTTGACCTTTCCGGCCCCCCCCCCTTCCGCCCCAAAACTGAGTTTCCTCTCTGCGCCCAAATAATGATAACGTCGGCACTCGTCGAGCGCCCACCGCGTGCGGACCACCGTTCTAGGCGCCGGGGGAGACGCGGGGCCATCGGGTCGTCCCCCGTGGGGCTCACGGTCGATCCCCGTTTTCCAGGTGAGGTCACCGAGGCCCGGAGAAGCGAAGCGCCTCGCCCGCGGGCGCACGGCCGACGAGCGGCGGAGCCGGGAGGCGGGCCCGTGACCTCCGACTCCGGAGCCCGGGCTCTTCCCGCGGAGCCGCGCTGCTTCCCGAGGGCGGGAAGGCTCCTCTCCTCCCTCCACCCTCGCCGTTCCCGTGGCTGACCCGAGTCCGCCGAGCTCAGGGAAGAGACCATAAATGGAAAATAAAACACACTCGGTGACTCTTCCAATCCCGGCCCCTCGTCCGGCGGGGATCCGGGAGCCGTGAGTCAGAGGCGGCCCGTCCGTCCCCAGCCGAAGGTCGGCGACCGCTCCGGCCGCATCCGCGGTCCCGGAGGGCCGGGGCCGGGGTCCGCGACCCGCCACGTCCGCCGCCGCGGCCGCCGCCGCCCCGGTCCGTCGTCGAATTGGAGGAGCGGCGTGGCTCAGTGGGACGGGCGCAGACTCGGGAGGCAGAGGGCGTGGGTTCCGATCCCGCCCCGCCACTCGTCTGCCGTGCGACCCGGGGCCGGTCGCGCAACCTCTCCCTGCCTCGGCTCCCTCGTCCGCAAATCGGGGATGAAGGCTGCGAGCCCCACGGGGGGACGACCTGATGACCTCGCATCTACCCCGGCGCCTAAGGACGGCGTGGCTCGGTGGAAAGGGCCCGGGCTGGGGAGTCGGAGGTCGTGGGTTCGACGCCCGGCTCCGCCCCGTGGCGGCCGTGTGACTGTGGGCGGGTCACCTCTCTGGGCCTCAGTTGCCTCATCCGGAAGACGGGGATTAACCGTGAGCCTCACGCGGGACGGCCCGATGACCCCGTATCTCCCCCGGCGCTTAGGACGGTGCTCGGCACATAGCGGGCGCTCAACGAATACCAACATCATCGTTATTGATCGGGGGAGACGGACAGACAAGAGCCAGACCCCCCCCCCCCCACGCTGTCTGTGCGGGATCCCCCCACGTCACCGAGGAACCTCCGTCCCGACCTGCCTTCTTTTCTTTAACCTCTGTCTCCTCTTCTAAACTGTAAGCTCGTCGAGGGCGGAGAACATCCTCCTCCTCCTCACTTAGACCGCATCCTGCGCCCCGTCGGAAGCAGCCGCCTTAATTCCCCGCAGGGGCACGCTACCCCAGACGTCTCTCATGGGAAGCAGCGTGGCTCAGCGGAAAGAGCCCGGGCTCGGGAGTCCGAGGTCGTGGGTTCTGACCCCGCCTCCGCCCCTTGTCGGCCGCGTGACTTTGGACGAGTCTCCTCACTTCTCTGGGCCTCGGTGACCTCATCTGGAAAACGGGGATGAAGACTGGGAGCCCCACGTGGGAGGACCTGATCACCCTGTCTCTCCCTCTGTGACCGTGAGGGACAAACTGATGACCCTGTATCTCTCCCAGCGCTTAGGACAGCGCTCGGCATATAGTAAGCCCTTAACAAGTGCCATTATTATCATTGTAATATCTCGAGAGCACTCATCAAGGGCAAATGGACCACAGCGGGAAAGAAATAACCAGAACTACCGGGTGAAACCACACGAGGAGGAAAATCCAGCGAAAGCGAGCAGGCGGCAGATGGGTCACAACGGCGAGCCGAGAGGCTGCCGGTCCAGCCCCGGGGCCCGGAACCGTTCCTCCCTGGGCTCGGCGAGCGGGAACGGTCCCTGCTTCTTCGGCACGAAGCGGCGGGGCTCGGCGGGCAAGAGCCCGGGCTTGGGAGTCCGGGGCTCCGCCACCTGGCAGTTGGGTGACTGTGGGCCAGTCACTCGACTTCTCTGGGCCTCAGTGACCTCATCTGTCAAATGGGATTAACCGCGAGCCTCACGAGGGACGACCCGATGACCCCGTGTCCCCCCCCCCCCGGCGCTTGGAAGAGTGCTCTGCACATGGTGAGTGTTGAATAAATACCGACATTATTGCTATTATTATTACCGCGGCACTTAACACGGTACTTGGCGCATAGTATGCGCTTAAGAAATACCGACATTATCATTATTACCCCGGCACTTAACACGGCACTTGGCACACGGTAAGCGCTTAAGAAATACCGACATCATTATTATTATCATTACCCCCCCGCACTTAACAGTATTTGGCGCATAGTAAGCGCTTAAGAAACACCGACGTTATTAGTATTGTCATTACCCCCGCACTTAACACAGTACTTGGCGCACGGTAAGCGCTTCACGAACACCGACGTTATTATTATTATTATCATCCCCCCGGCACTTGACACGGTATGTGGCACACAGTAAACGCTTAAGAAATCCTGGAGCCGATGGCGGTCAGGGCAGCCCCATCCTCGTTCGTCTCCCGGGTGAGCGGCTTCCCCGCGGGCCCCGCCCTCCCGCGGGAGGCGGCGCGCACGCGCCTGCGCACCGAGCCGCTCCCCCGCCCCCCGCCGCGCAGTCGCCCCGTTGTGCGCCTGCGTCCGCGCCCGCGGAGCTCGTCCGCGCCCCCGCCCCGTTCTGCGCCTGCGCCCGCGGAGCTCGCCCCCGCGGTTCGCCCTCCCCCCCCCACCCCCGGCCCGTTCTGCGCCTGCGCCGGCGCCCGCGGAGCTCGTCCCCGCCCCCCGGCCCCGCCCCCGGCCCGTTGTGCGCCTGCGCCGTGGTGGGCGGGCGCTGGGTGCGCGGGTCCGCGCGGGTCCGTGCGGCCCGGCGGCCTGTTGAGTAAGTGTCGGGGGAACGACCCCCCCCCCCCCCTTTCCCCCAGACCTCAGTTTCCCCCGGCCCCGCCCGACCTTCCAGCGCCCAGCCTCTCCAGCGCTGCCTCAGTTTCCCCCTAGCGCGCCCCACCTCCCCGGCCCGGCCTCAGTTTCCCCTGGCCCGCCCAAGCCTCTAGCCCTCAGATTCTCCAGCGCTGCCTCAGTTTCCCCTAGCCCGCCCCACCTCCCGGCCCGGCCTCAGTTTCCCCCAGCCCGCCCAAGGCTCTAGCCCTCAGATTCTCCAGCGCTGCCTCAGTTTCCCCTAGCCCGCCCCACCTCCCCGGCCCGGCCTCAGTTTCCCCTATCCCGCCCAAGCCTCCGGCCCTCAGATTCTCCAGCGCTGCCTCAGTTTCCCCTAGCCCGCCCCACCTCCCCGGCCCGGCCTCAGTTTCCCCCGGCCCGCCCAAGCCTCTAGCCCTCAGATTCTCCAGCGCTGCCTCAGTTTCCCCTAGCCCGCCCCACCTCCCGGCCCGGCCTCAGTTTCCCCCAGCCCGCCCAAGGCTCTAGCCCTCAGATTCTCCAGCGCTGCCTCAGTTTCCCCTAGCCCGCCCCACCTCCCCGGCCCGGCCTCAGTTTCCCCTATCCCGCCCAAGCCTCCGGCCCTCAGATTCTCCAGCGCGGCCTCAGTTTCCCCTAGCCCGCCCCACCTCCCCGGCCCGGCCTCAGTTTCCCCCGGCCCGCCCAAGCCTCTAGCCCTCAGATTCTCCAGCGCTGCCTCAGTTTCCCCTAGCCCGCCCCACCTCCCGGCCCGGCCTCAGTTTCCCCCAGCCCGCCCAAGGCTCTAGCCCTCAGATTCTCCAGCGCTGCCTCAGTTTCCCCTAGCCCGCCCCACCTCCCCGGCCCGGCCTCAGTTTCCCCTATCCCGCCCAAGCCTCCGGCCCTCAGATTCTCCAGCGCTGCCTCAGTTTCCCCTTAGCCTGCCCCACCTCCCCGGCCCGGCCTCAGTTTCCCCCAGCCCGCCCAAGCCTCCGGCCCTCAGATTCTCCAGCGCGGCCTCAGTCTCCCCTAGCCCGCCCCACCTCCCCGGCCCGGCCTCGGTCTCCCCTTAGCCCGCCCCACCTCCCCGGCCCGGCCTCGGTTTCCCCCGGCCCGCCCAAGCCTCCGGCCCTCAGACTCTCCAGCGCGGCCTCAGTTTCCCCCGGTCTCGCCCAAGCCTCCGGCCCTCAGCTTCTCCAGCGCGGCCTCGGTTTCCCCTCTGGCCCGCCCAAACCTCCAGGGCCCAATCTCTCTTCCTCAGTTTCCCCTAGCGCGCCCGAGCGTCCAACCCTCAGCCTCCCCAGCTTGGCCTGAGTTTCCCCCGGCTCGCCCGAGCCTCCGGCCCTCGGCTTCTCCGGCTCTGCCTCGGTTTCCCCTAGCAGCGTGGCTCAGTGGAAAGAGCACGGGCTTTGGAGTCAGGGCTCATGAGTTCGAATCCCAGCTCTGCCACTTGTCGGCTGTGTGACTGTGGGCGAGTCACTTCACTTCTCCGCGCCTCAGTTCCCTCATCTGTAAAATGGGGATTAAGACTGTGAGCCCCACGTGGGACAACCTGATTCCCCTATGTCTACCCCAGCGCTTAGAACAGTGCTCGGCACATAGTAAGCGCTTAACAAATACCAACGTTATTAGCTCCGCCCGAGCCTCCGGGGCTCAGCCGCCCCAGCGCGGCCTCAGTTTCCCCTTAGCTCGCCCGAGCCTCCCGCGCCCGGCCTCTCCGTCGCCGCCTCGGGTTCCCCCAGCCCGCCCGACCCCCCCGGAGCGGCCTCGGTCTCCCCCGGCCCGCCCGAGCGTCCGGCGCTCGGCCGCCCCGGCGCGGCCTCGGTCTCCCCCGGCCCGGCCTGAGCCTCCGGTCCTCAGCTCCCCGGGGTGGCCTCGGTCTTCCCCGGCCCCGTCGCGTCCCCTCCCGCGCGGCCCCTGCCCTTCCTGCTCCGTGATCGGTCGCTCCGCGAGTCGTGTCCGTTGATTTGTTCGCTGCGGGAGCGGGGTGGCACTGGGCGTCAAAGAACCTGGTTTTTAAAACATTTTTTGAACACTTAGTTTCGGTGCTCAGCGTGCGTCGCTCCCGGGGCTCACGCGTCTTAACCCCCGTGTTACGGATGAGGTCGGACGGGCGCGGAGACGCCAAGTGACCCGTGTGAGGTCACGCGGCAGACGGGCGGGGGAGCCGGGATTAGAACCCGTATCCTCCGGCTCCCGGGCCCGTCCTCTCTCTGCTTCTCCGCTTCAAGGTTTGCCAGAGTGCGCTTCTCTGTACCCTGGGCCGATCGGTCGGCCGTATTTATCGAGCGTTCACTGTCCCGGGCGCTGCGTACAACGATACGGCAGTCACGGTCCCCGCCCACGGTGAGCGTAGGGTCTCGATTGCCCCTCGAGAGTTCTCGTCCACGGCTCTGCCACCTGCCTGCCGTGTGACCTCGGGCAAGTCGCTCGCCTGCCCTCCTTTTCGTCTTTCTCGGCTCTCGGAGGGGGACGGGGTACCTTCCCTCCCTCCCCCGGAGACCGCGGGCCCCACGTGCGTCGGGGACCGTGCCCGACCGGGTTCCCCGCGGCTCAGGGCGCGGTCGCGGGGTTTCGGGGGGGCGGGGGGGGGGGGGGGCCGGCCGCCGGCCGCATCTCGGCGACCCGTGGGGCTGTACGAGGCGCGTCGGGATGGGGGCGTCCTCGGCGAGGCGGAGGAGAGGGCCGACGGGGCCGCCCGGGAGAGGGAGACGCTTCCGGCTCCTAGGGGAGTCGCGTAGTCGTCCGCCGTTGAGAGACGATCGGAAGCCCCCCTCTCGGAGAGCGTTTTTACGGCCTAAAGGGGAGGGAGGACGGCTGTTCGGTCCCCGTTTTCCACCGGAGGGAACCGGGGCCCAGAGAAATGCGGAGGCGCCACGGGCAGGTGGCGGAGCCGGAGTCAGAACCCAGTCGTTCATCGTGACGGTATCTGTTGAGCGCTTACTACGTGCCCAGCGCTGTCCTGAGCGCTGGGGCGGATACAGGGTAATCAGGTCATCCCACTTGGTTCATCCCCCTTTGACAGATGAGGTCACTGAAGCACAGCGAGGTTAAGAGACCCGCCCAGAGTCACGCAGCTGAGAGGCGGCGGAGCCGGGATCAGAACCCACGACCCCCGACTCCCGAGCCCGGGCTCTTTCCGCCGAGCCCCGCCGCCTCGGTGTATCGTTCGGTCGGTTGCGTTTATCGAGCGCCCGTAGTGCTAAGCGCTCGAGAGGGTGCACTGTGACACCGAGCAGACACCTCTGCCCACCTCGAGCTTACGGTCCAGTCACTCGATTCATTCGCTAGTATTCATCGAGCGCTCACCATGTGCAGAGCGCCGTGCTAAGCGCTCGGAATGGACAGTCCGGCCCCCGACGGAGACGGTCCCCGCCCTTCGACGGGCTCACGGTCTGATCGGGGGGAGACGGACGGACGGGAACGACGGCGGCGAGTCGAAATGGAACGGTCTGGAGGGGGAGACGGACGTTGATATAAATGAATGACAGATATGTCCGTCAGTGCCGTGGAGCTGGGAGGAGGGACGGCCGAAAGTGAGAGCCCGTCGCCGGGCGGGGATCGTCTCGACCTGTTGCCGAACCGTACGTCCCGAGCGCCTGGTACGGCGCTCCGCGCGTAGTGGGCGCTCGGTAGATGCGATCGAACGAATAAAGGGAGCGAGCCAGGGTGATGCAGAAGGGAGGGAGAGAAGAGGAAAGGGGGACTTGGTCAGGGAAGGCCTCGCGGAGCAGATGGTAAGGTTTGGAAGCGGGGGAGGGTGGTTGTCGGACTTGAGGAGGGAGAGCGTTCCGGGCCGGAGGTGAGATGCGGGCGAGAGGTCGGCGGCGAGATAGACGAGGTGGAGGAAGAGGGAGAAGGTCGGCGTTGGAGGGGCGCAGCGTGCGGGCCGGGTTGTCGCGGGAGAGCAGCGAGGCGGGCGGGGGCGAGGGGGTTGAGGGCTTCCAAGCTCCCAACCCCCGGTCCTGTGTTTTCGCCCCCCGGCCACTCCGCCTCTCATCGAGGACGGTTGAATGCGATGCGAACGGCCGATGAGAACGACCGACTTCTGACGGAAAAGCTGATCGGGTTTCTTTTCGTTTCTTATTTTTCGCTTCGCAGACATGGATTCCGCGCCTCCGCCGCCGGATCTTTCAGAGATGGATCTGAGGATATGTCACGTAGAGTGTGTCCCTCAGGAAGTTTTAGTGAAGTTTCGGGGGAGGTGCAGACCCGAACGCGAGTTGGACTACCACATATTGCAAAGCGAAATCCAGCACGTCCCCAAAACGCAAGTCGGCGTCGGTATTGGAGAACGGTGTTTGGTCGAAGAGGAGGGGTCGGGGGATTGGCACAGAGGCCGGGTGGTGGAGAAGGTCAACGAGCTCTATAAGGTGGTTCTCGTCGATTGTGGAAAAGAGCTGAAAGTCAGCGGAGCCCGGCTGGCCTCTGCCCACGGCGACCTGTTTCGGCTCCCTCCGAAGATGGCCGTTGGCGTTTTCGCCAACGTCCTCCCAGCGGGGGAGAGGTGGTCCCCCAAGGCCGTCAGTTTCTTCAGGTCACTGGTAGGCCTGCAGGTGAAGGGCCACGCGCAAGCCCTTTCGCCCCGTCAGATCGTTCTCTTCGAGGTCCCCCAAATCAGCGCCCACGTTCTTGAACTGAAGTTGGGGAGGCCGGCGGACGGGGATTCCTTCCGCCTGATCGTGGAGCTGTCGGAAGATTCCCGTCGTGAGCGAGCGCCGGGTTGGTCGCGGCGGAGCTACCCGCCGCCTCAGACTTCGCCGAGCGGCGACGGGGTTTTGCCCGAGTCCCGGCACATCCCCTCCGGTCTCTGGCCACGTTTGTCCGTCGGCGTCGGAATGAGCGCGAGGGTGATTTCTGCCAAAAGTCCGGCCAGGTTTCACTGTCAGCTGCTCCGGTGGCTACCGGAGCTGGAAGCGTTGACCGCGGCCATGACTTCGCATTACGAGGCGGCCGGTAGGGGAAGCGGTCCGTCGCGTGACACCTTCGGGGTCCTCTGTGCTGCGAAGAGAAGGAACGGGCAGTGGCAGAGAGGGATCCTGCAGCGGCTCTTACCGAACGATCAAGTGAAGATATGGTTCCCGGATTTTGGTAGCGGCGAGACGGTGCCCTCAGACCACGTCGAGAAACTGAAACGGGAGTTCCTTTCGGCGCCCTTGTTTTCGTTTCCGTGTTCCCTGTCCTGCCTCCGCGATCCCACCGGGGACACGGTACGTTTGCAGCTGACCCTACTGAAGCAAGCCCTGCTAGGACGGGTCGTGGCCCTTTGCGTCGATGGGTTCGGTGACGACCGTCTGGGTTTCGTGACGTTGCGCCGGCGAGACGTCCCGAGAGGGTCCGAGCGTCTCCGGCGGGAGAATCGGTGCGTAGCGCTGAGTCTCCGGGAGGCCGATGGAAAGCCCACCGACGCTCTGGGAGTCAGCGCGCTCCGTGACCCGGGGAAGATCCCCGTGGACCGTTTCTTTGGAAATGCCTACTGGTCAAGGCCTGAGAAAGACAGCTTAGTGGAATTCGGTCTCCATCTGAAGACGGTAGAGATGAAGGTTGGCTCCACTCACGTGGCTTTTGTAGAGTACGTGTTGAATCCTTCCAATTTCTGGGTTCGGACCGATAGCCATCAAAACGAGTTCCGAGATTTAATGAAAAAGATCGCGGACCTTTATGACTCCCGTGGAGACGAGGAGCTGCTTCTCGAGAAGCCGGAGCCGGGGTCACTGTGTTGTGCGCGGTACGTCAAGGATAGGCATTTCTACCGAGCGGTGGTCACCGGCGTCGTCGGCTGCAAGGCTGACGTTTATTTTCTGGATTTTGGAAATACCGAGTCGGTACCGTTCTACGAGGTGAAAGTGTTGCCGCCGGAGCTGTGTGAATTACCCGCGCTGGCCATGTGCTGTTCCCTGGCCCACGCGTTTCCCGTCGAAGACGTGTGGGTGAAGAACGCGACGGACTTCTTCAGAGCCGCCGTGTTCAACCGGACGCTGCTGCTCCAGGTTGTCGCGAAGAAGGACGACAGGTACGTTGTCGACGTACGGTGCCCGGGAACCTCAGAGGTTGTCAGCGCCGTCACGCTTATGGTGGAGGCCGGATACGCGGAGTATTGGGAGGTAAAGTCCGAGTGCGCGCCGGAAGGTGAAAACGATTACGCGAAATCCGGGTTCGAGCCGGAACCCCCAAAACGTTCATTTAGCCAGGAAAGGTCAGCCACCTCCCGGAGCGATAGTACCGGCGTGCGATCCGCGGGTAGAAAGCGCGGTTCGGACGCGGCAGAGGAAAACACCTCTCCCCTCCCGGAGTTCCCAGGCGGGCCTTCCTCGAGTTCGGTGGATTGTTCTCCCAGAAGCTCTGCACAGTCCCGGGGGGAAAACGAGCCTTTGTATCCCTATAAAGTGTTGGCGTTCGAACCGGGAACGGTCATGGACGTCAGATGCTCCCATTTCTGTTCCCCCGGAGATTTTTCGTGCCAGCTTCTGAGCCGGGTACCCGAGCTGATGTTACTGATGAGAAGAATCCAAGGTTATTATGGCGTTCATCCCGATCCCTATCAGATCGGAGAGGTGGCCTGCGTTGCCAAGAGTGCTCAGGACGGACTCTGGTACCGAGCAGCCGTTACGGCGCCGGTGACCGAGGGAGAGGTGGATGTGGTGTTGGTGGACCGTGGGAACCGCGAAAGGGTTCCGTTGACTGACCTCCGTGCTATGAATCCAGACTTTCTGATTTTGGAGGGCCAGGCATTCACCTGCAGTCTTAATTTAATTGCCCCCGTAAGCACAGAGTCGTTGAAATGGACCAAAGAGGCGTGCGTAGACTTCGGTGACTTCGTTTCTACCAGTGCCGTCTTGACGTGTACCGTCGTCAGCTTGCTTCGTGTGCGGCCGGGCCACTTGTGTAACGTAGTGGATCTGCAGACCCCGTTTGTGAACGTGCGAGAATTTCTTATAAGCCGCGGCCATGCCGAGCAGAGTGTATCTTCCGTCCCCCTTCCGTCGCCGGCCGATCTGTGCAGCTACTCGTTCTCTTCCTTCGGCATAAAACTTGGAAGCGAGGAGGAGGTGTATCTGTCCCACATTTGTAGCCCCCGGAAATTTTACTGTCAGCTTAAAAGGAACAGCGGGAACTTAGACACGATTGCCCGAAAGATCGCGGAGCTCGGCGACCACCCGGGTGGACCGGGATGGGACGGTGACGGCCCGAGGCTGTGCGTCGCTAGATATCTCGCGGATGGTCTTCCGTACCGCGCTTTGGCGACCCCAATAAACTCCTCTTATTTGCTAGTGTTTTTCGTGGATTTTGGAAACGAGCAGATAGTAGAAAGAGACAAATTGATTCCCATTTCCGGGGACTGCCTAGAGTTGCTCTTCACCCCCATGCAAGCCATCAGATGCTACCTGACCAGCCTCAGCCCAGCGGCCATCCCGGTGGAACTCAGCGTCTGGTTTTCGGATAATTTTTTGGGAAAGCCGCTCAGAGCCGTCGTGGTGGCAAAGGATTCGGATGGCCGGCTCGGCTTAGAACTCTTCGATGGGCATCAGCTCCTGAATCAGAAAATTCAGTCCGTGCTTCGTTTCCAAGAGCGCGGGGGCTCCCGTCGGGCGCTGAGTGGCTCTCGGTCGTCCACCCCAGGAAGGCGTGATGCAAGAGAGGATGCGAACGCGGGGCCGAGGGGATGTAAAATCGTTGATTCAGGGGACGAGATGTTCAACCGGTTGTCCGGTGAAGGGAGTCGGACTGACCCTCCCAGTGGTTTTGCAGAAACGGTAGATCACGCAATAGGTCCCAACGCGGCGCGTTTTCAACCCCTGCGGGCGACGGCAGGCTTGGATAAAAGTAAGCCCGACTCGGGAAACCCGGCCAGTCGGCGGGAGGCTCAGTGGCGGCCGAGACGTGGGCATCCGCGGACTGAATCCGGTTCTGCCGGAGAGCCCGATTCCGATGGGACCGGGGAAAAATCTACCTGGGTTTCGACGGAACGCCTCACGGCTGGCGAGCGCCGCTCGGCCCCGCCGGAGGCGAGGGGCGTCGCCCGACCCAAGTACTCCGCCCTTCCTCAACCTGACGTCAACCGGAACGCCAAAGTCGAAGCGTACGTCTCCACCGCCGATGGTCCGTCGAGTTTCTATATTCATCTCGCAGAGCATGAGCCGTTGATCCTTAAACTGGCCGAAGAACTCAACGACGGAGCGATGGACACGGGGCAGGAGAAGTCGGTGGTCGGGCTTGAGGCGGGAGACCTTGTCGCGGCAGAATACGCAGAGGACAACGCCTGGTACAGAGCGGTCATCAGTCGGGTTGTGACGGGGGAATCCTTCGAGGTGGAATTCATTGACTACGGCAACAAGGCGATCGTAAACGTCTCCCAAATCCACACGCTTCCGGGCAAGTTTTTAGCTGTGCCCAGGCTTAGTATCCATTCTGTCCTTAGCGGGGTAGAGGGCGATGAGTTCAGTGAACTGTGCAGCGGCGAAGCTTCGGCGTACTTTTCTGCAAAAGTCAACGACAGACTACTCACCTGCGAATTTTTGCGAGAGCACGCGCAAAAGTGGGAAGTCGATATTTTTTACGACGGGAAGTCCGTCACCGATGACCTTAGGGAATGGATAGCGGGCTCCGAACGTCAGAACACGGCGTCGAAAGGAGCCGGCCCGGTCACGGGTAGGAGAGTGGGGGAAGGAGCAGAAACCCGCGCGGCCGCTCCAGCTCTTAAACCTTCGAAATTGGGGAAGATTCCCAGGGAAGAGATAAAGCCTGGACAGTCAGAGATGGCCCAGGTTCTTCAGGTTTCAAAATTAGGGGGAAACTTCTACGTCAGATTAACCAAAAATGCCCAGGTGGCAGCCGATTTGACATCGTGGGTTGCTAGAGAAGCCGAGGACGGCCGTCCGCTGGCCGCGGAAGAGATCGAAGTGGGCCTGGAGTGTTTGGCGAAATCTGAAGAAACACTGAAGTGGTATCGGGCAACGGTGAAGAACAGGGACTTCAGTAAAGAGAAAATGCTTGTTTTTTTTATTGACCGCGGTACCTTTGAAGTAGTGCCTCTGAAGGATGCAAAGGAACTCAGTAGTGAGGGTAGGACTATTCCAAGACAGGCCGTGCCTTGTAAATGGGTTTGGATGGCGGGTTCGGGAAAGGCATTTGACCTGGGCGTATTGGCTCGCTCTGAAGTCAAAATCCTTTTCCTCAGGTATGTTGACACTGCCTGGGAAGTGGACATTTTGGTCAACGATAAGTCGCTTTTGGAATACTCAAATTCTATTTCTCCAGATGGAAAAAGCAAAAATCGCCGTTCCGCGAAGGCCCCGCCCGGGGATCCCGAGATACTTGTCACGTCTGTCAGCGGAAATTCAGTTAAGTGGGCCGGGCTCCAAAGGGGCGAGCGATATCTAGGGTTTGTGACTGTTGTTTTCGACCCATCCGACTTTTGGATTCAACTAGAAGACTCGTTTGACACCATGAGAGCGCTGTTTACGATGCTGTCTGACTTACCCCCGGATTTACCGACTTTGCCTCAGGACCTGGTGGTTACCGGTTCCAGTGGCTTGATCAGGTTCGGATGTTTCGATCAGTGGAATAGGGTAGAAATTTCTAAAGTCTCAGATAAGTCTGTGGAACTCGTATTCATCGACTATGGATTTTTTGCGTGCATCCCTCGCTCGGATCTGGCTCATCTTAAGGTGGTGCCCAGGGGACTTAGGTATTTACCGCGATTGACTTATCCCTGCGCCTTATACGGTGTGGTGCCTGCCATGGGTAAACGTTGGAGCGAAGAAGCCAGAGTTCTCTTTCGAGGTCTTCTGAGTAAACCAAACCTGACTTTCCAGATGAGGGGATATAATTTAGGAATGAAACTGCAAGTAGACGTTTCGCACGAGCGGAGCAGCGTAGCCGAGAGGTTAGTCGCGGCTGGTCACGCGGTTTATTCCGCGGATCTTGTGGTTGGCCGTCAGCCTTCTGAAGTGCCTCGTGATCCGAAGACTAAAGGTTTTAGGCGGTTATTCGAGGGAAGGTACAGTCCCGATGAAAACGGACTCTCGCCGTGCTCCGAGAAGGAACCTCCACGGCCGGGGATTTTTAAAATCCAACAGGAGGATGTCCGGGAGAACTGCTCCAGTGAACGGTTGCATTTCGGAAGCGTAAGCGCACAGAGGAAAACGCATCATAGAAAACACGAGTCCGGAAGCGCCTCGGAAGTGGCGTCCTGTGAAGGAGCTGGGAGTCTGGAACCCTGCGATGATTCGAAGTGTGAAATCAGTAGCCGTGAAAATTCCAAGGAAGACCCCCCGTCCGGAGAACGATGGGAGGCGTTCAATATGAGTGACCCCGAGACCGAAACGACGGCCTTCGATGTCGAGGAAGAAACGGCATCGAAAGAATGGACCGAGGGTGAGTAAAATGCTTTGATCTAGAGCCTGGTAGACGTTCAGCAGCCTGTTTTTGTTTTGGAAAGTCGGTCCTGTTAGAGCGTTAAATACAGAAGGAGTCTAGGCAGGTTGGAGGTTATGATACTATAGTCGGGCATACGATTAAACTGCGTAAATCAAATTAGCGAGGCCCTACAAGTCCAGGGCGCGGGGGAATGCTACGGGCAAGTAAAAGTTTTAACGGTGTAATTCTCAGCGATGCTATCGCTATTTAGACTACTGATATTTATGTGCGTGAGCGTGTCGTGTGCAGAACATCGTACTAAGTGCCGGGGAAGAATGCACTAGTGGGAATTCGACTCCGTCCCCGTGCGTAATTTGGGCATAACTGAAGAAAATGCTGCCGGCCGAGGTCACTAACAAAGGCTGCCAACACATTTGAACCTCTCGGTCCAAAGGGGTGAATTAAGAAAAGCTTGTGTCTTTTAAGTTCCCTAGAGATCAGTTGTTGAACCGAATTTCTTTTCCCGTTACCTCTCCTCTTTGCCACCCAGTGGTTGGATTGGCTAGAGAGAAAGGTGGGTTGTTTTTGTTTTTCGGGGACTTCTTCTTTTGGCGGCAGGGGGAGGCGTGGGTGGGGCCAACAGTTCTTCAGTTTGATTTCCTTTTTTTCCTTCATAGTTTTTTTGAGAACTGTATTTTGTCTACCTGTGAACGGGGCTAACGCCGCCATTTCTGTGATGGTAAATGCTCTCGTAGTTGAAGAGACTTGAAGGTATAGAGGAAAAACACTCGAGTTTCCACGATGATGATGTTGGGTATAATTATATAATCACACGTTTAGGTGCAGATAATCAGGAGGTACTCCTGGTATGTACCTAATTAGTAATTCCTCATCTCATCCTACCTCATTCAACTCTATCAATCGATTGAGAAAAGAATTTGAAAACTTCGAAAAAATGTCAAGTGTAGCATTAATTTGCCTAGTGCCCTTCAATCAGAATGAATTGATTTTCTGTTAATTGATGTTGTAGGTTCCTACGGATTGGAGACCCCTTTCTAACACGTGCAGGTAATTCTCTTTTGTAAGTTATTTCTTTGGAAACTTTTCCTACATATAGACAGTGTGGACTACGGGAGAAATTAATTCACATAGCATCGCTTTTTAGGCTTTTGACTAGGGACGTGAGCGGTCTGAAAATCAAGTCTCGTGTCTCTGGCTGCACGTACAGCTACGGTTGTCTAAGTAGTTCTTAGAAAATGGTGCAAGTGATGGTGAAAACTACAGAGAGGGTCGGTCGGTGGGAGTAGCGGGGGCTTGTTTAGAAGAGCAAGAACTAGTAATAAGTGTGTTACGCTAAGGGTGCAGAATAGTTTGGTTGACTTTGAATTTAGTGTTTTCCTCTCCACGATTTTGGTTCAGTAAACCAAACAAATGTCGCAGGTTCTCGTGAGACATTCTCCTTCACGTTAGAGAGAGGTAAGTGTATCTGGCCCGGTCACAACAACGAAAGGGTTTCCGTCGTAAATTTCAGTGGAGAGAGAAAAATGGGTTCATTATTATCGGTGTATTTGGTAAGCGCTTACTTTGCATCAAGAACTGTTCTAAGTGCTGGGGTAGATACAAGGCGGTCGGGTTGCACAGCCCCGGATCCTCAAGGGAAGAACGGGTATTCGGTCCCTGTTTTATAAATGTGGAATCCGGGGCATGGAGATATATAATGTGCTTTTATTATTGGAGCCGTGAACAGAAGCCTTTAACGTTCTTTCTTGCATTTTTTAGGCCGCTGCATTCGTCCTAGGGCACCGGTAGGTCCCGATAACCTCTTAGGTAAAAAAAAAATATCTTTCAGAACAAAATTCCCCCAAATATTCCAGTGGTTTAGCCCTTTGAAACATGCCAAAAATGCGATGATACGGATCGTGGTACAGTCTGGAACGGTCATACGGATGCTCTAGATATGATTTAGATCGGGTCTCAACGGCAGTTCTCCACACCCATCTCCCCATCTCCCCCTCTTTTTTAGCCACTTTTATGCTTGGATTAAATTGGAGTAAAATGCAGTTTTTCCATCCGTATCCTATTTGAAATTTTGTAGATTACGAATGATTATCTTTTCTGTAGAGAAGCCTACATTTCTTGAAGTAGTTCATCTACGTCTGGCATCAGGTGATCTTAATTTTATACTTTTGATCTGCTTCATCCAGATCGATCAGCGATGTTTATTGAGTGCTTTTGTGTGCTAAGCTTGGGGGTACAGTACAGTAGAATGGGTAGGTGCGATGTCTGCCCACAGGAAACTTAGAACCTACCTAGACTGTGAGCCCACGTGGGACAGGGCCTGGGTCCAGACTCGTAGCCTTATATCTACACCGGTGCTCTGAACAATGCTGAGCACGTAGTTAGCATTTAGGAAATGCCAGACAGGGGCAGACAGACATTGAAATATATTCCAAATAGGGAAATAATCGAGTGTAAAATGCGTTTGCCAGGGCTTTGGGGTGGGGGTGAATATCCGTCCGGGGCCTTTGCTGAATTTACTACTCCACCTACAGCCTCCGTCGTCCTTAATAATAATAATAATAATAATAATAATGATGTCGCTTGACTTCTCTGTGCCTCAGTTACCTCATCTGTCAAATGGGGATTACCCGTGAGCCTCACGGGGGTATTTGTTAAGCGCTCACTATGTGCCGAGCACCGTTCTAAGCGCCGGGGCAGAGGCAGGGCCATCAGGTCGTCCCACGTGAGGCTCGCCGGTAATCCCCATTTGACAGATGAGGTCACCGAGGCCCAGAGAAGTGAAGTGACTCGCCCACGGTCACACGGCTGCCAAGTGGCAGGGCCGGGAGTCGAACCCATGACCTCTGACTCCGAAGCCCGGGCTCTTTCCACTGAGCCGCGCTGCTTCTCTAGGTTATAGGTCGTGAAAGGGAATCAGGCGCTTCATTAAATCTAGTGGTAATAGAACCTCCCATGTAATTCTTGGACATCACAATCATCACTTCCGCAAGAGACATCACAGCCTCCTTACCGTCGTCATAATCTTCCGTCGAAGGCTACTGTTGATGAAATCACCCGATCTTGCACCTGCGCTCAACAGACTCTTCACCTGTCTGTGACTCAAATCAACCAATCATATCTACTGAGCGCTCCTTTTTGCGGAGCACTGTACTGAATGCCCGGGAGAGCACGATACAGCGGAGTTGGTAGACGTATTCCCTGCCCACAGGAAGCTTACTCCTCCTCACCTGGCCCAACTTGTATCCGCGAATTTTCTCAGCCAACTCCAGACGGACAGATCTGGAACTGGCGTGGGCTCTGCCCGTTCCCCGTTGTAACGGGAGGCTGGCCCAGATGATGATGATGACAACGTTAATGATGTTGGTATTTGTTAAGCGCTTACTACGTGCCGAGCACTGTTCTGAGCGCCGGGGGAGATACGGGGTCGTCGGGTCGCCCCACGCGAGGCTCACCGTCAATCCCCATTTTCCAGATGAGGGAACCGAGGCCCAGTGAAGTGACTCGCCCACAGGCAGACGGCTGACCGGTGGCAGGGCCGGGATTCGAACCCATGACCTCCGACTCCCGAGCCCGGGCTCTTCCCACTGAGCCACGCCGCGATAATAACGGCATCCGCGATGTTTGCTAATCGCTTACTCCGTGAAAAGCACTGTAGCGAGCACTGGAGTAGATTCAGAACAACCCGGTTGGATGGAGTCCCTGTCCCACTTGGAGTTCGTGGGCTACGGGAGGGGAGGGAACAGGCATCTGTTCCCCGTTTTTCAGATGAGGAAGCCGAGGCACGGAGAAGTTAAATGCCTCGTCGAACGGCGCGCGGGCGGTAAGTGGCAAGGTGAAGATCAGAACCCAGGTTCTCGGACCCCCGGGACCCGTGGTCTCCCCATCAGTAATGTCGGTGGTCGTTAAGCGCTTACCGCGTGCAGAGCACCGTTCCAAGCGCCGGGGTAGACGCAAGGGAATCGGGTCGTCCCGCGTGGGGCTCCCGGTCTTCATCCCCGTTTTACAGATGAGGTCACTGAGGCACAGAGAAGCGAAGTGACTTGCCCACGGTCACACGGCTGACGAGCGGTGGAGCCCGTATTCGAACCCAAGACCTCCGCTTCGCATTAGGCCATTAGGCCAGGCCACTTCGCGGGGCGTAAGGGCCCACTTCGGGGAAAGGTTTTGCCGACGCTGGGGAGCAAGCCGTATCTCAGAAACCAAGTAAAAGATATTCCTTTTCCAAGTGTGACTGCGCTTCTCCCGATCCGCTCCAGGGTCCCGGCAGGGCCGGGGATGACTTGGGGAGCGCTCAGGAGATGGGGCGTCATTCGGGGAGCCCTCGCCCACGGGAGGCCCACCCGTTTTCTCCCTACTTATTTCCCCCTCCCTAACGAAGGACAACCCGTCTTTTCCTAGGCTCACAGAAGCTTTGGCCAGGTCTCCCACCCAGGCGCACCGAAAGCCCGTCAGAGGGCGGGGACCGTCTCCGTCTGTCGCCATTCCAAGCGCTTAGTACAGTGCTCTGCACATAGTAAGCGCTCAGTAAATACTTTCCAATGAATGAAATACCTGACCCTCAATTGGCTGCAGATATTTGGCTCAGGATGGGTAGATTTTGAGTATGCAGGTTTGCCTGCATGGGAAACACTGTGGCCTAGTAAACGAGCACGGGCCCGGGAGCCAGAGGACCCGGGTTCTAGGTCCAGTTCCCCCAACTTGCCCGCCGGCTTCCCTGCACCTCAGTTTCCTCGACTGCAGAACGGGATTAAACCCTCCTCCCTCCAGTTTAGAGTGTGAGTCCGATGTCGGGCAGGGACCGCGTCCGAAAGAATGATCTTTTATCTACCCCCGGGCTTAATCCGGTGCCTGGTAGGTAGTAAACGTTTAACACACGCCATAGTTAGGGAAGCAGCGCGGCTCAGTGGAAAGAGCCCGGGCGTGGGAGTCAGAGGCCACGGGTTCGAATGCCGGCTCGGCCGCTTGTCAGCCGTGTGACTTTGGGCAAGTCACTTCACTTCTCGGTGCCTCGGTGACCTCATCTGTAACATGGGGATGAAGACCGTGAGCCCCTCGTGGGGGAACCTGACTCCCCTGTGTCTACCCCAGCGCTTAGAGCGGTGCTCGGCACATAGTAAGCGCTTAACAGATGCCAACATTATTATAGGTAATGAATTCGTCACCCCCCCTTCCTGTTAATGCCAAACCCATCAGCTTCCTTGTCTGTATGAGTTCATTAATGTATTCACCGGCATCTGTGATGCATAAGTTAGCTCACTTTTAACCGGTGTATTTTTATTTGTCTCTAACTACTATCTCTTCCGTTAAATCGTAGCTCCTTGAGAGTGGGGACCGCATCTTTTATCTTGTATATTCCACGGTCTGTTACCACGTTCTCCACAGAGTGTGTGTGTGTATATATTATATATTATGTTAACGAAAACCAACATTATTATTATTTTTATGTATACATGGGGGCGTGTGAGGGAGGCAGACTTTTGGGCTCAAAAATAGTGATACCGAAAGTGAGATTTTAATAATAATAATAATAATAACGTTGGTATTCGTTAAGCGCTTACTATGTGCAGAGCGCTGTTCTAAGCGCTGGGGGAGATACAGGGTCATCGGGTTGTCCCACACGAGACTCACGGTCTCGATCCCCATTTTCCAGATGAGGTCACTGAGGCCCAGAGAAGTGAAGTGACTTGCCCACAGTCGTTCAGCGGACAAGCGGCGGAGCCGGGATTCGGACCCATGACCTGTGACTCCCGAGCCCAGGCTCTTTCCACTGAGCCACGCTGCTTCTCCCAGCGTGGGCCCGAGTCCCCAGGGACTAAAGTACGACCGTCACTTCCTTGACGTGTGCTCGGGCTGCAGTATCACACGCCGTTCTTAGCGGTTAGTTGCCATTTCATTTCTCCCTCCTGGCGTCCCGGCCTCCTCGACGCTTTCACTCCCGGAGAGGCTGATCATTTCCGATGGCCGCGTGTCACACCGATCCGTCTTTGGAAACTAACTGCTGCCGCTCCGCGTCGTGAGAGATTTTCTTTCACCGGGTCCTTAAAAGGGTGATTTTGGGGCACGCCATCTGTGGTTTACCCATTCCGGCTCACAGCGGTTTTATTTCCCATCAAGCTACCCTATCGGAGAACCTCCGCGGTTCAAGGAAGATCCATCAACGTGGCTACGTGACCCGTGTAATTGGGTAATTTCTTAAATGGTAGTTGTTAAGCCCTTCCCAGGTGCCAGGTGCTGTATTAAGCGCTGGGGCAGGTACAAGGTAGGCAGGTTGGACGCAGTCCCGGTCCCACGTGGGCTCACGGTCCCCATTATACAGATGAGGCAACTGAGGCGCGGAGAAGTGAAGTGACTTGCTCGAGGCCACCCAGCAAGCAAGTGGCAGAGCTGGGATGAGGACCCGGGTCCTTTCGACTCGCGGGCCTAACCGCTAGGCCACGCTGCTTCTCTGATTGTGGTTAAAAACGAGGTACTCGACTTTGGGTTAGGAACCGTCCTCCCATTTATAGCAGTTGTTTCTAGGGGAAATTAGCTCCGCAGAATTTGGCTTTAGATTAGGAGCCCCGTGCGCGATGGCGATCGAGAGAAGCAGCGCGGCTCAGTGGAAAGAGCCCGGGCTTTGGAGGCAGAGGTCATGGGTTCGACTCCCGGCTCGGCCACCTGTCGGCCGTGGGACCGTGGGCGAGTCACTTCACTTCTCTGTGCCTCGGTTCCCTCATCTGTAAACTGGGGATGAAGACCGTGAGCCCCACGTGGGACCACCTGATTCCCCTGTGTCTACCCCAGCGCTTAGAACAGTGCTCTGCACATAGTAAGCGCTTAAATGCCGACCTTATTATTATTATTGGGTCCATCTTGATTATCTTCTAACTCAGCACCCAGAACGGTGGTTGGCACGTAGTAAGAGCATATCGAATAATAATAATAATGATCATAATGGGAGCCTGTTCTCTTCAGGACAATTTTCGGGATGGACTCAAGATAAAAATCAAAGTACTGACGTTGGTCCTGCCTGTCTCACGGTCAGCCGAATGCGGCGTCAGCTCATCTCTGTAGAGGCGGAGCAGGAGAATATAAAAGTCGGAGACTGGAATCATAGTAGGCGTCCTTCAGTTGGAAGATGACACTGATAATGGTTAGAGCGAGTGTCTTGGAGAGAGAGTCGCTTGCGCTCGTGTGTAGTTCGTCCGGGAAAATTCAGCTGTCCACCTTTTCTGCCTCCTTCCCAAGCCCCGTTTTGCCGACCGGGGCGGGCAGGAGGCAACCGAACCTGTTGAGCTAACCGCGTAAGAGTGCAGGAGATTCTCTTGCCGTTTTGGCATCTGGTTGCGAGAAAGGCACTTCCTCCTGCCAGGAAGGAGGTGGTGGCATGCGCTGAGTCCTCCGTGCTTTCCCATTCGGTCCTCCCGGGCCCGGTGAGATGCTTCGCGAGGCGGCCGGAAGGGAGAACGGGACAGAACGGCAGGGCAGCGTCACGGGAGAGCGACGGCAACTAGCCAACACGCCGCCCTCGGCCATTGGTAGATTACCGCTGAGGATGGTATTTTCTTGTAAAAGCGAGGTATGAAACAAGAAGCCCCTCTTTGCCCCACAGGAAGGCCAACGGGATCAAAAAATTGCCCTCCCCGCAACTTGACAGGGCAGAGCTGGGAAGCCACGGGAGCATCAGATCGCGGCACACGCTGGCAGGGCGGTTATTTCAGCGGCCAGCACCGCGGCCCTAGAGCATCCTTCTTCCCCTGGATGGATTCGGGGGACCCGATCGCGGCCGTCGTCTGCCCGCGACGCCCCTTCCCTCCTTGTCATGCGCCGCTCTGATGGGGAAGAGACCTCTCCCGAATCAGGGAAGCATCCGGATCCCACCCGCGGAAGCCCTTCTTCGGCCGGCCGCGCAGCCTTACCCGGTGCCGTGATACGGAATCCGCAGCTGGGCCGGACCGCCTTTTACGCCGTTCCTTCTAGCTGGTGGGTTCTCACCGTCCCGCGAAGCCTTGGGCATAGTACGAAAGAGGCGATTGTAGATGGGAAAGATCGGGGCGGAAAAATGGTTGAAAGACCCACCCACACTCTGCCCCGCGGTGACTCGGAAACCAGGAAGGCGGCGGGGGGGAGGGGATGACGATTGGACCTCCGCTGAGCCGATCTGGCCCATCCATTTTATCGTTCGTCTCCTTGCACAGTCGTACGGTCCGTATTTGCCCACATATCTGGAGCCGGATCATCGGGACAGCAGAGGGGCCGAAGGCTGGCAGTCAGAATAACGAGCGTTGACGTCTCTGGCCTGCGGCGGGCATCCGATCGGTAAAGGTTTATTTTTGATGCAGGAAATTCTGCTCCTTTAAAGGTTATACGGAGGTTAACATTAATCGTTTAAACGCGTAATATTTTCTCATCGGTTGCGATTTAAGTACACTCACGTGGACTATATTGTACTTTTCTCACAAAACACATTTGCTTTTCTTGAGTCTTGGAAATGCATGAATGGACTTCACATCATTTCCTTCGGGACAGTACTTCAGGTAGAAGTCTTTGACATAAAACTGTATTTTCCTGAAAGCACTCGACAGTACTCATTGGGATATAGCAGTAGGTCACCAATTAAAGAATGCCTCGGACTAACGGTACTTACGGAATTGCTGCAGGCCGACTCGAGCCAAGCATAGTGACGACATAAAGAGATCAGATCGCGGGAAAACGGGTATTTAATCCCCCATTTACAGATGACTAAACTGGGGCCCAGAAAAGAGAAGTCACTTGCCCCAAATCAATCCATCGATCCTATTTTCCGAGCACTTCCTTTGAGCATTCATTCAGTCGTATTTACTGAGCGCTTACTGTGGGCAGAGCACTGTGCTAAGCGCTTGGAAAGCCACGGGGACAAGCGGACCACTGTACTCGGGTGCGTACACCGTAGCAGAGTTGGTAGACGTGTTCCCTGCCCACGAGGAGCTTACCGTCTAGAATGGGGAGAAAGACATTCAACTAAATCCCGACTCTGCCCCTTCTCAGCTGTGGGACTGTGGGCGAGTCACTTCGCTTCTCTGTGCCTCAGTTCCCTCATCTGTAAAATGGGGGTGAAGACGGTGAGCCTCACGTGGGACGACCTCATTCCCCTGTATCTACCCAAGCGCTTGGAACAGTGCTCTGCACGGAGTAAGCGCTTACAAATACCAACATTATTATTATTAAATCATGACTGTGTACGTAAGTACCGCGGGACTGAGGTTGGGGTGAATAAAGGGTACAGATCCACGCACGATGGCCACGCAGAAGGGAGAGGAAGTAGGGGAAACGAAGGCTTAGTCGGGGAAGGCCTCTCGGAGGAGTTGCGCTCTCGAAGACGGGGAGGGCGATCGTCTGTCGGACGTGATGGGGGAGGGAGTTCCAGGCCGGAGACAGGATGTCGGGCGAGGGTCCGGCAGTGAGACGGGCGACGTTGAGGTACAGGGAGTAGGTTGGCTTTTAGCGGAGCGAAGTGTGTGGGCTAGGTGGTCCTAGGAAATCAGCGTGGTGGTAAGTAGGGGGCAAGATGATCCAGTGCTTTAAAGCCAACGGTGAGGCGTTTCTGTCTGACGGGGAGGTGGATGGGGACCGCTGAAGAGCGGGAAAAAATGGACCGAACAGAGTCACACGGGAGGCACGCGACGGAGCCGAGATCCGAGCCCGGGTCCCCCCACTCTGTCCTACTCTCTCTCCGCCCGGCCGTGCTACGTTCCCAAGGGGTGAAAGAAAGGGAAACTACGCTAGTGGACAGGGAATACTTTCTGGAGATGAGTGGGTCCGGAACTGCGTTTTGGCGGTGACGGATCGGACGGGGGGAAGCTGAGAAAAGACCGTCCGTGCCGGCCGAAGCTTCTTGGCAGGAGGTGATTAAAAAAAAAAAACCGACAGCACTAGCTAGATTGGGATAGAAGTCGAATAGGAAACGCGGGCAGGATCGGGGAGGTGGCTGGTAGCTTTGAAGCTGCAATCGTGTTTTTATGAAGAGGGCGGTGGTAGATCGTCTAGGAGAAAAGTGACAAAGAAGTCTCCCATTTAAAACATTTGGCTTGGTTTTTCTGCCGTCTTTCGTGTCGTGACTCCTAAATGAATGGTTCTAATCGCGTTACTGCCCGTGGTCTTCAAACACGGAGTCGCAACTCTACGGACACCTCGTGTGATGTGTGAGTGGGATTCCCTCCCGCGGTGGCATGAGAAGCAGAGCGAGACCTAATTTAGCCAGCGGGGTTTAGGTTGATTTGACTCGATTGTCATTTGGGCAGAGGGAAAGAAAATTCAAGATACCAGCCGTGGTCCGTGATGATTCCTGTTGGCGAGTGTCAGTTGTGTGTCGACCGGACCTCCCAACACCCACAACCCACTGGATTCTAGGCCTTTAATGGCGGCGCGAAAAACTATATCGCCCCGCAAAGCAGGTCACACCACTGGCGGGAACTGTCAAATGAGAAGCGACGCGGCCTAATCAGTAGAGCGCAGGACTCCACCGCGCGTCGGCCGTTGTGACCTTTGACAGGTCACTCGACTCTCTGTTTCTGTTACCTCATCTGTAAAATGGGCAGTGAGGCTGTGAACCCCACGCGGGCCGCGGACCGTGTCCGACCTGATAAGCTTGTATCTCCCGAGCGCTCGGTATAGTGCCCGGCCCAGAGTAAGCGCTTAACAAGTACCATAGAAACAAAACATAAAAAACCAACCCTGAGGAGAGAGACCTTGGTGTGTACTCATTTCGCAAAAGTACACCACTTCTGTGTGTGTTTGTGTGGCCGAGATGGCATTAAGTAGGGTCGCGGTTGTGTTTTTAAGGCACTGACCTACTGAGGCTCTGCAGAAAAGGGAAAGCCTTTGAAACACATATTGTGCTTCTTGAAAGCTCTGTAATGGGAGAGAGCAGTGGCTCTCTGGTGTTATAAAATCAGATGATCTCATTGCAGAGAAATAGGAGAATGATTTTCGGAAGCATTTGTTCTATTGCGGCATTTGTATACGTGGCAACTGGCCCCACCAGATGGTAGCGGAAGAGTCTTAGAAGAAGGGGAGGCGACCACGGAGGCCTAGGGGGAGGGAAAATGAAAAAAAGTTGAGCGGCGATGAGGACGGGGGCAACTTGACGTCATCGGGAAAGTAGTAATCTTGGTATTTGTTGAGCGCTTACTATGTGCAGAGCGCCGTTCTAAGCGCCGGGGTAGGTACAGGGTAATCAGGTCGTCCCACGTGAGGCTCACGGTTAGTCCCCATTTTCCAGATGAGGGAACCGAGGCCCAGAGAAGTGAAGTGACTCGCCCACAGTCACACAGCTGCCAAGTGGCAGAGGCGGGGATTCGAACCCGTGACCACTTTCGGGATTCAGAAACGTCAGAAGCCCCGAGAGGACAGCGCCGGGGGCCACTGGCCACTGGGAAAGGTGGAATTAGTTAAAGGTGGATGCGAGAGAGCCCTTGGAAGACTAGATCTCGAAGAACCGAGGAGAGAGCCAACCTTGCTGGGGGAACTCATTCCCACCCGCCACTTCCCTGCCTGCCTCCCTATATCCTCTGACCCGCCTCGGAAACTCCGGAACGCCAACCTGGAATCCTTGCCGTATTAGTAGAGTCGGCAATAAACTGCTGTCGTTCTTTTTCACTTGAGGTTTGAAGTATAATAGGAAAAAAAAAAATGCTTATCGTCTTAGCCAGGGTATCGATTTAACGGTAGCCGTTGGAAACTTAAACTCCCCATAAACTATGTGTATCTTCTTTCCTAGGTATCAGGTCGGAACAGCTTTCTACAGTTTGAGGGACTGGATCGTATGGAAAATCCCACTTAACTGGACTGGACCTCCGGAATTACAATCGCTTTTTGGAGCACATTACCTAGTAATGTTGGATTGAAAATAATCTTGGTTAAATATAAAAATAAAGCTGAAACTGCCGCCGACCGTCTGAAGTAAACAGTTTTGAAGCAACAGTCTGTACCCTGCCGGTTCGTACCTTGGGTAGTGTTTTGTAATCCCTTGCTCGAAAGGTGTTTTATTATCGTCCACCGGACATCTGTTACGTTATTTTGACGGTTCCAGAAATAGACGGCCCGTACATTTACTGTCAGTGCTGTCGAAGAAGAATCCCGTGGAGGCTGTATCGCAGAATGTTTTAAGATGTGCTCGGAAAGCTAGATTCACAATGAAGTCGAGCGTGTTTGTTCCTGAGTGGCGGGACCGTGATCGGACTGGAAAACCGATCAATCCCGGGCAAGTAATGACTCTATCGGTTAACAGACAAATCCTTCGAAAAGTTTAAATGCGAGATGTTGTTGTTCGGTGTAGTGCCGGGGACCCTTTCATTCTGGTTTCTGTAGGCGTATCAGAAATACGTAGGTCATTTTGGACCGCATAAACATATCCGGTAGCCCACTCACCCAGCTATTGAAACGTTGGAAAATTGACAGTGCTGTTGAAGATATCCTTCCCTCGGGAGGATTTCTGTGCAGAATACCGCGTTTCACGGATCGGTAATATTATTACACCTTCCGGCCAACCCTGAGTACGAGGGAAGGCAGTATGGCAGAATACACGGCCCTTTTCCCATGTGAAATATTTGCACACATCTGGCACGCGTGCATGCCCACACGCGAACAACACCGCTTTGCGTAGAATCAATCAGTGGTATTTATTGAGTGCTTATTGTGTACAGAGCACTGTACTCACTGCTTGGCGTCGTACTAGACCTATCAGTTGCATGTAATTTCTCAATCGAATGTACACGATTTTCCCCTATTAATAATTGGTCCTCATTACATCAGTTTTTCTCCTTATGCAAAGAACTCTTGCCCGTTTTGAAATGTTTCACTTTTTTTCCTATTATTACCTTAAAATCGTACATGCTAGAATAGGTTTGGAAAATGAAATTCCCACCATTTTTCTTTGGAAACAACTCGATTGCTTCGATTAATGTTTCAGCTGCATCGTTTTTTTGTAGTCAAGGCAAAATTACCATTAAAGACTAAAATGATTTTTTTTTTTTAGTAGAAATAATATTAAGAAGGTATTCTGTGCAGAGCACTGTGTTAAGTGCTGGGAGAGAATACACAGGTGGGAATGAAATATGGTTCCTCTCTTTTGATCTTTGAACAGCCTCCGTCTCTGTTAAATTCTACCTTGGGTGGTATATGTGTAAATTTCTGTTTAATTTTTATTTCCGTTTGAAGAACTGATAAAATGTGGATTTCATGTAACATTGCAAAAAGAAAAATTTAAGCCTCAGAGCAGGAATTAATTCTTATCCCGGTTTCGTCTCAGATTTGTAAGTGCAAAGTTCTCTCCTCCGCTCCTATAGAATAATGGTATAGTTTTCAAAATAATCTGGTTAGGATATTTTGTAATATTATGGAATACTTATTTTTCTTTTGAAATTTAGTTGAAAAATTGCCATTGATTTCTTAAAACGTGTATCGAAAGTCTGGATGCATTCAGCTTCCGTTCCTTTCACTAGTACCTTTACAGATTACTACGGGAAAGCGTGATGATTTTTCAGTTTTTCATTAATACGCTGCATGTACCAAGAAAATATTTTATTTTGGTGGTTGTATATTTCTGATTTAAAGCCTCCCCAATTAAAATGTGATTTTCAAATTCATCTAGTCAGAGGTTCTGCTATATTTTGTTCACAGTCATCCTATACGATTAGAAATGGTTCGGGCTGAAAAACTAAACTCTCATTTAAAATATTTTTCGAGTCAGTTGCGATGTAGCTCTGCGAGTGAGACCTTTCTATTCATTTCAAGATTGTAAGCTCCTCGAGGGCGGGAAATGTGTCTACCGAACCTGATGTTTCGGACTCTTCCGGTCGCTTACACAGTAAGCAACTGATGGGGAGATTTTATGAACATGTTTGAATATGATGATGAAACTGCCAATCCGTTCCGCATAATGTGTAAAAATCACTTCAGTCGGCGGTATATATTTATTTTAATGATACTTAAATGCTTGCTATGATCCAGGCACTGTACTAGATGTAAGACAGTCGTGGTGGACGCGGTCCACGTCTCACTTGGGGCGCACAGTCTTAACCCTCATTTTACAGATGAGGTACCCGAGGCTCAGAGAAGGTAAGCGTCTTGCCCAAGATCACACAGCAGACAAGAAGCGGGGGTGGGATTCGAACCAGAGCTCTGTATTAAATGCTAGGAAAGAATGCACGGGCGATCGGTAGACAGAGTCTCTGGCCCCGACGTCAGAGTCTCCGGCCGAATTGTCCATTCCAAGCGCTTGGGCCAGTGCTCTGCACATAGTAAGCGCTCAATAAATACCACTGACTGAATGAATGAAGGGGCTTCCCGTCTCAAAAAGCCTGATAGTCCACCCCACACCGAGTTTTCTCAATGACTGCCCCTTATTATATAAATCAATAAAGACTTCTTGTCTTTATGCAGCACCTGGCGTCTTTGCGATACTTTTCCTTCCTAGTCACAAACCTCTGGGAGCTTCCGCTCAAAACGAGGTCTCCTCTTTTTGTCTCAGGCGAAATTCGTTAGGTGCTTGATATGTGCCAGGCGCTGTTCCGAGCGCTGGGGTAGATACAAGGTAATCGGGTTGGACGCAGTCCGCGTCTCTCTTGGGGCCCGCAGGCTTAGTCTTCATTTTACAGATGAGGCAACTGAGGCACAGAAAAGTTAAGTGACTTGCCAGGGTCACAGAGCAAGCGAGCGGTGGAGTCGGGATTAGAACCCAGGTCACGCTGACTCCCAGTCTCGTGCTCTAGCCACCAGGCCGGGATGCTTCCTTTTGCTTATGTAGGCCCGATCTTCCTCGATGCGTCCCTAAGATTTCAGTTGCAATTCTAATTTGCCTAATTTTGCGCTTCATCATCATCATCATCATCATCATCAGCATCATAATGTTGGTATTGGTTAAGCGCTTACTACGTGCAGAGCACTGTTCTAAGCTCTGGGGTAGATACAGGGTCATCAGGTTGTCCCGCGTGAGGCTCACGGTCAATCCCCATTTTCCAGACGAGGGAACCGAGGCACAGAGAAGTTGTGACTCGCCCACAGTCACACAGCTGACAAGGGGCAGAGCCGGGACTCGAACCCCCGACCCCCGACCCCCAAGCCCTCTGCTTCTCTGTCTCTTTTACGTTTTTAGCTGTCCACACGGGAGCTCTCTATGCATTCAACTCTCCCCACGTCAGTCATTTCTATTGAGCGCTTACTGTGCGCCGAACACCGTCCCGTGCTCAGATCAGTTTAAAACAGAATCGGTAGACGCGGTCACCGCCCACACGCAATCAAACCGGGATTTTATTCCGGAGACCTTGTCCGTCTCGCGAGGCGACACTGGCGGATTTCCTCAAGAAACCAGATTTGGCATTTTCGTCGGAGATTCGATATGAACGTCTACCCCCGCTTCGAGATTGCGAGTTGGTTATGGGCAGCGATTTGATATTAATGTCTATCCCCGCCTCGAGGCTGCGAGTTGGTTAGGGGCAGCGACCATTTCTGCTAGTTGTTGTTGTCATCAACGGTCTTTACTACGCGCTTATTCCGTTCCGGGCCCTGTAGATGCAGGGTGATCGGCCTGGACCCAGCCCGTGTCCCCCACGGAGCACGCCATCTCAATTCCCATTTTACAGATTAGGGACTGAGGCCCAGAGAGGTTGAGTGACTAGACCAAGGTCACGCAGCAGGCAGGTGTATGGAATCTAGGTCCTTCTCCCTTCCAGGTCGAGTGCGCCGTCCATCGGGCCACACTGTTGCTCCGTCCCAAGTGCTCAGTACGGTATTCTACTCATCGTGCTCAATAAATAGGATCGACTGAGGGAGAGTGGCGTGAGGGAGGGAGAGAGGAATAAGAGGTGATAGAGGGAAGCGGCGCGGCTCAGCGGAAGGAGCCCGGGCTTGGGAGTCGGAGGTCGTGGGTTCGGATCCGGGCTCTAGCCACGCGGCAGCCGTGCGACCGGGGGCGGGTCGCTTCACTTCTCTGGGCCTCGGTTCCCTCGTCTGTAAAATGGGGGTGAAGACCGGGAGCCCCACGTGGGACAACCCGATGACCCCGTCTCTCCCCCAGCGCTTAGAACGGTGCTCTGCCCGGAGTAAGTGCTTAACGAATGCCAACGTTATCATTATCATTATTCTTTACAGCTACATAAGATATTAGATAGTCATATCGTTTAATAATAGTACAGTTCCGTATACCGGGATCTTAATGCCTCACTACTACTGCGTCCTGAGAGTGTCCGAAGATACGGATAAGGTAATAATGTTGGTATTTGTTAAGCGCTTACTAGGTGCAGAGCACCGTTCTAAGCGCTGGGGTAGACGCAGGGGAATCGGGTTGTCCCACGAGGGGCTCACAGTCTTAATCCCCATTTGACAGATGAGGGAACTGAGGCCCAGAGAAGCGAAGCGACTCGCCCACAGTCACCCAGCTGACAAGTGGCAGAGCCGGGATAAGATAAGAGAGAAGCAGCGTGGCTCAGTGGAAAGAGCCCGGCCATGGGAGTCAGAGGTCATGAGTCCGAATCCCGGCTCTGCCACTTGTCAGCTGGGTGACTGTGGGCCAGTCGCTTCGCTTCTCCGGGCCTCAGTTCCCTCATCTGGAAAATGGGGATCAACTGTGAGCCTCACGTGGGACGACCCGATGACCCTGTTTCAACCCCGGCGCTTGGGACAGCGCTCGGCACATAGTAAGCGCTTAACAAATGCCAACATTATATGGCTGAATTGGGCTTCCTACATACTTGTCTTTTAGTTCATCATTCATTGGGTAGTATTGATTGGGCGCTTACTATGTGCAGAGCACTGTACTGAGCGCTTGGAATGGACAGTCGGGCAACAGATAGAGACAGTTCCTGCCCAATGACATCACTGAATGGTGGTACCCCGAAAACAATTCAGAGACGGCACTTCTGTGTTCGGCGTAAAAGTCTTGGGTTGGACGAAGGTTTTCATTGTTTTTTTTGTAGGCTTGGTCTTTTTTGCCAGGCTTCCTGTCAGTCCGCAGCACCGGGAAAAGCGCTTCCAGATAACATAGATATCTTCTTCCGGGTGTGCGTAGTGTGCTTACGTTCCCTGTTCTCCCGAAAATTTAGATAAATAGGTTCATTCATTCAATAGTATCTATTGAGCGCTTACTCTGTGCCAGGCACTGTACCGAGCGCTCGGAACGGACAAATCGGCAACAGGTGCAGTCCCCGCCCACTGACGGGCTGACAGTCTGAGCGGGGGAGACAGACCAAAGCCAAAACCAATGGCAATAAATAGATAATAAATAAATAATAACAGCCGGTTAAGGTGACCAGCGGTCCTGCCTTAGGTTGGAAATCCGAAAACATAAAAATCAGGCTCAGGTACCTGAAAATCTCACCTGGGGCCATGGTGGTGATGGAGCTGGGTAGGACAGCCAGGGCGGGTAGACGGTTGCCCACATCCCTGGCTGGGACCCCAGGTCTTAGGGCTGCAATCTGTTCTCCGATGGCATGTGGCAGTTCTTAATAATAACGATGATTATGGCATTCGTTGAGCACTTACTATGTGCCGAGCGCCGTCCTAAGCCCCGGAGAGGATACGAGGTCATCAGGTTGACCCACGTGGGGCTCACGGCCTTCAGCTCCATTTTCCAGTTGGGGTCACCGAGGCGCGGAGAAGCGAAGCGACCGGCCCGAGGTCACACAGCTGGCAAGCGGCGGAGCGTCGCTCTACCGGAATGAGGTGCGCGCGGGGCAGGGGAGCCGCCGGGCTCGGGTACCTCAGCGGCCGTTGAAACTCCGGAACCGGGCAGATGTCTGTGTGGGTGGCTATTATCCGTCCGTCTCCGTTCCGTCTCCTCTTTCCAGCCTCCTCCCCTCCTGGCAGTCTTGCATCCCTGGCCCCAGTCCCGTAGAAGCGCATCTCACTTTGAGCGGCAGTAGGCGAGGTCACTGAAAGCGAATCGCTCTGCCCCGGGGCTTTGATATTTTGCAGAAAGACGTTCGGGCAGGCCAGGTAGCGCGTTGATAACCGCGCTTTAAGCTAGGAACTTCTAATGAACGGATCTGAATATTAGAGGATATTAGAGGAGGCGTCACCGTGATGACTGGCCCAGCCTCCCCGAAAGAATGTGGTCATAATAATGATGATGATAATAAAGTCGGTATCTGTTAAGCGCTCACTATGTGCGGAGCACTGGTCTAAGCGCTGGGGTAGATTGATGATGATGATAATGTTGGTATTTGTTGAGCGCTCGCTACGTGCCGAGCACTGGTCTAAGCGCTGGGGTGGATACGGGGTCATCGGGTCGTCCCACGTGAGGCTCGCAGGTAATCCCCGTTTTACAGGTGAGGTAAGTGAGGCCCAGAGAAGTGGAGCGGCTCGCCCGCGGTCACGCAGCTGCCGAGCGGCAGAGGCCGGGATTCGAACCCATGACCTCCGACTCCCAAGCCCGGGCTCTTCCACTGAGCCACGCTGCTCCTCTCCGGGGTCATCAGGCTGTCCCCCGTGAGGCTCGTAGTCTCCATCCCCATTTTCCGGATGAGGGAACCGAGGCCCGGGGAAGCGAAGTGACTCGCCCACGCTCACCCAGCTGCCGTGGGGCGGAGGCCGGATTCGAACCCGTGACCTCCGACTCCCAAGCCCGGGCTCTTTCCACTGAGCCGCGCTGCTTCCCTAGTCGTTCCTAGGAAACGTACACGAGAGGTAGCGGTCATGAGGCCTACGCTATAGGGTTCGGATTTTAATGATTTCAGGCAGATGGGAAGAACTCTACGAAGCAACATTGGGAAAATGCTGAAACCCCGTGGCCACTAGATGGAGAAATCGTATTACTTTCCTGAACTTCGAAGCTTCCCAGGAGCCGGCCGGACGAGCCATTTTGGAAAAAGGGTTTCGTTAAGTTTTCCATTTAATTCTCTCAGTGTTTCATTCTTTGACATGATTCCTTGACCCCGCCTTGGTGGCTTCCAGGCGTCCCGTAGAGTGTGTCAGTTAAAAATTCCGGTCCTTGGGTAAGCTTTGGGACATTTTGCCTCCCTTTTCAGAAAACTCTTTCGTACTAAAGGTGGACCCGCGGGGGTCTTACTGAAACAGAACTCCGAAAAGCAGTAAGGAGGAGCTCACCGGGACACCACAGGTGAACAGGATCCCCGATCGGATGCATCCCGTGATTAAAAAAAAATAAGTTTCCGCATCGCGAACGGCCGACGAAAAGTTTCCAACGAGGCTGGTTGTTCAAAATTCCCCTGTACAACCTTCCCCGCTGGCCGGGGGCTACCCGCTTCTCTGGGCCTCAGTTGCCTCATCTGGAAAACGGGGATTAACCGCGAGCCTCACGTGGGACGGCCTGATGGCCCTGTATCCACCCCAGCGCTTAGAACAGTGCGCCGCACGTAGTAAGCGCTTAACAGATACCGACATTATTATTATTATTATTGAGAAGGGGAGGGCTGAAGGAGCACCTCAGCGGGTGGTCTGTCCCTCACCTTAGGGCAGAACAGAACTGTGGTGGAGGCCGTGGTATTTATTGAGTGCTCACATTAATAACGTTGGCATTGTTAAGCGCTTACCACGTGCGGAGCGCTGTTCTAAGCGCTGGGGGAGAGACGGGGGAATCAGGTCGTCCCACGTGGGGCTCACGGCCTTCGTCCCCATTTGACAGATGAGGGAACTGTGGAGGGTAGACACGACCGCTGCCCTGGAGGCGTGTGCAATCAACCGGGCATGGCCTAGTGGAAAGAACACGGGCTTGGGAGTCACGGGACGTGGGTTCTAATCCTGCCTCCGCCCCCTCGTCAGCTGTGTGACCGTGGGAGAGTCGCTTCGCTTCTCTGTGCCTCAGCTGCCTCAACTGGAAAATGGCGATGATTAAGACTGCGAGCCTCACGTGGGATAACCTGATGACCTTGTATCTACCCCGGCGCTTAGGACAGGGCTCGGCACATCGGAAGCGCTTAACAAATACCGTCGTCGTCGTCGTCGTCGTCAACGGGGGAGACAGACATTAAAAGTTCAGGGAGGAGAGGCAGCTGTGCAGAAGGATCTGTTCGTAAGTGAAGCGAGGGTGGGTAAGTGCCTAAGTGCCTAGGGAATAGAGACTCGAGGGCACAGGTGACACAATAGGGAAGGAAAATAATAATAATAAATAATGTCGGTATCTGTTAAGCGCTCACTATGTGCGGAGCACTGTTCTAAGCGCTGGGGGAGAGACGGGGTCATCGGGTTGTCCCACGTGAGGCTCCCGGTCTTCATCCCCAGTTTACAGATGAGGGAACCGAGGCCCAGAGAAGTGAAGCGACTCGCCCGCGGTCACACAGCTGCCAAGTGGCCGAGCCGGCATTCGAACCCACGACCTCGGACTCCCGAGCCCGGGCTCTTTCCACTGAGCCACGCCGTTCCTATAAGAGGAGCGAAGCCCGTAGGCGACGTTGCAGTGGGAGAGGAGTGAACCTAAAAGAGGGGGTAATTACTGAGCCTCAACTGTGCAGAGCACTGTATTAAACATCTGGGAGTGGAGAGTACAGTGAAGTGCGTAGATGCTTTTTTTTTTTATTTTACCTCGTGGACTTTCTAAGTGCCTACTATCCCCTCCGTGCCAACCGGGCACCGACGCGTCGGTTTTTCTATTCCGAGGGGACCCTGCGGGGGTGGGAGAGCGGGCCTGAGCGGCAGGCAGACGGACGGGACCGGATGGGGAGCCAGGTTGCCCGTGCGAGGCCGTGTGGAGCGACCCGGAAATTTAAAAGCGGCAACAACAACAACAACCAAAAAGCACGATCCTCTGTGGGCCAGCTGTGCAAAAAGCAGTCCCTGGCCTGGGGGTCGTCGTGTAGCGGCCTTCGGGACGGCCACCGTAAATCTTCACGGCTTTTATTTTTTCCTTTTCCCGCAATAGAACGAGTGGGCTTTGCCAAACGAGGGAATGTATACGTATTACGATACGTGTACGATAGATATTATCGTATGTTACCATACATTCAGTATGTATGGTTTGAATTTAAACCGTTTTAGACCAGTGGGAGGGAACCGCTGCTTTTCAAGTTGTAAAAACCTGTAGGCGAGGCATTGTTACCCTATTTATTTTGGCAGTGAGGCGTACATGCCCTTGATTCTATCTGTCTTGATGATGTTGTCTTGTTTGTGTTTTGTTCTGTTTGGCTTTGCTGTCTGTCCCCGCCCCCCGCCCCCGGAGCCCGTCACGGGGCAGGGATGGTCTCTCTCTGTTGCCGGATTGTACAATCCGAGCGCTTAGTACAGTGCTCTGCACGTAGTAAGCGCTCGATAAGCAGCGTGGCTCAGTGGAAAGAGCCCGGGCTCGGGAGTCAGAGTTCGTGGGTCCGGATCCCGGCTCTGCCACTTGGCAGCTGGGTGACCGTGGGCGAGTCGCTTCACGTCTCTGGGCCTCAGTTCCCTCATCTGGAAAATGGGGATCAACCGGGAGCCTCACGTGGGACAACCCGATTCCCCTGTATCTCCCCCAGCGCTTAGAACGGTGCTCTGCACGTAGTAAGCGCTTAACAGATACCAACGTTATTATTATTATCAAATACTATTGAACGAATGAACGAATACTACGTCACCTCATCTGTAAAATGGGGATCAAGAGACTGTGAGCCCCACGTGGGACCACCCCATTACCTTGTAGCTACCCCAGCGCTTAGAACGCTGCTTGGCACGTAGTAAGCTCTCAGCAAATACCATCATTATTATGATTATTCCGGGCCAGTTACTAAACACCGGGGTAGAAACAAGTTCATCGGGATTGGACACGGTCGATGTCCCACAAGGGGCTCGCGGTCTTAATCCCCATTTCACTGGTGAGGTAATTGCTGGCCCAGAGAAGTTAAAGCGACTTGCTCAAGGTCCTTAACGATAAGAAGAAGAAGAAGAAGGGCATCTGTTACGCGCTTACTATGTGCAAAGCACCGTTCTAAGCGTTGGTATATCCACTAGGCCGTACCTCTTCCCACGAGGAGCTTATAGGCTAGAGGGGGAGACCGACGTGGAAACAAATTACAGGTGTCGTCCATCCCCCCGATTAGACCGTGAGCCCATCAGCGGGCAGGGATCGTCTCTATCTGTGGCCGAATTGTACATTCCGAGCGCTTAGCACGGTGCTCTGCAGTAAGCAGTCAATAAATAATAGCAATGTTGATATTTGTTAAGCGCCTACTATGTGCAGAGCACTGTGCTAAGCGCCGGGGGAGATACGAGAAGCAGCGAGGCTCAGTGGAAAGAGCCGGGCTTGGGAGTCATGGGTTCGAATCCCGGTTCTGCCGCTTGGCAGCTGGGTGACCGTGGGCGAGTCACTTCGCTTCTCTGTGCCTCAGTGACCTCATCTGTAAAATGGGGATCAACTGGGATCAACATTATTATTATTACAGGGTCATCAGGTTGTCCCACAGGAGGCTCACAGTCTTAATCCCCATTTTCCAGATGAGGGAACTGAAGAAGTGAAGTGACTCGCCCACAGTCACACAGCTGAGAAGCGGCAGAGCTGGGATTCGAACTCATGACCTCTGACTCCCAAGCCCGTGCTCTTTCCACTGAGTCGCGCCGCTTCTCGATACTATTGAATGAATGAATATATATATGAATGAATGAATGAATTCATTGAATTAAATTGAATGAATGAAGAGATATATATATATATATATATGTATATATATTAGCCGTCCTGCATCCCGGTAGTCTTGGGGGTGCGGGGAATTCTCTCCCGTGTGACAGCCCTCCCTGGTCTGATTAAGACGAGCGCCTGAGGCTCCCGGGCCTCTCGAACGCAAAGATAATTACAAAAGAATCCTCAGCATTTCTAAATGAGAAGCAGTTTGGCCGAGCGGAGAGAGCATGGGGCTGGGAGTCAGGCGGCCTGGGTTCCAATCCCGGTTCTACCACTCGTGTGCCGCGTGACCTTGAGCAAGTCTCCTCCGGGCCTCAGTTACCTTATCTGTAAAATGGGAATTAAAGCCCCGAACCCCAGGTGGGACTGGGTCCGGCCCGATCACCTTGCGTCCGCCCCGGCACTCGGTAGAGCTCCGGGCGCGTAGTGGGCACCTCACCGATACCATTCTAAAACCAGGAAAAAAAAGCCTCGCGATCCCTGTCACCAGATGTTATCATTAGGAGACGGAGCTATCTTCTACCATTTCTCCTCTGCTCCTTCTTGTAGAAATGGAACGGAATGTCGTGAAAGCAGCGGATTGGAGAGGAGGAAGAAGAGAGAGGGGTGGATAATCTCAGATAGTGCTGACTTCTTTACGTCAGGTGACAACAAAGGAAATAAGGGAGAGGCGGGGTTAAAGTCCAGTGGAGAAGGAAAACCGATCTGAGATTGGGTCAGGGCCCGGATTCTCCGGGGGAGAAGAGGTGCAAAGTGGCGGAAAAAGATGACTTCTGAAGGGAGTACGATATAACTGTTTGATTGTACTCTTCCAAGCGCTTAGTAATAATGATGATAACGTTGATGTTTGTTAAGCGCTTCCTATGTGCCGAGCACCGTTCCGAGCGCTGGGGTAGATACAGGGTCGTCGGGTCGTCCCGCGTGAGGCTCACAGTTGATCCCCATTTTACAGATGGGGAGAGGTGAAGCGACTCGCCCACAGTCCCACAGCTGACAAGTGGCAGAGCCGGGATTCAAACTCATGACCTCTGACCCCCGAGCCCGGGCTCTTTCCACTGACCCACGCTGCTTCTCTAGTACATGCTCTGCACCGTTGCTCTGTGACCTTGGGCGAGTCACTTCACTTCTATGTGCCTCAGTTACCTCATCTGTAAAATGGCGAATAAGACTGCGAGCCCCACGTGGGACAGGGACTGGGTCCGACCTCATTAAGTTAATGTTGGCATTTGTTAAGCGCTTACTACGTGCAGGGCACCGTTCTAAGCGCTGGGGGAGATACGGGCTCATCGGGTTGTCCCACGTGGGGCTCCCGGTCTTCATCCCCATTTTCCGGATGAGGGAACTGAGGTCCAGAGAAGCCAAGTGACTTGCCCAAGGTCACACAGCCGCCGGGTGGCAGTGGCGTGGCGGAGCCGGGATTCGAACCCATGGTCTCTGACTCCCAAGCCCGGGCTCTTTCCGCTGCGCCCCGCTGCTTCTCGATAATAATCGTATTTTATTACAACGATAATTATCATTATCAAATCAGAACGATGGCCCCCGTCGCGGGTATTTTCTGCGTTTGACGAATGCCTCGTCGGTGCAGCTGCCCACGCTTCAGTTGTACCTAGCCCAGTGCTTAGTCCAGTGTCTGGCACATAATGAGGGCTTAACGGTTACCGTAAAAAAAATAAATAAATTTAAAAATGATCGACTGACTCAGGGGAAGAGGGGAAGATAACTTGGGGAAGTCACGTCGTATTACACCACATCCCGTAAAGCCCAGCCAACGCTGCCAGGCCGCAACTACTGACAAGGAAGGATATCTGTCTTGGTGCAGTTGGAAGTATGTGACATTTTGTATGAGTTTTCCTGTTACCAGAACACATTGGGGGGGGGGGGGAAGGGGGGGTAAAAATCAGTGACTCTTTGATCACGAATAAGTCTTCTGTCAACTTACTAAAGGACAATGAGATTCGCTCAAGGTTGGCGACGGGACGACTAGACGGTATGTGACACCTGCAGAGAACACTCATTGTCGCAGCGGATTCAAGTCTCTGTTAAAATTATTTTAAAAGCTCGAAACCAGTCCTGAAGTAATGGCTCAGTGGAAGGAGCCCGGGCTTGGGAGTCAGAGGTCATGGGTTTCGAATCCCGGCTCCGCCACGCCACAGCTGTGTGACCGTGGGCGAGTCACTTCACTTCTCTGTGCCTCAGTTACCTCAGGTGTAAAATGGGGATTAAAACCGTGAGCCCCACCTGGGGCAACCTGATCACCCTGTCTCCACCCCGGCGCTTAGAACAGTGCACTGCGCAGAGTAAGCCCTTAACGGATACCACCGTTATCATTATCAAATCGGAACAGCGGCCCCCCGTCGCGGGTATTTTCTGCGTTTGACGAATGCCTCGTCGGTGCAGCTGCCCACGCTTCAGTGTCCTTGTTTCCGAGTGTTCCCCGAGATGCCTTAAACAGAAGATCATGTATGTCCGTGACGGGGTAAGTCGTGGAAGACCGCGTACAATAAAAAGAAATTGGGCTTTGACTTTATTTACCTAAGCAACTCACCTGTGGTTTGAAGTTAGTCTAAGGGACTAAATGGAGTGATCTGAACAGTCCCCCCACAAATGATAGGTCGTTTTTAAAAGCCGCTTGGGGCATCCCGAGGGAAAGGAAAACCCACGGATGTGAGTAACCGACTGGACGACCTATATTTTGCCTCCTCCCGTATAGGAATCTCAAAAGTTCCCCGGCTTGGGAAAAAAGAATGCTATTTACCGCATTAATGAGGTAAGGACAATCTGAGGTTCTTTCTTTTACAAGCCTAATAAAACATGGAGAAAAGAGGAATCTTAGTATGACCGTAGAGATGGGGTGCTAAGTAGAGAAGACCCGTGGAACGCGGGGCCTTCCATCTCCACGGTACCCCTTTGCTCCCCGGGACCCCCCAAGAATTAACAAACGATGCTGACGATTCTTTTCTTTCCCCGGGAGCTCTCGGAAGAGCGTTGGCTTGCCGTGACCGAAGTGACCCGCGTTGCGGGGGCCGGCGACAAATGACAGGGTTACGCGCTGCCGTCCCCGAAACCTTGTGGCCGAAGTGCGGGAGCGGACCCGGGGGTCCGGTAACGGCGCGAAGGTGCGGGCTCTTCTGGTCCTCCTCTCCCGGAGCTGCAGGATCCTGCCACCCTCGTGACCGCATCCAGCGGGGCCGTTCTGATTTTTGAGGCGCCACGCCGGAAGCCCCCCCGGTCCATCCGACGGTCGTCGTTAGCCGGAGAGGTATGCGCGTTCGCCAGAGGGGTGTGTGCTTCCAAATCCTTAAAATGGACCTGGCTGGAAGGCCCGCGAGAAAGGACAAGTAGAAATACTAAACCCAGGGCGTAAAGAGGCTGGTTTGTCCTGGACTTTTCTTTTTTCGGTATTTGTTAAGCGCTCGCTACGTGCAGAGCACCGTTCTACAGGGGTAGATACGGGGTCATCGGGTCGTCCCACGTGAGGCTCACCGTCAATTCCCATTTTCTAGATGAGGTAACCGAGGCACAGAGAGGTGAAGTGACTTGCCCACAGTCACACAGCTAAGTGGCGGATGGGGGATTCGAACCCATGACCTCTGACTCTTTCCACGGAGCCACGCCGCTCTTCTGCCGATAGCGGAAGAGTTCCACCTTCTCCTGGGTGGGATGGAGTTTTTCTCCTAGGGAACTTGATGAAATAGCCTCCGGTTTTACCAGTGCGCTGACTTGGACTGCGGATCCTCTCCGACGCTCCCCTCGGACCCGGTCAGAAGAAGAGTTGATGATAAGAATAGTGTTGGTATCTGTTAAGCGCTTGCTGTGTGCCGAGCACCGTTCCAAGCGCTGGGGTAGATACAGGGTCATCGGGTCGTCCCACGTGAGGCTCACGGTTAATCCCCATTTTCCAGATGAGGTAACTGAGGCACAGAAAAGTGAAGTGACTCACCCACAGTCACACAGCTGACGAGAGGCAGAGCCGGGATTCGCACTCGTGACCTCCGACTCCCAAGCCCGGGCTCTTTCCACTGAGCCGCGCTGCTTCTCGAGTTCCGCGTTGTGATGTATTTTACCCGGCTGAAGCTGTACTCAGGAGAAGCAGCGTGGCTCAGCGGAAAAAGCCCGGGCTCGGGAGTCGGAGGTCGTGGGTTCTGATCCCGGCTCCGCCCCTCGTCAGCTGTGTGACTTTGGGCGGGTCGCTTCGCCTCTCTGTGCCTCGGTTACCCCGTCTGTAGAATGGGGAGTAAGACTGTGAGCCTCCCGTGGGACGACCTGATCACCTCGTATCCTCCCGGCGCTTAGAACATGCTTGGCGCATACTAAGCGCTTAGCAAAATGCCGTCGATATTATTATACTTGGGGAAAAAAGGGAGGTAGGATGAGCCGATCTGAAATTTTCAGGCTAAAACCTCTTCCTTCGCCTTGCCCCGAGCTCAGCCCAAGCGTAGAACGTAAGGCCGTTGTGGGCGGGGAACGTGTCCACCAACTTCGCTCTACTGTACCCTCCCAAGCGCTTACTGCACGCAGCGAGCGCTCAATAAATGCAGTCGATTGATTCCTGAGGTCGTAGCGGAGCTATCAATGGGAAACTGGCTGGAGTTTCTAATCCTCTATTTTCCTTGGATGGCTCCGAATTCAGAGAGTCAGCTTAGGTCCTAGTTTGGTGCTAAACCGCTGCCATCTCAATTTCACGAAGGAAAAGCTTTGTGGCCTGAGAACGATGGCAGAAAAGAGACTTCCCAGCACGGCACAAGTAGTGGTATCGAGAAACCACCTAGCTTCATCTCCATCTGTGGTTAAAGGGCCTGGGCTTCGGAGTCAGAGGTCATGGGTTCGACTCCCGGCTCCGCCACTCGTCAGCTGTGGGCGAGTCACTTGACTTCTCTGTGCCTCAGTGACCTCATCTGGAAAATGGGGATTAACCGTGAGCCTCACGTGGGACGACCCGATGACCCTGTATCTACCCCCAGCTCTTAGAACAGTGCTCTGCACATAGTCAGCGCTTAACGGATACCGACATTATTATTACAGCTGTATAACATCCCATTCTCTGTCCCTCCACCGAGTTCCGTCCCCCTTCTTTCTCTGTATCTCTTCCTTTTTTTCCGTGTCTCCCTCCCTTTCTCTCTCTCTCTCTTTCTCTTTTCTCCCAACACAGCCCAGTGGGCAGAACAAGGGCGAGAGTCGAAGCTCTCAGGTTCTGATCCCGGCTCCGCCACCTGTCTGCCGTATGACGTTACGTGAGTCACCGCACGTCTCTCCGCCTCAGTTCCTTCATCTGTAAAATGGAGATCGACTGTGAGACTCAAGATGATCTTGAATCTGCCCCGGTGCTTAGAACAGTGCCTGGCGCATAGTAAGCGCTTAACAAATACTGTTAAAACACCCCCCGCCCCCCCGCCCCCGGTGGTTTTGCCCCCGTCCCACTTTAAGCTGTCCCCGAATACGGCCACTTTAGAAGAGATAAAGAAGTAGCTCGTATTTCCTCTACGGCCGAACCAAAACTATGTCCCAGTCCAGTGATATCTCCTCATAAAATGTCTCCGCAGGTCTCTCGCTAAAGTTCGTATCTGTTAAGCACTTACTATGTGCAAAGCGTTGTTCTAAGCGCTGGGGGGGGGGGATACAAGGTGATCAAGTCGTCCCAGGTGGGGCTCCCAGTCTTCATCCCCATTTTGCAGATGAGGTCACTGAGGCCCAGAGAAGTGAAGTGACTTGCCCGAAGTCACACAGCTGACAAGCACCAGAGCCGGGATTAGAACCCATAACCTCTGACTCCCAAACCCTCCCGGTAAGCATCTCTTCAATGTGCTAACCCCAGAACCGACTCCCACGACTTTGGTCAGCCCTTGATCCCTTCCAGAAAGTGGCACCGAGAGGGTGCCCGTACCATCTTTTCCAATTCAAAGGAGAGGACACCGCGCCCTCCTGATATGCCTTTTTTGTGAGGGCATTAATGCTTCAAATCTCAGAGCCGGGTGCGCGAATAGACGACGGAATATTCTCAGATAGAACGTTTCGTCTCCTCTCCTCCTCCCCTCTTCTGAATACCCTCGTGGCTCTAGTTTGCTGAGGAAATCCCGGTCGCACTAAGTCCCCCGCTTCTTTCCTTTGACCGTGGCCCAGGTTTTACCCAGTTAAAGTGCCTGCTTTTCTTAGGGACCGAAAATTGCAAAAAAAAGCCCCAAGTGGCATTCTCACACCAAATTTGAGTGGGAAAATTGTGTCCCAGAATTTGGGGCCGGGCCATTATGCCACACAACTAGGTTCCTACGGGTTGAATAGATCTGCAACACAGGAGGAATAAAATCCTCTTTTGGTGCTTTGCGATAATGAAAAAAAGATGAAGAAGAAACTCACGCCACTTTAGTTTGAAATGCGGGAGATTAAACACTGAAAGCGTTTTGCAGAGACTAAAATGATCAGCGTCAGAACCGAGGGCAAATTTTTTGACCTGAAGTCCCTCCAACTTCCTAGGACCAAAATTGTCACTAAAGAGTTAAACTCATTTATACAGGTTCAATTTTGTGGGCTTTAATACTAACGCCAAGATGACGGAGATGGCCTAATTCTTGCCTAGCATCTTTCTCCAAGGAGTGTCAGGTATAACGCAGATCCCATAAATCGGTCCCTTATTGAATTAATCGGTTTTTCCGAATCCAATCTGAGTGCCACATTTTCCAGTTGTGAAGATGAACAATTTAACTGTAGAAGCGTTAAGCCAGTTTTTCACTCTGATTGATCTTACGCTCCACGAGCGGAGCCGGTCAACAAGCGGAAGGAAACAGCTGCCGATCTCACCTCCAATTCTGCTTCCTCCATTCAGGTACCTCGAGGGGCATATTCAGTCACAGCTGTACATCATGTGTGCTCAGAAACCGTGGAATTCGTGCGCTGATAAAGCTTAATTTTTTTGTCCGGGAATGTAAATGGGCCAGTTCAATTTACCCAGGATTGAAAAATACCACAAAAATCACTGACGATTGGTTTACATAATACGACGTGTTACACGAGTACCCCGATCTACGGTCGCCCTACGATGCCTGTGAGTCGGGGGTACATCCGCTGAGGTACCCCGGCTTCCATGAGCCTTGCTGCTTCTTTTCTAGCCAATCACTCCAATTCCTTTCTCACCCTCCCTTCCCCTCATCCCGTCCTTTTCCTACTCTCCAAGAGCGATTTTCCTACCCCCGTCTTATACCCCAAACCGGTCTCCCCTTCCTCCATCTCCCTTCAGTATCCTCTACTTTTGGAAAGTGGTGAGGAGGGCGTCGGGGCTGCGCTGCGCTTGCACCGAAATGCCCTCCTCTCCCCCTGCCCACCCGAAGCTCCACATCTGTATCCGTCCAAGCTGTTCCAGTTCCCAGTTTGTTCCTGGGGCTGGGGCAGGGAGGTGAAATGAGAAGCAGAGGAGAGTTAGGGAGAAAGTAGATGCGGCGTGACCTAGTGGATAAAGCTCAGGCCTGGGAGCAGAAGTACTGGGGTTCTGCCACTCGTCTGCTGTGTGACCTTGGACAAGTCACTTAACTTCTCCGTGCCTCAGCCACCTCATCTGCAAAAGGGGGGGATTAAGACCGTGAGCCCCGGGTGGGGTATGGACTGTGTCCAATCCGATTAACTTTTATCAACCCCACGCTTAGTACAGAGGCCTGGCACGTTCCAAAATAACTTGGGTGAGGAGGAGGACTAGGGGATTAGGGGCGGCAAATTCAGTGGGGGTGAGGAAGTAAGGGTGTTGAAAGGCCAGTAGAAAGAGGTGAAAGGATAGAAAGCGATTGAGAACGTAATTTTTTACGACTTCGGAGGCCTTAGTTGTCGCGGCTGCAACGAGCCTGACTAACTACGTGTAAGTGGTTGGAGAAACGTACCCCACGATACAACTCTTTAGGAAAAAAAACCCACTTTGAGAAAGGCAACCAGTTGCAATATAGATCGTGCCTGTCTATTATAGGGTATTCATTCAGTAGTATTCATCGAGCGCTTACTGTGTGCGGAGCACTGTACGAAGCGCTTGGAATGGACAATTCGGCAACAGACAGAGACCGTCCCTGCCTAGTGACGGGCTCACGGTCTAATCGGGGGGAGACGGACGGCAAAGCAGAACAGAACAAAACAAAAACAAGACGACATCATCAAGATAAATCGAATCGAGGGGATGGACGCCTCATTAACAAAATAAATAGGGTACTACACCTTTACTGTCATTTTTGACTCCTTTAAAATCAAAAGTTGAACAGTCTCACCTGCTTTTGAATTGGTAGAGGAAAAGACTTGCCTCCTAATAAAAATCCTGATGCTTGTCAAGAGTTTCCCGGAGAAGATACAAGATAATTATGGTATTTGTTAAGCGCCTACCGTGTGCCGAGCGCTGTTCTAAGGGCCGGGGTACGTACAAGGTAATCGGGTTGGACGCGGTCCCCGTCCCGCCTGGGGCTCACGGTCTTGATCCCCATTCGACAGATGAGGGAGCTGATGCACAGAGAGGTTAAGTGGCTTGCCCAAGGTCACCCAGCAGACAGGTGGCGGAGCCGGGATTAGAACCCACGTCCTCTGCCTCCCGAGCCCGGGCTCTGGCCACCAGGCCGTGCCGCTCAGGCCGCGTCTATTCCCCCGAAGCTCACGGCCCAAGGGGGTTGAAGGATGGGTATCTTAACCTCATTTTAGAGAGGAGGACACCGAGGAGCGGAGAAATTAAAAGTGTGAGCTCGTCTCTACAGTGTGGACTCTCTGTGAGTAGGGAATGGGTCTGTTTATTATTACATTAATAATAACGGCTTCTGTTAGGTGCTTACTATGTGCCAGGCCCTGAACTAAGTGCTGGGGGGGGGGGATACAAGCACGTAATAATAATAATGATGGTGGTATTGGTTAAGCGCTTACTATGTGCCAAGCACTGTTCTAAGCGCTGCGGGGGATACAAGGTGATCAGGTTGTCCCACGTGGGGCTCACAGTCTTCATCCCCATTTGACAGATGAGGGAACTGAGGCCCAGAGAAGTTAAGCGACCGGCCCGGAGTCACACGGCCGACAAGTGGCGCCCGCGGGACGTAGTCCCTGTCCTGCGTGGGGCTCCCAGTCTCAATCCCCATTTTCCAGATGAGGTAACCGAGGCGCAGAGAAGTGAAGTGACTTGCCCCAGACCACACAGCAGACAGGTGGCAGAGCCTGGAAGAGAAGCTGTGACCTCCTGACTCCCAGGCCGGCGCTCCGTCCCCACTGCTTCTCGGTGTTGTACTCTCTTAGGCGCTTAGAACAGTGCTTCGCACACAGTGAGTGCTCAATAAATAGGAACGAAGGAATGGCTCACCCGAGGTCATTCCGCAGGCAAGTTGCGGAGCCGGGATTACCGCGCAGGTCTCTTGTTTCCCAGCCCTGTGCTCTTTCCACTAATGATAACGTTGGTATTTGTCAAGCGCTTACTACGTGCAGAGCACCGTTCTAAGCGCTGGGGGAGATAACGGGGTCATCAGGTCGTCCCACGTGAGGCTCACCGTTAATCCCCGTTTTCCAGATGAGGGAACTGAGGCACAGAGAAGTGAAGTGACTCGCCCACAGTCACACAGCTGACAGGTGGCAGAGCCGGAACTCAAACTCATGACCCCTGACTCCGGAGCCCGGGCTCTCTTCCGCTGAGCCACGCCGCTTCCCTTTCCACTAAGCCGCGCCGCTTCTCATCCACCGTGAGAACTAAAAGCGCGTTTGGAAACGAACGCGTGCAGCTCCGTCCCTCCTGCTCCACTCTGTGGTAGTCATTTGGCAACCGTCTCGGAAGGGATCGCAGTCACCGCCCGGCCAAGATTGGGCCAAGTGTCGTTCCGCCCCGATACGGGTGTTGGCCTGTCACAACGCGATTCGCGGCGGCCTTACCTTCCTCCGCCAGATCCGAGTTAGCCGCCTTCCCCGACTGGGGACCGGCTTTGAACGTCCCGCGCCATAAATCCGAATGCTTTTTTCACTTCCCCGCCATTTGCAATTCTGTGTCGTCGCTCAGGCCGCTCAGCGGTTTTCAGGTGTTGGGCCTCGTGCCGTGTGATGTGATGGAACGGGCACGTGGCGAGCTCTGAATGTGGGAGAGAGAAGCTTCTAAAATGGTACAGGTCTGGCTGTTCTTGAAAATGAGACTCGTGTGCTTATTGAATGTATGATGGTATGAAAGGTTCTCCGATTGCCAAAGGGTTCATATGGGTCCCCACCAATTTAAGTAGTTCCATTTCTGAATCGGGAATAACAGTTCCGTATTTGAGACGTTCCGCACGGGCCAAGCTGTGGCTTCGCTTATCGGTGAGATCAATTATCACCGATCGATCGTTCGGTCATATTCATCTGAGGGCTTTCTGCGCGCAGAGCACCGTCTTAATTACTAGGGCGAGTCTCGTACGATTTAGTCGGTGGACGCACTCTCTGCCCGCGAGAAGTTTACAGTCTGAAGGGGGAGACAGACATCATTATAAATAAATGAGTTATCGATACGTATATGAATGCTGTGGGGCTGAGGGTGGGATGATTAAAGGGTGTGAGTCTAAGGCAACTCAGAAAGGATATTTAATAATAATGATGATGTGACTAATCGTGATATTTAAGTCCTTACTCTGTGCCTTGCACTGTACTAAGCACTGATTACAAAATAGGTTGGATACAGTTCCCGTCTCCCAAGGAACTCGCAGTCTTAATAATGATGATAGTAATAATCATAGCGGTATTTGTTAAGCAATTACTATGTGCCGGGCACTTTTCTAAGCGCCGGGGTAGATACGAGAGCCTACGGGATCTACAGCACAGCTCCTCTGAAGCAACGCTCCCCAGATTCCCTCCGTCTCGCCCCTCTGAAGCCGGGAGCCGGAGGACCTGGGTTCCAATCCGGGTTCCATCCTTCGCCGGCTGGGTGACCTCGGACAAGTCGCTTAAATTCTCTGGGCCTCGGTTTCCTCAGCTGCAAAATGGGGATTCAATACCTTTCGTCCCTCCTACTTAGACTGTGAGCCTCACGGGATGGTAACGGCCTGATCAACTCGTATTGGATTAGAACAGCGCTTGACACGTAGTAAGCGCAAAACGACATGAAAGTATTAATGCCACCATTCGTCGTTATTACTGTCCCTCACTGTGCCGTTACATTTGATTCTTTTCCGTGGCTGGTGCTGATTTGGTTTCTGCCTCTTCGTGTCACGGTCTTCTCGAATCCTCTCCTCTGAACCGCCTGGCCCATTTCTGGAAGGTAGACAGAAGGCCGATTTGTCTCCCGGACGTCGCCCAGCTGCCAATCAATCGTAGTTGTCGAGTACGGCTCTGCCCAAGTATTTGGGGTTTTGCCCGGCTGTTTAGATTTCAAAGTGTCTCTACTGTCTTTGTTCACGGTTTCCACATTTCAGCAGGTTTTGTGGGTATCCTGCAATCCCCGCTCGCCTCAGATGTTCCTACCCGGGAAAAGCCACGTGCTCTACGACCGACACTTCTTCAACGCCGATAAACCGACTGCCTTCCGAAGCTCTGCGTTTGTGTCTTGCCTTGTGTTTTTTGGAAAGTGTGACACACGGCTAGTATTGTGGAACTTCTGAGGAGTCAGATATGGCGTCTGGGGTAACCTTGTGGAAAGTTGTAACCTAGGATGAGACTTCGGATCTTTAGTTGGTCTGAAACTTGACATCGTCTTGATGCCATTCTGTCAGGATCTCGACAGGCTCAACAGAACGATAAGTCCGTGGTATTTTTTGAGTGTTTACGGTGTCCTTGGGAAGATACAATGCAATACAGCTGTAGATGTATTTCCTGCCCACGAGAGACTTGTCGTCCAGAGGGGGAGATAAACATTAAAATAAATTTCAGGTAGGGAAAATGGCAGTGCGTTAAGGATATGTACATAAGTGTGGAGGGTGGGGTGACTATCAAGTAGAGAAGCCTAGTGGATTGAGTATAAACCTGGGAGTCAGAAGGACCTGAGTTCTGATCCCGGCTCTGCCACCTGTCTGCCGCGTGACCTCGAGCGAGTCGCTTAACTTCTCTGTGCCTCGGTTACCTCATCTGCAAAGTGGGGATGAAGACTGTGAGCCCACATGAATTGCGTCCAGCCTGATTAGCTGGTATCTACCCTAACGCTTACTGCGGCGCCCGGCACATAGTGAGCACTTAAATAAAATGAAAAAGAGTACCTAACGGGTACAGGTCCAAGCGCAGAGGTGGCCCAGAGGGGAGGGCAGGTAGGGAAAATTGAGGGCTTGGTCGGAGAAGGCCTTTTGGAGGAGAAACGATTTCGATCAGATTTTTAAGGCGGAAAGAGTGATGGTCCGTCGGATACGGAGGGGGGGAGAATTCCAGGCCAGCGGGAGGATGCGGGCAAGGGATCGGCAGTGAGACAGTTGAGTTTGAGTGAGTAGGTTGGCATCAGAGAAGCAGCGTGGCTCGGTGGAAAGAGCCCGGGCTTGGGAGTCGGAGGTCGTGGGTTCGAATTCCAGCTCTGCCACTTGTCAGCTGTGTGACTGTGGGCAAGTCACTTCACTTCTCTGGGCCTCAGTTCCCTCATCTGTATAATGGGGATTAAGACTGTGAGCCTCCCATGGGACCACCTGATCACCCTGTATCCCCCCCCCAGTGCTCAGAACAGTTCTGTGCACATAGTAAGCGCTTAACAAATAGCAACATTATTATTATCACTGACAGTGGTCCTGAGCCACCCGCCGTAAATCTGGCAGTGAATCCCTGGGAAACTCAGGGGATTCTTCATACGGGTCATCCGTTCGCCGTGCACAAAATCGAAACGTAGAGCCTCTCTGTAAAACCACGGTTCCCCTACAGCTGACTTAAACCGAAGTAGATACGGAGACAGCTAGTAGAACCGGGAGCAAGGTAAAGCTTCCTCACGAGGATCCGTTAGGACTCTTCGGTCGGGAAAGATGAAGACTGAACAGGAACGGGGTTGAAGATTTCAGATCGGGACGAGGAAAACATCAAATTGTCGCGGGCCAAAACGCAATGAAAACAGGCCAAGGAGCACCCTTTTGCAGGTGGTGAATTCAAAACACACCCGAGAGTTCCGCACGCGGTGAGTGATGCGCATCTGGAATTCAATATCGTGGAAAGCTCTGTGCACCAAGCGTATCTTGAAGTTTGAAAAGAGGTTTGGTTAATTCGTAGACGAGAGGAAGGAAGTTATGAGCGCAGAGAGAAAAGTTAGGGATGTTTTGTGTTTCATCCATAACCAGGCTATCGGGGAAGGCAACTCTATTGCTCCGTATTTTCAGTCAGGGCAAACTGTCGCCATTAGAGATAAAATACGGAACTGAACAGGTCATCGCTTGGATGGCGGATTGGCATTTCTTATGTTTGTTTTCTAGGGATCAATCCTCTTATTCACAGGTAAAGGCTTGTCGGCTAATACCTCAAGTCAGATTGTTTGAAGAACTGTGGCTCTTTTCAAATGACTCCCTTCCTGCATTTGTACAGCCTTCCCACGGTGTGCTAAATTTTTAAAGCGTTCACATTTCCTTTAAAATTTAATTGACAACACAAGGGCATTTCATTAGTTCGGGAAAGATGAAGGGTCACAAACTTCACAACCCCGTTGGTTTCACTTTTATCTTTTTTTATTCACTGTGTTTGCTTAAGACCCAGAGGCAGGAAACAGTGAAACGGGCAAAGCGGCATTTCATACTCTTCGCATAAAAGTGCCCAAGGACAAAATATCTGAGAATTACTCCCGTTCCGGAGGATGGGTTTTTTCACATGGTTTTATCACTCTAATTTGGGAATATTAACACCAAGAGGCAAACTTTAGGTCTGCCTTATTTTTCCGCAGGAATACTATTGCTTTTTTCAACGCTGCCGTTACGTTAGGGGACTGACCCGGCTAAATCAGGCACGATGAAATTACCGTTGGATGTCCCAGAGCATTAAATTTGGTTCAGCTTTTATAAATATCGAACAATCGCGTATTACGTCAAATCGCGACAGTAAGGATATGGAAGTCGGTAAACCGTACGTATACGGGCCGTAATCGAATCGTCAGCGGTCGGCAGCCGGGATGGGTCACGGCAATGTGAACGGGGACCCGTGCGAGCAGGAAGTCCTGAACCTCCTCCGGCCATAGTGAAGCCCCCTCTGAATGTGGAATAATAATAATAATGTTGGTATCTGTTAAGCCCTTACTATGTGCAGAGCACCGTTCTGAGCGCCGGGGTAGATACAGGGTCATCAGGTTGTCCCACGTGAGGCTCCCAGTTCATCCCCATTTCGCAGATGAGGTCCCTGAGGCCCAGAGAAGTGAAGTGACTCGCCCACAGTCACACAGCCGACAAGCGGCAGAGACGGGAGTCGAACCCATGACCTCTGACTCCAAAGCCGGGGCTCTTTCCGCTGAGCCACGCTGCTTCCCGAGGAACCAGGTCGATCAATCCATCGGTGGTGTTTATTAAGTGCTTACTAGACAGTCAGTCGGATTTACTGAGCACCTACCATGTGCAGAACACTATTCTAAGCACATGGCAGAGGGCAATATAGCAGTAGACAGACACGTCCCCTGCCCACAGTGAGCTTACGGTCTAGAGCCCTGTATTAAGTGCTTGGGCGAGTCGGTGGGCGCGTTCCCGGCCCATAACGAGTTTACAGTCTAGAGGAGTAGGCTAGTCTAGAGGAGATTTGGAGAGGGATCAGTAGCCGGCAGACCGGCTCAGTGAACGGTGATCGGAAGACGCTCAGGCGGGAGTGCAAGGGCAGCGTGGCCTAGTGGAAAGAGCACCGAAGACCTGGGTTCTGATGCCGACTCCAATAATAACGATAACGTTGGTATTTGTTAAGCGCTCACTACGTGCAGAGCACCGTTCTGAGCGCCGGGGTAGATACAGGGTCATCGGGTCGGCCCGCGTGAGGCTCACAGTTAATCCCCATTTTACAGATGAGGTAACAGGCTCAGAGAAGTGAAGTGACTCGCCCGCAGTCACACGGCTGCCAAGCGGCAGAGCCGGGATTTGAACCCATGGCCTCCGACTCCCGAGCCCAAGCTCTTTCCACTGAGCCACGCTGACTCTGCCGTTGGTACGCCGTGGGCCTCGGTTACTTCGTTTGTAAACTGGGGGTTTACGCTGCGAGCACCACGCGAGGCCTGGACGGCGTCCGATCTGTTAGCTTGTATCTACCCCAGCACTTAGTACAGTCCCTGGAACAAAGCGCTTAACCAACGTCAACACAGACGCTGAGGAGGAACCGGCAGGACGTGGCAGCAGGTGGAACGCGAGAGTTGAAGGAGAATGAGAAAACAAGGGTAAGGCCTAGGTTGCAGGCTTGAGAGACAGGATTTTCTCGCTGTGGTGAGAAAGCGAGATGATAAGGATAACGGTACTTGCCGTGTGCTTACTATGTGCCGAGCACTCTTCTAAGTGCTGGGAGACATGTAAGTTAATGAGTCGGACACGGTCCCCGTCACCACTGGGGGCTCACACTCTTAGAGAAGCAGCGTGGCTCGGTGGAAAGAGCCCGGGCTTGGGAGTCGGGGGTCATGGGTTCGGAGCCCGGCTCTGCCGCTTTGTGGGCGAGTCACTTCTCCTCTCTGGGCCTCGGTTCCCTCATCTGTAAAATGGGGAGGAAGACTGTGAGCCTCACGTGGGCCGACCTGATGACCCTGTATCTATCCCAGCGCTTAGAACGGTGCTCGGCACATAGTAAGCGCTTAACAGATGCCAACATTGTTATTAGTATTAATCCCCATTCTCCAGATGAGGGAATCGAGGCCCGGAGTATTTAAGTGACTTGCCCAAGGTAACCCACGCAGACATGGGGCAGAGCTGGGATTACAACTCGGGGCCTTCTGACTCCCAGGCCTGTGCTCTATCCACTAAGCCAAAGGAGGGGATTTGGAGAAGACGAGTTGAATTTTCAACATACTGCGCTCGAGATGCCAGCGAAACATCCCCCATAGAGCGTTCTAGCAGTGGTTGACACTTCCCACCTTCATTAGGCAGGACGTGTGAGGAGCAGGAATAGCAGCCGAGTAAATTGAATTTGAAAGTCCCCACTGAAGCCTGGGAGGCGATCATCAAAATGAACATGGATTCATATTCACGATAAGTATGTCCCGGATTAGGTAGTTCTCTCCAATCAATCGACGGCATTTAATTGAACATTTACTGGGTGCGGAGCACTGTACCGAGCACTTGAGAGGGTACGGTACGGCAGAGTTAGTTTACGCATTCCCTGCCCACAGAGAACTTACGGTCTAGAAGGTGAGACGGTCGTTAATATAAATAAATATGCCCAAGGTGAGTCTTACAGCATTTTAGATGTTATCAAGAAAACGGCGTCCCAATCTCATCAAAACCTGTGAAAGGGAACCTTGCTTATTACTTGGTCAAGCTCTCCAGCAGAGATAGAAGTTTCCAGCCAAAGGAAGGTGGGGTTGGAGGTTTTTCAGATAATGGCCGGGAAGAAGAAACGCGGCATATTCCGTCCATCTATTACTGAACCACCGCGGATTACTGATGAATGGCTGGGCAAATCGAAACAGTACAAGCGATGAGGCATTTATTCTCCGTGACTGGGACGTAGGTTAAATTCTTGTTCCGATCGCCATTTCTCGAGCTATAAACTTCTGCCTTTATGCTTTTCCAAATTATAAGTTTCTTTCTCGCAACCTTCTAACTCGCGGTTTCCCTCCTCCCCGGGAAGCAGAGCTGGGGACAGGGAAGGTGGTGTGGACTCCTAGAGGCTCAGCCATAGGATGTGGAACAAACAGGATTTCTTCTGCTAACAATAATAATAATAATAATAATAATAATTATGGTACTTGTTAAGCACATACTATGTGCCAAACACTAAGAGCTGGGGTAGATACAAATTAATCGGATTGGACACAGTCCCTGTCCCACGTGGGTCTCATACTCTTAATCCCCGTTTTACAGATGAGGTAACTGAGGCCCAGAGAAGCGAGGTGACTTGACCAAGGTCACATAGCAGACAAGTGGCAGGGTTGGAACTAGAACCCGGGTCTTTCCGACTCCTAGGCCCACGCTCCGTCCGCTAGGCCACGTCGCTTCTCTGCCGCTACCCAGAGATGCGGCGGCCTGTAATTGTGAAGATCGAAATACGTTTCTGATTCTGTGGGCCGACGTATTTTAACTCTTTTGTATGGACTGTCAATGAATCTGTAGATGGTCGACCACGCTGACTGTCCTCAACCTGACCGTCCCCTCTTCCCAAACACTTCTGCTTCCTGCCGACTCTTCTTTCCAAGACCACCCAAAGCTTCCTTCGGTCTCTGCGGTCACTCTGGGCCCCCTAGACTGTAAATTCCTCTAGGCTGAAAACTTGTTGCGGGCAGGGAACGCGTTGGTTATATTTTTGTGTTGCACCCGCCCAAACGCTTAGTACAGGACCCTGCACCCGCTAAGTGCTCCATCAATTCAATTGATTGATTGCCTAGGGCAGTAATGATACCGTCGTGCGGCGTTCTACGTGATGTCATGAGTGTCCTGGATCACACGAGGGACCCAGCTAGATGATTCTGCCCCCCGGGGCCGGGATGATTTTAATGTCACCGGGAAGACGGGAGGAATGGGAGGTGGGTCTTTCCTCCTGATAGGGTGAAACTCTGAATACAAATGGCCCCGTCCCGACGAGAAGCCAAAGTCTCCGTGCTTTCCTATGAGCCGTGGAAGATTCCGTTCCACTTTCCGCACCCACTTCTACTTTCATTCTTTCAGCCCCTCTTCGCTATTTCACTGTGATTTCCTATTTGGGACAACGGCCATTCCCGTTGGTAAAGATACTTTGCAAAACTGTGAAAAGAAGCAAGTTTACGCTTCCTCTTTCATTTCTAGTGTCTGATCTTTCTCCCAATAGGTATTTCTTTCACCTTAACCTTTATTTTTATATGGACAATTTGAGACTCATTTTTCATTTGAATTTCTTTCTTTTTGGTTATTGTGACCTTTATTTCTAATCCAAACCAGAAATGAACAGACCATAGGAGCTTTCTGAGGTTGCCGGCACTGGAACGGTTCTTGTTTGTCATTTGTACCGCTGCTCACTTTCCTTGATTAATTATCGTGTCTTCCTTTGCTGCTTTTGACACTTAAATGTCACCGTAATAAATATAAATCGCACGCCATTACACATACAGCAGCTAGGAGTAGGCTTCCACCCAGTCCTTTTTCTGGATAATATTTCAGTTCCAAATAGTTTTCCTTCTTTCATGTTTCCTTAACATCTGCTCCTTAATCGGTGGAGAAGGAGGCCTTTGAACTGGGGCAGTGATCGTTCCACTTCTTTCCGTCAGAGCGTTTTCACGCGCCATTTCTCGTTCCTCGATCGATCTCTCGGTCAATCGGTGGCATGTATTGAGCACTGTGTGTGCGGAGCACTTGGGAGCGTAAACGGAGTGAGTAGACACGACCCCTGGCCTCAGAGAGTTTGCAGTCCGGCAGATCGTATAGCTGTTTCTAAAGATGGTAGTATTTTTGTATTGTAGAAATAGGAATGATAATAATAACTGTGGTGTTTGTTAAGCACTTACTGTGTGCCTAACAATGTACTAAATGCTAGGGAAGGTACAAGATAATCAGTACCACATGGGGCACACAGTCTGAGTGAGAGACATAGCAAGTGTTGAATCCCCATTTTGCAGATGAGGGAACAGAGGCCAGAGAAATTATTCATTCATTCATTCATCCAATAGTATTTATTGAGCGCTCACTATGTGCAGAGCACCGTACTAAGCGCTTGGAACGAACAAGTCGGCAACAGATAGAGACGGTCCCCGCCGTCTGACGGGCCCACGGTCTGATCGGGGGAGACGGACGGACGGGAACGATGGCGATGTATAGAGTCGAGGGGAAGGACGTCTCGTAAAAACAATGGCGACTAAATAGAATCGAGGCGATGCACATCTCATTAACAAAACAGATAGGGTGATGAAAATATATACAGCCGAGCGGACGAGTACGGTGCCGAGGGGATGGGAAGGGAGAGGGGGAGGAGCGGAGGGAGATGGGGGGAAAAGAGGGTTTAGCTGCGGAGAAGTGAAGGGGGGCGGTAGAGGGAGAAGGGGAGCTCAGTCTGGGAAGACCTCTTGGAGGAGGTGAGTTTTAAGTAGGGTTTCGAAGAGGGGAAGAGAATCAGTTTGGCGGAGGTGAAGAGGGAAGGCGTTCCGGGACCGCGGGAGGAGGCGGCCCGGGGGTCGACGGCGGGACGGGCGAGACCGAGGGACGGCGAGGAGGTGGGCGACGGAGGAGCGGAGCGTGCGGGGTGGGCGGTGGAAAGAGAGAAGGGAGGAGAGGTAGGAGGGGGCGAGGTGACGGAGAGCCTCGAAGCCTAGAGTGGGGAGTTTTTGTTTGGAGCGGAGGTCGATGGGCAACCACCGGAGGTGTTTAAGAAGGGGAGTGACAGGCCCAGAGCGTTTCTGCGGGAAGATGAGCCGGGCGGCCGAGTGAAGAATAGACCGGAGCGGGGCGAGAGAGGAGGAAGGGAGATCGGAGAGAAGGCCGACACGGTAGTCTAGCCGGGATATGACGAGAGCCCGTAGCGGTAAGGTAGCCGTCTGGGTGGAGAGGAAAGGGCGGATCTCGGCGATATCGTAAAGGTGAGACCGGCAGGTCTCGGTGACGGATAGGATGCGTGGGGTGAACGAGAGAGACGAGTCAAAGATGACACTGAGATTGCGGGCCTGTGCCTAAGGTCACACAGCAGGCAAGTGGCAAAGTCAAGATATGAACCCAGTTTTCTGACTCCCAGGCCCATGTTCTTTCCACTGGGTCACTGCTGCTTCTCTACTGAACCCCAGTTCTCTTTGCGGGGGGAACAAATCTAGACCCTCAACACTGCCCTCTCCACTGAACTCAACCCCCAGCTTTGGATCACCTCCACAACATGCTTCCTTCAATCCTGCATTCATCCTGCTCCAAATGTACCAGTCAATCAGTCGTATTTATTGAGCACTTCCAGTGTGCAGAGCAGTGTACTAAGCGCTTGGGAAAGTACGATATAACAATGTCGTTGGCTATGTTCCCCCTCCACAACGAGCTTAGAGTCTAATGATAATGTTGGTATTTGTTAAGCGCTTACTCTGTGCGGAGCACTGTTCTAAGCGCTGGGGGAGATACAAGGTCATCAGGTTGTCCCACGTGAGGCTCACAGTCTTATCCCCATTTTACAGATGAGGTCACTGATGCCCAGAGAAGTGAAGTGACTCGCCCACAGTCACACAGCTGACAAGTGGCAGAGCCGGGATTTGAACCCATGAGCTCTGACTCCCAAGCCCGGGCTCTTTCCACTGAGCCATGCTGCTTCTCTTAAGTCTAGACACGGGGCCAACTCCCACCCTTTGAAATCCATCCGGACTTTTTATCCTCTGTCTCTCTTCTGCTCAATAATGATAGTTCTCTTCCCGCCTTGTCTCCCGTGCCCATTACTCTCCTCAATAATTATTCTTAAACCTTTAACTTCTTCCTGAGGTTTCCAGGGGCCCCGCCTTCTCCTGGAAGAAGAAGAAGAAGACTGTAAGCCCGTCAAACGGCAGGGACCGTCTCTATCTGTTGCCGACTCGTTCATTCCAAGCGCTTAGTACGGTGCTCTGCACATAGTAAGCGCTCAATAAATACTATTGAATGAATGAACCTACCTACCTACCTTTCTGTGACGCCGAGCATGTTGCCCAATTACATTTTTCACACATTTGAAACCATCAGGCATGAGCCCTCCGGTCTACCCAACTCCCCTCACCACCTCCCCACACCCCTCCACCCAGTCTCTCATCCATCCTAGGCATTTCTCAAGAGATCTCCTGCTCCTTCGAAAATCTCCCCCACCCATCCTGACCTCTTCCCAAAACACTTTACTTCTACCCCTTGAATCCTGTAATGACATCTTCCTGCTAGATTGTAAGCTTCTTGACAGCGTGTCTACCGACTCAATTCTATTCAATCTTCAACCTCTCGTTTTCCAGTTGGTCTCTTCCCCCTGCCTTTAAACAAGCTCGTGTCCCCCCTAAATCCCCAAATCCCTCCAGGTATGGCCCCATTTCCCTGCAACCATTCCTAATTGGATTGTTCGGACAGTACAGTTGAACAAATCTCGTGCCTCCCCTTCATCACCTCCAACTCCCTTAACCCCTATTTGCTTTCAGTACCTTTCACTTCACTGAGACAACATTCTCCAAGGTCATCAATCAATCCATCATTCATATTCACTGAGTGCTTACTGTGTTCAGAGCACTGTACTCCTTGAGATTTTAGGACTTCAGTCAGGACCCCTCCAGATCCTACTCCCTGCTAACTCCATTCCCGTTTTCCTTTCCACCCTCCAACTCGGGGTTTGCATCGACACGTAATGATTTAGAGAGAGCAGAAAACTAAAGAAAGCTATAGATCTGCAGATGAGTAAGTACTTGAAGTAGGATGTGCATACATTTATATATATATTTGTCTCCGTATATGTGTATGTGCGTATATATGGGTGTTGTATGCATGTATGTATTTATAGACATGTTCATATAAAAGTGCTGAGGTGATATCATTATCATTATGGTATTTTGCTAAGTGCCTACTGTTCTGTGCAAGTTAATCAGGTCAGACCCAGTCCCCGTCCCACACGGGGCCCCCAGTTAAAGTAGGAGGGAGAACAGATATTGAATTCTCATTTTGTAATTGCAACAGAGACACAGCGAAATGAAGTGTCTTTCCTAAGGTCACACAAGCAGGCGAGTGGCGGAGCCGGAATTAGAAACCAGATCCTCCGATTCCCAGGCCGTGCACCAGGCCGTACTGTCTTCTCACTTTACATTCCCTTCCTTAAGGAGCTCATCCACTCCCACGATTTCAGCCACCATCTCTGTGCTGTCGATTATTTCGCTCGCACCAGCCTCTGACCTCCTCTGCAATCTCCTTAGAAGCAGTGTGATCTAGTGGAAAGAGCACGAGCCTGTGAGTCAGAGGACCTGGGTTCTAATCCTGGCTTCACCACTTGCCTGATATGTGGTCTTAGACCTCACTTCGCTTCTCTCTACCTCAGTTACCTCGTTTCTAAACTGAGGATGAAGACTACGAGCCCCCTGTGGGACGTGGACCGTGTCCGACCTGATCGTCTTGCTTCAATTCAATCGGATGCTTCATTCGGTACTGATGACGATGATGATGACAGTGTTGCGTAGTGGAAAGAGCGTGGTCCTGGGCGTCAGAGGACCTGCGTTCTCATCCTGGATCCACCATCTGCCTGCTGTGTGACCTTTGGCAAGTTATGTAACTTCTCATGTGCCTCGGTTTACCATATAAGGGGATTCGATACCTGTTTGCCCTCCTACTTTTACTGTGAGTCCCATGTGGGACAAGGGTGGTCTCTGACCTGATTAATTTGCATCTACCCTAGTACTTAGCGTGGTGCTGGACACATAGTAAGCATTTAACAGATACTTTTCAAATGTCACACTGCTTCTCACCGCGAGAGACGGATCGGGGTCAGCGGCGGGACAGGCGGGACCGAGGCGCAGTGGAAGGTCAGCACTGGTGGAGCGACGTGTGAGGGCTGGGTTGTAGAAGGAGAGTAGCACCGTGAGGTGGGAGAGGTCGAGGTGGTGTAATGCGATTTTAATAAGGCTTTGAACATAGAGATAGTTGTGGTCTATCAAATATTAAGTGGGAGGGAGTCTCGGGGACAAGGGAAGACACGGGCAAGGGGTCGGCAGTGAATCGAAGAGATTGAAGTACAGCGAGTAGATTGGCATAACAGTAGAAGGGGTGAAGTGGATTGTAGTAGGAAATCTGGGAGGTAGGATAGGAGGGGGCAAGGTGATTGAGTGTTTTCAAGCTGATGGAGAGGAATTTCTGCTTGATATCCAACCCGTTTGATGCGGAGGTGAATGGCAACCAGTTGGGCTTTTGGAGGAGTGGGGAGATGTGTGCTGGACTTTTTTTAGAAAAATTATATGGGTAATAATAATTACGGTACTTGTTAAGTGCTGTTATATGCCAAGCACTGTTCTAAGTGCTGGGGGAGTTACAAGTTAATCAGATTGGAGACTATCCCTGTCCCACATGGAGCTCACGCTCTTCATCCCCATTTTACAGATGAAGGAACTGAGGCCCAGAGAAATTGAGTGACTTGCCCAAGAACTCACCGCAGACATGTGGCGGGGCCGGGATTAGGGCCCTTAACTTTCCGGCTCCCGTGCTCTATCCACTAAGCCGCGCCGCTCCACAGCAGAGTGAAGTAAGGACTGGTGTAGGGAGAGGCGGAGGCAGGGAGGTCAGAGAAGAGGCTGATGTCATCGAAGCGGGATAGGATAAGTGCTTGGATTAACCTGGTAGTAGTTTAGATGGAGAGGAGAGAAGAGGTTTTAGCGATATCGTGAGGGTAGCACTGAGAAGATTTGATGACATTGGATATTTGGGTTGAATGAGAGATATGAGTCAGAGAAAAATGTGGAAAAGGAAGATGTGGTGGTGTCTACGGTCACGGGGAAGTTCCGGGTAGGTCAGCTTGGGGTGGGAAGATGAGGAATTTTGTTTCGGACATGTTTAGTTTGAAATGTCGGCAGAACATCCGGGTAGAGATGTCCCGAAGGCCAGAGGAAATGCAAGACTGCAGAGAAAGGGAAGCCAGCGCTGGACATGTAGATTCGGGAATCATTCGCTGGACATGTAGATTTGCGAATCATTAGTCGAATCCAAAGGAATGAATGAGAATAGAGGGGGACCTAGGACTGAGCCTCGAGGGACTCCCACTGTCAGAGGGTGGGAGGCAGAGGAGGAGCCTGCAAAAGAGATTGAGGAGGAGCCGTCAGAGGGGAGGAGAACTACGAGAGGACAGTGTCCGTGAAGCCAAGGTTGGGTAAAGTTTCACTCATTCATTCGTTCGTTCGTTCAATCGGTGGTATTTATTGGGCGCTTACCGTCTGCAAAGCACTGTACTAAGCCCTTGGGGAAATACAGTCCAGCAATCGACAGATTCCCAGCCCGCGATGAGCTGAGGGGCTGTTCTAGTGTCGAAGGCAGCTGAGAGGTCTCGGAGGATTAGGGTAGACTAAAGGCCCGCAGATCTGGCAAGAAGAAGGTCAGCGGTTACTTTAGAGAGGGAAGTTCCGTGGAGCGAAGGGGGCAGAAGCCAGGTTGGAGGGGGTCCAGGAGTGAATTGGAGGAGAGGAAGTAGAGGCAGTGGGCGTGTAGACAACTTGCTTAAGGAGTTCTAACTCTCTTTACTCTTTAAAGTGCTTAGCGTGGTGCTTGGCATACAGTGGGTGCCCGGTAAATACGGTGGATTCGTAAATCCCCACCGTTTGACACCGAGCTTTTTTCCCCAGTACTTCGACTGTAGCCCTCAAGACAGATAGGCGCGTACTTCGGAGTGATTAGATCCGGACGAGGTGTTGAGAGAATGCTACTTGGGATAAACTCAATTGCCTTATTGAAGCCCCGGTATCATTGTCAACAAAGCACGATATTCTGTCACTTAACAGGAACCTTCCGATTTTAATAGATTAAAGGAACACGAAACCACACTAAAGAACCCGGTCGGATCCTGGCACTGTGAAATAATGTTTTCTTCCTTTTATTTTAAAGCACCTGATTTAAATCTCATAAACGCCCGTGTTTTGCAAGTTACGGTGCAAACTGAAACTAATAAGTTCCTGAGGCGGTCCTCAAAGCAAATGGAGTATCAATTATTTATAAATGTGTGACACTAATATGTGCGGGGTGATTTCTCATTAACACTAACAACTTGAGACTATTTTCACATTAGCTTGAAATAATTATTTAACTGCTTAGAAAGTGATGAACTGCAAACAGAGCTATGTAATGTGTTTACCAAAAAAATCAGTTAACAATGTCAAATGATAATAGCTTTGTTCCTAATAACGTCGGGGCCCGTTAATAGATCGGCCCATAAGTTTCATTCTCCTGATAATCTATCACCGCCGTGAATATGCATTTCCATTATACAAGGCTCATTTTTCAGCGTTAGCATCTAACTTTAATCTTCTCCCACTGGCCATAGCCGTGCAGATCCAATAACTGCACGGGCCAAACCCTGTGTATATTTCCAATATGTTTAGATTTCCAAACTTTTATGTACTGCTGTTTGAGGGTGCAGAAATTCCAGTTCCTTTTCATTCTAGCCAAAGCGGAGATTGAGACCCAGTAGCCGTATTTCTAATTTGGGCTCAGAGCCGCTCATTTGCATTTGTGCAATACTGATTTACGACCTCAAGATTAATTCATATCTGCGTAGTCGTTTGTCAAGGAATTACTGTGTCACAGTACCGATTGTAATAGTCGTAGTAATAATATTTAGTAGTAATGATATTTATTAAGTGCTTACTGGGTGCAGAGCCCTATGCTAAGCACTGAGTCCTGGACTAAGCGCGTAATTTTTTTTTACTAAACTCTTAGTGCAGAGCGTTGAATAAAGCACAGGAAAAAATATCCAGACTAGATTGGCACGTGCTCCTCTGCCGCCCACCTCCTCACCATCCCCCGTTCTCACCCATCCCGCCGTCGACCCCCGGGCCGCCTCCTCCCGCGGTCCCGGAACGCCCTCCCTCCTCACCTCCGCCAAACTCATTCTCTTCCCTTCTTCAAAACCCTACTTACAGCTCACCTCCTCCAAGAGGCCTTCCCAGACTTTGCTCCCCTTCTCCCTCTACTCCCTCTACCGCCCCCCTTCACCTCTCCGCAGCTAAACCCTCTTTTCCCCCCATCTCCCTCCGCTCCTCCCCCTCTCCCTTCCCATCCCCTCGGCACCGTACTCGTCCGCTCGACTGTATATATTTTCATTACCCTATCTATTTTGTTAATGAGATGTGCGTCGCCTCGATTCTATTTATTTGCTATCGTTTTAATGAGCCGTTCAATCCCCTCGATTCTATTTATCGCTATCGTTCTCGTCTGTCCGTCTCCCCCGATTAGACCGTAAATGCGTCAGACGGCAGGGACCGTCTCTATCTGTTACCGATTTGTACATTCCAAGCGCTTAGTACGGTGCTCTGCACATGGTAAGCGCTCAATAAATACTACTGAATGAATGTTCCGTAGCTCCCAAAAGTGCTGAAAATCTAAGAAGGGGCTCACGCTTGACTTGCTTGACAGCGGCTCCGTAAGATGGTGGGAGCTCCTCAAGTTCACTCCTTGGTAACTGCGAGAGTGGGAGGGCAGGCTTAGGGGCAGGGAAAGGCCGAAATAAAATGACACAGCACGGCCGAGTGGAAAGGGTCTGGGCCGCAGATTCAGCGGGTTCTAATCCCGCTCTGCCACTCGTCTGCCTTATGATCTTGGTAAGGTCACTTAACTTCTCTTTGCCTCAGTTATCTTCGATAAAATGGGGACCACCTACCCGTCCCTCCTCCTCATTAGACCGTGAGCCCCGTGGGGAGACGGAGACTGTATCGGTCAATCAGTTGGATTTATTGAGTGCTTACTGCGTGCAGAACACTGTACTGAGTGCTTGGGGGAGTACAATATAACAGAGTTGGTAGCAAGATCCCCTCGATTCTATTTATCCCCTCGCTTCTATTTATTGCTATTGTTCTTGTCTGTCCGTCTCCCCCGATTAGACTGTAAGCCCTGAAAGGGCGGGGACTGTCTCTGTTACCGATTTGTACATTCCAAGCGCTTAGTACAGTGCTCTGCACATAGTAAGCGCTCAATAAATACTATCGAATGAATGAATAGATGAGATAGAGATACAGTGAGCAACCTACTCGATGCAAAGCATGAGGGCTGGGTCGTAGTGGGCAAGCAGCAAGGAAAGTTAAGATCTGACAAGGGGATGGAGTGCCTGAAAGCCGACGGTAAGGAGTTTCAGTTTGCTGTCCCGCCTGATTATCTTCCATCTACCCTTTCGCTTAGTAGAGACGGCACATAGTAAGTGCTTAATAATACTAATGATAATGTCGGTATTTGTTAAGCGCTTACTGTGTGCAGCGCACTGTTCTAAGCGCTGGGGTAGATACCCGTGAGGCTCACAGTTAATCCCCATTTTCCAGATGAGGGAACCGAGGCCCAGAGAAGTGAAGTGACTTGCCCACAGTCAAACAGCTGCCGAGTGGCGGAGCCGGAATTCGAACCCACGACCTCCGACTCCCAAGCCCAGGCTCTTTCCACTGAGCCACGCTGCTTGACGGATACCACCACAGAAGCTTCCGGTCTAGAGACCAGTTTACGGTCTGGAGATGAACTTACAGTCCGCTATTACTATCATTGCATTTCTACAGGTGGAGAAGCTCCTATTCCGCCTAATTCCTCATTTGGTAAACCCTAAACTTACTGATTTAATGTATTTTATTTCTTATGCTTTGCGCTTGGAGATTCAGCCACAAAAATCTCTCACGTTGAAATCTGTACTAGTTATCGTAAAGAAAAGAGACCTCATTTTATTAAACTTATTTCAGAAAGGCGAGTATGAAGTTGTACCTACAGAAATGGGATGTTTTTCCGATTCCCAGTCAGGGTAATCTGACTATCTTGTGAGTCCCACTGAAAGCTTGATAGTCATCTGGGAACTAATCCAACTGAAAGCAGATGGCGTGCGCACCCAGGATGGAAAGACTTATACGTTACAGATTGGAGAACTTTGTAGGCAAATTCTAAAGCAAATATTTGACCTTCCTGAGGTCGGGGGCGGGAAAAGGCTCTTGTCAGGAAAGCGGTGTGGTTTAGTGAAAAGAGCATGGGCCTAGGGGTCAGAGGACCTGGGTTCTAATCCTGACTGCGCCACCTGCCTGCTGGGTGACCTTGGGCAAGTCACTTAACTGTTCTGGGCCTCCATTTCTTCTTCTGCAAAATGGGGACTAAATCATTTTCTCCCACCCATTAGACTGTGAGACTCATACGGAACAGGGACGGTGGCTGACGTGATTATGTTGTTTCTACCCCGGTGCTTAGTGCAGTACAGCACATAATGAGGGCTTAACGATGACCACAGTCGTTATTTTTCCACAAAGAAATGATGTCGCATGGAAGTCTTCCCAGAGAAACCTAGAATATTCCTTTGCGAGGATCCTACCAAAACCCACTGCTTCCGCATCATTGACCGTAAGCCCTAGACTGTAAAGTCCTTCCGGGCAGGGAATGTTTCTATCATCCCTGTTACATTGTACTCTCCCAGTGCTCTGCACACAGTAAGTGCTCAATAGATACCATTGATTGATTGACTGATGATTACGTTCCTCTCCCAGGTCCCCGCTAACAAAGGTGCCGCTTCTGATTCAGGAAAGAAGGACTCGGGAGGGAAGTTGGTTCTCTTCTCTCTCCTCCCTACCCCCCAACCCTTTCGGTAAACATGACGAGCACGGCATTAAAACTGGCCTCGCTCCTTATTTGTGTTTCTAGCCGATAGAAGAGCCAAGATAAGAAGTACTAAGTAACAGATTTTATGAGTTTGCTTTGGTATATCGGGAATTACTTCTGTATTCATATCTGGTGCGGTTGGGTGGGATTTTTATGTGATTTATATCTAAACTTCTTTAATCTTAAGAAAAATGAAAGGATAAAGAATAATGGCTTTTTTGTATTCAGAAGATCTATCGCAAAGGAAAAAATAATACCTAAGAAGGATTCAAGCATCAGATAAATGTCAGTTTAACATTACAAAATACTCAAACTATTTTGGTAAATATTCTTTATCAATATGAGGGCTAATATCTGAGAAGGCCTCTGGGATAAAATGAATTGGAGGAGATGAGGAAATGCGATTCCGAAGAAACAGTCGATGATATTCATTGTGTGCTTTTTGCATGCGATATTTGTGCGCAACACTGTATTGAGCTCTTGGGAGAGTGCAATATAGTTTGTAGATACAGTCCCTACCCTGAAATAGCTCAGTCTATCTGGGGAGACAGACATTAAAAGAAATTACACGTAGGGGAATGCCAGAGAATGAAGGATATGGACATATGTACTTTAGGGTGGGGTGAGTCCTGAAATGCTTAAAGGGTGTGGTTAAGTGTATGGGAGAGGCAGTGAGAAGGGAAAATAGGTTGGGGGAATGAGAGCTTAGTCTGGGAGGGCTTCCTGGAGGAAACGCACTTTTAGGAGGACTTGAAGATGGGAGGCGGGTGGACTGTTGGATATGTAGGGGTAGGGAGTTCCAAAGAGGAGGATGGAAATGGGCAAGGGATGGATAATGGGTGAGGCGAGAGCAGGGCACGGCGAGTAGGTTGGTATTAGAGGAGCAAAGTGTGGGGGCTGGGCCGTAGTGGGAGAGGAGCGAGGAGAAGTAAGTGGTCGGAGGACTGATTGAGTTTTGGGAAGCTGAAGCTGATGGTGGGGAGTTTTTGCTTGTAGCAGCGAAGGATGGGTGACCATCAGAGGCATTTGAGAAGTGGGGCAACTTTCCCGAAGCTATTTTTAAGTAAAATGATCCCTGCAGCAGGGCCAAGTATGGGCCGGAGTGAGGAGAGGATGGAGAGAGGTAAGTCAGAGAGGAAGGTAATGCAGTAGCGGGACAGGATACGATAAATTCTTTAACCAGTGAGAGAGCAATTTCGATGGGGAAGAAGGATGAAATTCTGGGGATGTTCTGGTGATAGAAGTGACAGGATTTAGTGACCGAACGAGTGGGTTGAAGAGATGAGTCAAGGAACGAGCCACGTTTGCAGGCTTGTGAGACGGGAAGGATTATGCTTTTGTCTGCGGTGTAGGGGAGAAGAGAGTTTGGGAAGGAAGATAAGAAGTTTAGTTTGGGACATACTGAGTTGAGGTGACCATTGTATATCTAGGTAGAGGTGTCCAGAAGGCAAGGCGAAACCTAAGACTGCAGAGAAAGAGGGAAGTCGGATCTGGAGAGGTGGTTTGGGGGATCATCTGAAGATCTGTTTCCGAATTGTCCATTCCAAGCGCTTAGGATGGTGCTCTGCACATAGTAAGCGCTCAATAAATACTATTGAATGAATGAATGAATAGATGGCAGTCGAAGCCGCGGGAGCAGATGAGTTCTCCGAGCGAGTTGGACGTAGATGGAGAATAGATGGAAAGTCACAACCACAACTTAAGGGGCCTCCAAAATAAAGGGGTGGAAGACAGAGAAGCTGACCAAAGAGACCAAAAAGGACTGACCAGAGAGGTAAAAGGAAAACCAAGGGATGGCAAGAATGTAAGCCGATGCCCCCAAGGAGAAAAGCCTCTGAAACGGACATTTGCTGGCCGAGGCTACGGGGAGCAGAGCTTGGGCTTGGTAGGAAGCGTCCCTTACCCGGACGTGTCTTAATGGCACGAATGAAGGAACCTCACATTCAATCCAGTGAAGAGAAGTCTGGAAAATGCATTTTTGTTGTCGTCATTTTCAAGGGCCTGCTGAACCGGATCCCCAGGTACAGATTTCTTGTTTCAGTCAATCAGTAATATTTATTGAGCACCTACTGTATTAAGAGCTTGCCAAATGTAACAGTTAACAGACCGTATGCCTCCAGGGTCGTCTAGTGGCTAGAACGACGGGAGTGGAAGTGAGGAGGCCTTGGTTTCAACGTCAGCTCTGCCACTAGCCTGCTTTGTGACCTTGGGCAAGTCATCTAAACTTTCCGTGCCTCAGTTCCCTCATCTGTAAAACGGGAATGAAATATCTGTTCTCCCCTTTTTGCGGTATTTGTTAAATCCTTACTATGTGCAAAGCCCTCTACTGAGCACTGGGATAGACACGAGCGAATCAAGTTGGATCTAGTCCCTGTCTCACATGGGGCTCCTAGTCTTGATCCCCATTCTCCGAGGCCCAGAGAAGTGAAGTGACTTGCCCGGGGTCACACCGCAGATAGGTGGCGGAACCAGTATTAGCGCCCAGGTCCTCTGATTCCCAAGCCAGTGCTCTTTCCACCAGGTCATGGTGCTTCATAAATAGAGAAGCAGCGTGGCTTAGTGGAAAGAGCACGGGTTTGGGAGTCAGAGGTCACGGGCTCTAATCCCGGCTCCGCCACTGCCAGCTGTGTGACTCTGGGCAAGTCACTTCACTTCTCTGTGCCTCAGTTACTCCATCTGTCAAATGGGGATGAAGACCGTCAGCCCCACGTGGGACAACCTGATCACCTTGTATCCTCCCCAGCGCTTAGAACAGTGCTTTGCACATAGTAGGTGCTTAACCCGTGCCATCATCATTATTATTGCATGTAAAACAGTTAGTGAGTAGATTATATACTTAGCATGCCGTGTAGTGGATTCAGTAGTAATCTCTCCTGCCTCATGGCCTGTGTTTTTGATCAGTTCATGAGAAAAGCTAAGTTCCGTCTCTGCTGTAATTGGCTGTTATCTAGAGCTTTTCCCCAAAGGGTTTTGCTGCAACTTTGTGGCCGAACCGAGCGGAGACATGCTGCTCCGGAGAGTTACCTAGGGGTATTAATCTGTCCTTAGAACCTCTTGAGCAGAAAATCAGGATCACTGGTCACTCTGCGAGAGGGCAGTTGAGGTCAGTTTGAACCTCTTGGGCCCTGGGCATTATATCCCAGGTCGGGGGAACCGAAGGGCCCCTGTAACAGATGGGAAAAAAGTCACCCCAAGCCATATCTTGGTGGAGTTTGGGATCAGATTCTTGAAAGAGGAGAGTGGAAGTTATGGACCCTGTGTCTGTTATTTTGGATAAAATCTCACAGCAGCAGCGTCTTCCAACGGAAGAATTCCTGTTGTGTTATGTCAGTTAATGTATCGTGTTTTTATCACTCTAAAAACACACATTTTCGAGTGCTTTTTTCAGATCTTGATCAAATCAGTCGATCAATCAATCAGTAGTATTTTTTGAGTGTTTTCCGTGGGTAGAGCGCTGTACTAAGCACTTAGTAGATATGATCACTGCCCACAAGGAGTTTAAAGTCTCCCGGGGGGTGACAGACGTTAAAATGAATTACAGATAGGGGAAATAGTAAGGTAGAAAGTTATGTATCTACGAACGCTTCGATGCACTTTCCATTTTTCCCTTGGAGGACTCTATTTTAGTTTTCTTTTACTTCCCACTCTATTTTCATGAACCCCATTAACTAACTGGGGTCCAGCAATCCAGCAGTCACCTGCTTTGGGAACTCTTATTTATTTAATGGTACTCCTTAGGCACTCACTGCGTGCTAAACACTGAACTTAGATGCCGGGCTAAATATGAGGAATCAGAGTGGACACAGTTCCTGTCCCACATGAGGCTTAGAGTAAGTAGGAGAGACTAGGATTTAATAAATGCCATTGATTGATTATTATTAGCAATCGATCAATGGCATTTATGAGCACACACTGTGCGCAGAGCGTTGTTTGGGAGAGTACAAGAAAATAAGCTTGGTAGGTGTCGGGACAGCTATCGATTAATCGATCGTATTTATGGAGGACTTACCGGGTGCAGAGCGCTGTAGTAAATGCTTGGGAGAGTATATCTTAACCGAGTCGGTAGACACAATCCCTGCCCGCAGTGAGCTTACGGTCTAGGGGAAACCCTCTGCTTTGATGTCCGGTTCCCCCTCCCATCGTGGAAAGAATCGAGCTTCGGAGATGGCAACGTATACTGCTGTCAGATGATAACTGTGGTATTTGTCAAGTGCTTACTGCGTGCCAGGAACTGCACTAAGCACCGGGATGGATACAGGCAGATGAGGTTGGACACGGTCCCTCTCCCATATGGGGTTCACAGCCTCAACCCCCGTAGGTTGAGGTAACTGAGGCACAGAAGAGTGAAGCGACCTGCCCAGAGTCCCTCAGGAGACAAGTGGAAGGTCCTTCTGACTCGCAGACCCGTGCTCTATCCACTAGACCATCCTGCTTTTCTATCTAGCAGCCTCAGTGCACCTCCACGACCTGCAATAGGGAGGAGCCTCAGACGGCTCCGAGCGGGTCTGGCTACCTCCCTTCCCCCCGAGCCATGTCCCAGGGCAGTGGGGACTTCCTCTCTCATGTAATACTAAGAACCGTGATAGTCACGAAGCTCCTACTCTGTGCCAAGCCTGCAGTGTAAGGCGATGGGGTCAGACGCAGTCCCTGTCCCGCCCAGGGCGTAGTCTGAGAGAGAACAGGTATTGAATCCACCATTTTACAGGTGAGGAAACCGAGGCCCAGGGAAGGTAAGTGACCTGGCCATGGTTACCCGGCAGGCGGAGCCAGGAGAAAAACCCAGGTCCTCCGACTCCCAGGCCCACGCTCTTTCCACTGGGAAACACTGGTTCTTATGTAAGGAGGCCCCCAAAATGCATTACAGTGTGTGTATGTGTGTAGGTTGGGGGTATATTCCATCTCTGTGTCAGAGCTTTTCCCTCCTACCCAGGGGTAGAATAGAGCATAAGGATCTTTTGTCTCCTTTGGATATTATATTTAGGTAAAACCCCTTGCCATGTTTCTCCCCCTTCCCGTAGTTCCCCTGGAAATTGCTATTTTTCCAGACACTGAAAGGAAAAGCTATTAATCCCCAAACGGGAACAAACCCACTCCCAGTCCACATGTATTGCTTTTTATTTATGCTTTATCAGTCAATCGGTGATATTTATTGAGCACTTACTGTGTGCAGAGCACTCTATTAAGCACTATAAAAAAACGGTATTCGTTAAACACATAATTCGTGCCAGGCAGTGTACTAAATGCCGGGTTAGATACAAAATAATCAAGTTGGACACATTCCCTGTCCCGCATGGGGATCGCCGTCTTAATCACCATTTCACAGACAAGGCGACTGAGGCACGGAGAACTGAAGTGACTTATCCAAGGTCACACAGCCGTCAACTAGCAGAAGCAGGATTAGAACCCAGGTCCTAATGCATGTAGGAGAGTCCATCCAATAGGTCTTGCAGACGGGATTCCTGCCCTTAAGAAGCGTCCGATACAGTGAAGGAGATAGACATTAAAAGAAATTACAGATGGCAGAGAATAAGGGTATAAGGGTACAGCTGCTACTGAAGTGATTCTGGAAAAGAATTCTGTGTTCCAAAGCTGTGATAGGAAGCTGGGCTGCCCTAAATGACAAATTTTATTATTGTATTATTTCACTAATTGGACGACTGATTGATTGAATCTAACCGTATTGTAACCCGGTCCTTACCACAGTGCCTGGCCCATAGTAAGCATTTAGCAAATACTGTTATTATTGTTATCGTGATGATTGTTATTATCAGGATCATCATTACATTTAAAATCACCCTATCGAGCCTAGGTTTCCTTCAAGTCATGGGCCAATCCTTGAACTTCTTGACTTCTCGACTCTGCTTTCCGGAAGATGATACTGGGGTCTGTAAAATCAAGTCGCTCATATGGGAGAAACGGCCATTTTCTGGATTACATTTATTGACTCCAAAACCTTAGCACAGTGCTCTGCACACAGTCAGTGCTCGGTAGATACCACTGATTGATCGACTTGTTCTAGCCTTGGTGACTCCAGGTTTAGCACCAATAGTGAGTGAGGCACTGGGCAGTAATGACAAACCGTCAGACGAAGTCTAATTGGGCACTTAAATATGGAAAAATCAAAACGTTTGAGTGCGTGCCTGCCAACGTATTTAATTTGAATTCAGGAAACTGCAGATGATTGGAATCGCCTCGTGACTTGGTGACCCGGATGGATATCCTTTGAGAAATATGTTCTCCATACTGGAGAATTAGCTTGGCTTAATGGAAAGAGCAAGGGCTTGGGCGTCAGAGGCCGTGGGTTCTAATCCCGGCTCCGCCACTCGTCTGCCGTGTGACGTTGGGCAAGCCACTCAACTTCTCTGTGCCTCAGTTACCTTATCTGTAAAATGGGGATGAAGACTGTGAGCCCCATGTGGGACAACCTGATCACCTTGTATCTCCCCCAGCGCTTAGAACAGTGCTTGGCACACAGTAAGCGCTTAACAGATACCATAATCATTATCGTTATTATCATATTTTATTCAATGACACACTTGAGCCGAACCTCTTCCTGGCATGGATAAGGTCCGTGTTGAGACATTCTTTGCTGACTGCCTGGATGGGACTCAAAATCAGACCTGCTACCCACGAGGCTGAACTTTATATTTTTGTTTCTATTATGTTCAGCCATATCTATTCATATGACAGAAATAAACCCTAGGCTGTGAACGCTGAAACACAGTGAAAAGACCATGGATGCGGTTTCGTCACGTCGGCCTTCGGAAGCCAAATAAAAAAGATAGCGCTTAATCGTCTTGGGAAACGGCAGCAGTGGGTAGGCTAAAAAGCGCTCTCCATGTGCCGAGCACTATTCTAAGCACTGGGGTACCTGTAGATTAATCAGGTTGGACCCAGTTCCTGGCCCACATGGAATTCACCCTCTAAGTAGCAGGGAGACCAGGTATTGAACCCCATTTTTCAGTTGAGGAAACTGAGGATCGGAGAAGTTAAGTGCCTCGTCCGAGGTCAAACCGTAGACGCGTGGCAGAGCCGGAATTAGAACCCAGGTCCTCTGACTCCCAGGCCCATGTTCTTTCTACAAGGCCCCACCGCTTCTCCTTCTGGTCTGAAATTTCCAAGAGATAGCTGTGATTTCCTAAATAATAATATTTTGTATTTGTTAAGCGCTTACTATGTGCAGAGCACGGGTCTAAGCGCTGGGATAGATACAGGGTCATCAGGTTGTCCCACCTGAGACTCCCGGTTAATCCCCGTTTTACAGATGAGGGAACTGAGGCCCAGAGAAGTGAAGTGACTTGCCCACAGTCACACGGCTGCCAAGTGGCAGAGCCGGGATCCGAACCCGTGACCTCCGACTCCCAAGCCGGGGCTCTTTCCACTGAGCCACGCTGCTGAAGGACGATTAGGTTTCTAGACTCCTGTGCCATGAGCAAATGATGGGATTTGCTCCTCCTATTCATTTTATTTTTTCTTCTTATTGTATTTAAGTGTCAAGCACTGTCCTAAGCGCTAGGAAAGAGACAGGTTAAACACACTGGACACAGTCCCTGTCCTACATGGTGGTGCTTCCGGTCTAAGTATGAGGAAGTCCTCTAGACAGTAAGCTCACTGTGGTCAGAGATTGTGCCTCTGTTATTTTGTTACATTATACACTCCCAAGTACTTAGTACAGTGTCCTGCCATCAATCCATCGTATCTACTGAGCGCTTACTGTGTGCGGAGGCCTGAATTCATTCATTCATTCAATCATGTTTATTGAGCGCTTACCGCGTGCAGAGGACTGTACTGAGCTCTTGGAAAGTACAATTCGGCAACAGATAGAGACGATCCCTCCCCAACAGCGGGCTCGCAGTCTAGAAGGGGGAGACAGACAACAAAACCAAACAAGTAGACGGGCATCAATACCATCCAAATAGATAAATAGAATCATAGATATATGTACATCATTAATGAGCTAGAGTAATAGATATCTATAAATATACACGAGGGTTGTGGGGAGGGGAAGGGGGTAGAGCAGAGGGAGGGAATAGGGGAAATGGGGAGGGGAGGAGGAGCAGAGGGAAAGGGGGGGATCGGTCTGGGAAGGCCTCCCGGAGGAGGTGAGCTCTCAGGAGGGCTTTGAAGAGGGGAAGAGAGTGAGTTTGGCGGAGGTGAGGAGGGAGGGCGTTCCGGGTCAGCGGGAGGACGTGGGTCAGGGGCCGACGGCGGGCCGGGCGAGAAGGAGGCCCAGAGAGGTTAGCGGCGGCAGAGGAGCGGAGCGTGCGGGCTGGACTGGAGAAGGAGAGAAGGGCGGTGAGGTAGGAGGGGGCCGGGGATGGACAGCTTTGAATAATTATGACATTTGTTAAGCGCTTACTATGTGCAGAGCACCGTTCTAAGCGCTGGGGTAGACACGGGGGAATCAGGTTGTCCCACGTGGGGCTCACGGTCTTCATCCCCATTTTTACAGACGAGGGAACTGAGGGCCCGAGAAGTGAAGTGACTTGCCCAAGGTCACACAGCAGACAAGCGGCAGAGCCGGGATTAGAACCCACGACCTCTGACTCCCAAGGCCGGGCTCTTTCCACCGAGCCACGCTGCGTCTCTACTACTCCTACAATTTGAAGCCAACAGTGAGGAGTTTTTGCTTCATGCAAAGGTTGACAGGCAACCCCCGGAGGTTTACGAGGAGGGGAGTGACACGCCCAGAGCGGCTGAATCAGCATGGCGTCGTGGATAGAGCACAGGCCTGGGAGTGGGCGGGTCATGGGTTCTAATCCTGATTCCGCCACTTGTTTGCTGTGTGATCCTGGGCAACTCACTTCACTTCTCTGTGCCTTAGTCACCTCATCTGTAAAACGGAGCTGGCGATTGTGAGCCCCACGTGGGACCGGGACCGTGTCCAACCCGATTTTCTTCTCTCCGCCCCGGTGTTTTGTAGATGGCCTGGAACACAGTCATAAGTGCTTAATAAGTGCCATCATCTTCGTTATGATTATTGTTACTATTATTAGCATTATTATTATTACTAAGAGCTCAGCAGCGTGGATCAGTGAAAAGAGCCCGGGCTTGGGAGTCGGAGGTCATGGGATCGAATCCCGGCTCGGCCACCCGTCAGCTGTGTGACTGTGGGCAGGTCACTTCACTTCTCTGGGCCTCAGTTACCTCATCTGCCAAATGGGGATTAACTGTGAGCCTCATGTGGGACAACCTCGTTACCCTGTATCTACCCCAGCCCTTAGAACAGTGCTCCCCCGATTAGACCGTAAGCCCCTCAAAGGGCAGGGACTGTCTCTATCTGTTACCGATCTGTACATTCCAAGTGCTTAGTACGGTGCTTTGCACTTAGTAAGCGCTCAATAAATACTACTGAGTGAATGAATGCTCTGCACATAGTGAGCGCTTAACAGATACCGACATTATTATTATTATTATTATTACAATATAAAAATATAGCAGACACATTCCCTGCCCACAACGCACTTACTTACAGTTTAGAAGAGGGGACAGACATTATTACAGATCAGTAAATCACAGATACGTCCATAAGTGCTGTGGGGCTGGGAGGGGGCGACGAAGAAAGAGAGCAGGTCGGGGTGTCGCAGAAGCAAGTGGAAGAAAAGGAAAAGGGGACTTAGTCGGGGAAGGCCTCCTGGAGGAGATGTGCCTCCAGTGAGGCTTTGAAGTAAGGGAGAGGGATGTTGTTCCAGACCCGAGGCGGGACGTGGGCGAGAGGTTGGTGGCGAGATAGATGAGATTTCGATAGGCTGAGCAGGTTGGCGTTAGAGGAGTGATGTCTACGAGCTGGGTTGAAGTAGGAGAAGCGAGGTGAGGTTGGAGGGGCCAAGTTGATCGAGTGCTCTAAAGCCGTGGGTAAGGAGTTTCTGTCTGATGCAGAGACGGATGGGAGGTTCTTGAGGCGTGGGGAAGCGTGGACTGAATATTTCTGTAGAAAAACGATCCGGTCAGCGGAGTGAAGTGCAGACTGGACTGGGGAAAGACAGAAAGCGGGGAGGTCGGCAGGGAGGTCGATACAGTGATCGGGGTGGGATGGGATGAGTGCGTGGATTAACACGATAGCAGTTTGGATGGCGAAGAACGGACAGATTTTAGGTTGTGGAGGTAGAAGAGACAGGATGTAATAATGATTTGCATCTGTGGGTTGAATGAGGGAGAGGAGTCAAGGATAATGCCAGTGTCCCAGGCTTGTGAGACGGGAAGAGTGGTGTTGCTGTCTGCAGGGTTGGGAAAATCAGGGGAAGAACGGGGTTTAGATAAGAAGATAGGAGTTCTGTTTCGGACGCGTTACGTATGAGGTGACAGCGGGACATCCGAGGAAAGTAAACACTCGAGAGTAAGTGATAATAATAATAATGTTGGTGTTTGTTAAGCGTTTACTATGTGCAGAGCGCTGTTCTAAGCGCTGGGGTAGATACAGGGTAATCAGGTTGTCCCACGGGAGGCTCACGGTTAATCCTCATTTTACAGATGAGGTCACTGAGGCACAGAGAAGTGAAGTGACTTGCAGCTGACAAGTGGCGGAGCGGGGATTCGAATCCATGACCTCTGACTCCCAAGCCCGGGCTCTTTCCACTGAGCCAGGCTGAAGCGCTCAGTATCTACATTTAATTAATTCATCGATCGAGTCCCTCAAGGCTCCTCATCCGTGGTATTTATTGAGCATGAACTGCGTGCAGAGCTCCGCGCTCGGCACTTGGGAGAGTACAATACCGGAGTATTGCCCACACCAATCCACGAATTCTAGTCTCTTGGGATAGCGGAGCTTTTTCCAGAGTGCGGCCCAGGGTAGGAGATTGTGCCGAAGAAACGTCTAGATTTTGGAGATATGGAATCCCGGCAACGCCCTCCGGGAAGGAGACCGAATTCCTAGAGTGGGTTGGCGAGAGGGAGATGACCTATTTCCAGATTCTACTCTCTCTTCCACGGATCTCTTCGTGTCCCTCACCGCTAAATATATTCAGATGCCAGCCTTTGAAAATCAGCTTGATATTACGCAAAATTACACTAATTGTATTTCCTCGGTTACAAGGCCCTGAGGTTTGTATTTGGTGCATTTATTTGGAGATGAAACAATTGTGATCTGGGGAAACTGGCGTGATTGGATTATTTTTCTTTTTTGGTTTGATTTACCTAACAAATCACACGTACCCACTCTAAGATTAAAAGCTTCATTAAGTTGAAAAGGTTGAAGAACGAACCTTGCGAGAGGATAACTAACGTAGTATAATAACTGGTTGTAATGGGAGCATTTGTAAAAAAGGCATTAACTTTAATGAACAATAAGTAACCTGAATTATTCAGAAGGCTCCAAGTGTTTAAAAAAAACACCGTCAGGTCTGAAGATATGAACCTATATTACCGCCCATATTTTGACCGACGATCACTGAGCTTAGCGGGATTTGTACGCGCGTCTGTAGGAGTTGGCCTTGAACCGAGGACCACAGGGAAGGTGGCTAGTGATTAGATGTTGTCAAAATAAGTGGGTCCTATTCCCATCCGAAAACTGAAATCCACGGGTCATTTCCGAAACCGTATTTTAACCGAAAATCTTAGCCCCCTCTCCCACCGAACCAGATAATAGAGTCACCAACGAATAGCAGAGCAAATTGGTCTGAATCTCAGCTAAAACCACAGAGACCGCTGAGAACGTGGTGGGTAAACCGGGCACGGTTGGAGGAGAAAGAGGGGATAATTGAGAAATTGAAGAATCAGCCCCTGAGTAATCCAGAGGTATATCAGTGTAGATCACGTGTACTTAACCCACTTGGGAATTCCATGGACTATATAACGCACCAAACTCTACAGAAGAGTGCGAGATTGTATTTAGAAGAGACATCGTTACACAGTCCCATCTCAGTGTACATGACTGATAAAAAAATAAAATCCCTCAAAGTAGTTCCAGCTCCTCCAAAGTTTCTAAATTATGTCGTACAGATTTTCTTCCCGCCTCTATTGAGTGAAATAGAGGAAGTGGCACACATCCCTTTGAATGACCTGGGAACAACAACAAAAAAATGAAGACAGTAAAATGTGACCAGTGGAGAACTGGGGATTAGGAGTGTAGGTGAATATAGCTGGCCATTGTTCTCAAAGATGACACTGTGGGTAGTTAAGTTTAGCGATCAGTAGATAAATCTTTAGGGAGCCGCTGTGTGCAGAGCGTTATACTGAACACGCGGGGAAGAATAATCGAGAAGATTCAGCCCTGGCCCAAGAGTTTACAGTTTCAGAGGGGAGGTGGACACAGTATAATTGACTTATAGAAGAAAAATAAAGGAAAAACTGGATTTGGAGTCTTTTGGGGGGGTTTTTAATGGTGTTTGTTAAGCACTTACTACGTGCCCGGCCTTGTACTAAATTCTGGGTCGATACAAGGTTGGACTCCGTCCATGACCCACATGGAGCTCACATTTCCATTTTACATTTCAGGTAGCTGAGGCACAGAAAAATTAAATGACTTGCCCAAGATCATCAAGCAAACAAGTGGCAGAGGTAGGATCAGAACCTGGGTCTTTCCGACTCCCAGGCTCTATCCATTAGACTGATCTTGGACACCTCCTTCAACGGTAAGGTATGTCTGGAGCCGCCATGCTTGTGTAATTGGTGTGGAAGTGCCGACGTGGTAAAAAGGGGTATAATCTGGAAGGCCGACTAGAGGAAGGCAGATATAGGCAGGCTTTGAAGAAGGGGAAGGCCGCGATCCGGAGGTTCGAAGGTCTGCAGGAGCTCCATTCAGGAGGAAAGACAGGAGCGAGGCGTTGGAAATGGGAAAGACGGGAACAGGTCTGTTGGTTTGACAGGAGAGAAGAGGGCAAGAGAAGGGGTCGTGGGAGAAGAAAGCGGATACATAAGAGGGAGAAAGCGGATGGAATATCCTGAGCCAGTTATTCGTATTTTTTAAATCATTATTATTATTGTCGGTATATTTGTTAAATGCTTACGCTGTGTGAAGTGTGGTTCTAAGGACCTGGGTAGGTATAAGTTAATGGGGTCAGACCCAGTCCTTGTCCAACATAAGGTTCCCAGTCTAAGTAATAATAATAATAATGTTGGTATTTGTTAAGCGCTTAGTATGTGCCGAGCACTGTTCTAAGCGCTGGGGGAATGCAAGGGGATCAGGTTGCCCCACGCGAGGCTTACAGTCTTAATCCCCATTTTACAGGTGAAGGAACTGAGGCCCAGAGAAGTAAAGTGACTTGCCCACAGTCACACCGCTGACAAGTGGCAGAGCTGGGATTCGAACCCATGACCTCTGACCCCCAGGCTCGGGTTCTTTCCACTGTTCTAAGTGCTGGGGGAATACAAGGCCATCAGATTGTCCCACATGGGGCTCACAGTCTTCATCCCCATTTTACAGATGAAGGAACTGAGGCCCAGCGAAGTGACTTGCCCACAGTCACACAGCTGCCAAGCGGCAGAGCCGGGATTCGAACCCATGACCTCCGGCTCCCAAGCCCGGGCTCTTTCCACTGAGCCACGCTGCTTCTCTGATTAAAGGAGGGAGCTTCTAAGTAGTAATCGAATACCCATTTTACAGACGAAGAGGCTGAGGCACGGAGAAATTAAATGACTCGCCCACTGCAATTCATGGCAGAACTGGGATCGGAACGCAGGCCTTCTGAATCCCAGCCCGGTTCCCCCTTAGGCCAAGATGTCAGTTCTTAAATTAAAGGGTGGTATTTGTTAAGCGCTTACTACGTGCAGAGCGCCGTTCTAAGCGCTGGGGTAGACACAGGGGAATCCGGTCGTCCCACGTGAGGCTCACAGTTAATCCCCATTTTCCAGATGAGGGAACCGAGGCCCAGGGAGGTGAAGTGACTCGCCCCCCAGTCCCACAGCCGCCAAGTGGCCGAGCCGGGAGTCGAACCCATGACCTCTGACTCCGAAGCCCGGGCTCTTTCCACTGAGCCGCGCCGCTTCTCCGACTAATCAAACCGCGCACAAACCCTGTCCCACACCGGGCTCCCACCCTCAGGAGGAAGAAGAGGTCCCCGTTTAACGGGCGCCGCCGCCGAGTCTCAACGTCGCACGGCAGGGCGGCTGGAAAATTCCCGAGTATTTTAAACCACGAATCGAATGCAAGATCATTTATTGGGAAGCAGCGCGGCTCGGCGGAGAGAGCCCGAGCTCGGGAGTCGGGGGTCACGGGTTCGACTCCCGGCTCCGCCACCCGTCAGCTGTGTGACTGGGGGCAAGTCAACTTCTCGGGGCCCAAGTTCCCCCACCTGGAAAAGGGGGATTAACTGTGAGCCTCACGTGGGACGACTCCATCACCCTGTATCTACCTCAGCGCTTAGAACGGTGCTCCGCACATAAGTGAGCGCTTAACAGATACCGGCGTCATCATTATCTTCTTATGCCGAGAAAGAGGGAGTTTGGCGGTGGAGCCGTTTTAGCGCGCGTTTTCAGCTATTCTCCATTCTCCTCCACGTGACGCCAAGGTCAGGCAGAAAATAAACGCCTCCTCTGTTGCGACGAGGCCTTCGCGTGGAACAGTGAGCTTGGGTCCTTCCTCGTGTTAAAGGTATCCGTCTTGGAAGCTGTTTCTGATCGCAGATGAACCGCGGGCCGCCTCGCCAAGCGTTTGGCCGTAAACCTCTCGCTTTCCAAGGGCGTAAACGCGAATGCTAATGGAGCGGCTTTCATTCTAAATGATTCCCGATGGAAAGCGGGACCATCTTTTCTTTAAAATGCTTGGCGTCGTGAAGTATAAACACCGCTCACATCTAGGGCAGGTACTCGGCGAAACCGAGCCACGCCGTAGGAGGTCCGTGAATGCAAACCGACGGCGGAGAAGGAAACGAAGACCTCCTAGCGGCTTGCGTACGGGCCCCGGATGAAACGCCGTTCTCCAACTTGTTCGGTGGTATTTCGCGACTGATCTGTACGCTCTCTGTGGGCAGGGGATGTGTCTACCAACTCTCTTATCCTGTACTCTCCCAAGCGCTCAGTACACACTCAAGCACTCAATAAATGCCACCGATGATAGTAGACGTGACCCAAGCGTTGAATGGCTGGGTCCCGGCTGGTCTCTTGGTTAAGATAAGGAAGCGGGGAAGCACTGTGACCCACCTCCCCCACTTTTCTTTTGAGAAGCAGCGTGGCTCGGGAGCCGGAGGTCATGGGTTCGAATGCAGGCTCTGCCACTTGTCGGCTGTGTGACTGTGGGCGAGCCACTTAACTTCTCTGTGCCTCAGTTCTCTCCTCTGCAAAACGGGGATGAAGACGGCGCGCCTCACGTGGGGCAACCTGGTTACCCTGTATCGACCCCAGCGCTTAGGACGGTGCTCTGCGCGTGGCTCGGGGAAGCGGCCTGGCTCAGTGGAAAGTGCCTGGGCTTGGGAGTCGGGGGTCATGGGTTCAAATCCCGGCCCTGCCACTTGTCAGCTGCGTGACCGTGGGCGAGTCACTTCACTTCTCTGGGCCTCAGTGACCTCATCTGGAAAATGAGGATGAAGATTGTGAGCCTCCCGTGGGACGACCTGCTGACCCTGTATCTCCCCCAGCGCTTAGAACGGTGCTCTGCACATAGTAAGCGCTCAACAAATACCAACCTTTTTTTCTGCCGTGTGACCTTGGGCAAATCACTTGACTTTTCCGTGCCTCGGTTACCTCATCTGGAAAATGGAGGTTAAAACTATAAGCCCTATATGGGACGGGGACCGTGTCCATTCTGATTACCTGTACCCACCCCAGTGCTTAGAACAGTGGCCGACGCATAGTAAGTGCTTTAACAAATACCATTAAAGGAAAGCAAAAGAGCAGTGGGCTCTTTTAACTACTTAACTACTCAATCCTCCTGGACCACCCCCCCCCCGGTGACTCCGACACTGTGGACCACTTCCCTCCTCTGGATGAAACCTGCCTTTTACCAGCAAGGGCGCTTCTTTTCAGTCTCTTTTACTGGTTCTTCCTTCGCCTGCATCTCAATTTTCACTCACTCCCTTGGGGAGCCCATCAGCTTTCGTGGCTTCAGCTACCGTTTGTCTGTGGGTGACTCTCCGATCTACCCTTCTAGTTTCGGGCCCTCTCCTCCTCCGCGATCCCACATCACGTCATCGTTCCGGTACACCTCTGCCCCGACGCCCCCCCCCCAGCGCCCCGACTCACTACGTCAAAAGTCGAAGGCCTCGTCGTACCTCCCGACGTCACTCCTCCGCCTGACTTTCCCGTCGTGGTTGAAGATACCACCGTCTTCCGCGGCACCTCGGCATTAACCTTGACTCCTCCCTCCTTTTATCCCCCGCGTCCGGTCAAATGCCAGATCTTGTCATTTTACAATCAATCTTACAGTCATTAAGGGTGGTGGTGAGGGGCGAGAGCCGTGTTCTTTGGGCGCCTTCTCCAGCTCTGCGTTTTGGGTTGGGGAAGGGGAGGTGGGGGGACGGCGGAGGGGGAGAGCTTGGGACCCCAGCATCCTCTCCTGCCCCGGGCACAAGGTTAGATACCTCGCGGGGCGTGGGGAAGGGGTAGTAAGACCCTATCGAATCCTGGGGCTCCCTGCCGGCCGAGAGACTCCCCAGCCTCTAACCTTGCAGCAGTGGCTCCTGCGACCAGCCGGAGTTTCGATCCTGAACTCGAAACGGCGTGGCCCAGTGGATAGAGCGAGAGGTGGCTCCGCCACTTGTCTGCTGTGAGACCTTGGGCGGGTCACTTCATTTCTGGGCGCCTCAACTGCCTCACCCGTAAATCGGGTTGAGACTGTGAGCCCCAGGTGGGTCAGGGATCGTGTCCAACCCGGTTTGCCCGTATCCACCCTTGCGCTCAGCACGGTGCCTGGCGCACGGCAAGAACTTACCAGATACCGTTATTATCATTATTATTTTCCTCCGCTCCATCTCCAAGATCCACCCCTCCCTCTCCATCTAAATAGCTACGCCGCTGCTTGAAGCAGCGTGGCTCGGTGGAAAGAGCACGGGCTTTGGAGCCGGAGATCACGGGTTCGAATCCCGGCTCTGCCCCTGGTCAGCTGGGTGACTTTGGGCGAGTCGCTTCACTTCTCTGGGCCTCAGTGACCTCATCTGTCAAATGGGGATGAAGACCGTGAGCCCCACGTGGGGCAACCTGATTCCCTTGCGTCTCCCCCGGCGCTTAGAACGGTGCTCTGCGCGTAGTAAGCGCTTAACAGATACCAACATTATTACTGTTATTATTATTAGAGCCTCATGTGGGACAACCCGATGACCCTGTATCTCCCCCAGCGCTTAGAACAGTGCTCTGTCCTGGCTTAGCTGGGTGGTTTAGCCTCCTCTCTGACCCTCCCTCCCTTCAGCCTTGAACCTCTCTTGTCCCTACACTTCACTCTGCTGCCTTGACTATCTTGGGAGGCAGCGTGGCTCAGTGGAAGGAGCCCGGACCTCGGAGTCCGGGGTCGTGGCTTCGACTCCCGGCTCTGCCCCTTGTCAGCTGCGTGACCGTGGGCGAGTCGCTTCACTTCTCGGTGCCTCAGTTCCCTCATCTGGAAAATGGGGATGAAGACCGTGAGCCCCACGTGGGGCGACCTGATTCCCTTGCGTCTCCCCCAGCGCTTAGAACGGTGCTCTGCGCGTAGTAAGCGCTTAACAGATACCAACATTATTATTGTTATTATTATTAGAGCCTCATGTGGGACAACCCGATGACCCTGTATCTCCCCCAGCGCTTAGAACAGTGCTCTGCACGTAGTAAGCGCTTAACGGATACCAACATTATCATTATTATTATCTCTCTGAAATTTCATTCGGCTCACATCACTCCTAAAAAAAAAAAATCTAACGATGGCTCATTCCTCTCAATACCAGTTAGAAGCTCCTAACCTTTAAGCCACTCAATCGACTCTCCTTCCTATCTACTTCCTTTCCCTTTTACACTCCGGCTATGGATTCTTCGCTCCTCTTGGGGTCACTGATAATACTGACGGCAAAGATCTTCCTAGGTTCCAGACACTGTGCTTGGTGCTGGGGTAGGCACAAGGAAATCAGATCCCCGTCCCACATGAGGCGCACAGTCCAGAATGGACACGGAAGCATAATACCGAAGCCACGGTACGGTCAGCTGGCCTAGTGGGAAGAGCATGGGTCTGGGAGTCAGAGGACCTGAGTTCTAATCCCGGGTGTGCCACCTGTCTGCCGTGTGACCTTGGGCAACTCGCTTAACTTCTCTGTGCCTCAGTTACCTCCCCTATAAAGTGGGGTTTAAGACTGTGAGCCCCATGTGGGAACCTGGACTGTGTCCAGCCTGATTAGCTTCTATCTACCCCAGGGCTTAGTAAAGTGCTGGACACTTAGGAAGCACTTAACAAGTGCCTTCAAAAAACCGATTAAGAGTATATTCAGGTTAGGACAGGATAAACGATCCAAAGACATAACGAAATACAGCCTCAAAAGAGTGAATTCGCAGCCCTTGTTTCCGTTAGGCCTCAGACGTGGGCGAGCATCTACGGAGACTGTGCTTAGAGAAGCGGCGTGGATCGGTGAAAAGAGCCCGGGCTTGGGAGTCAGAGGTCATGGGTTCGAATCCCGGCTCGGCCACTTGTCAGCTGTGTGACTTTGGGCGAGTCACTTAACTTCGCGGTGCCTCAGTTCCCTCATCTGGAAAATGGGGATGAAGACCGTGAGCCCCACGTGGGACGACCTGATTCCCCTGTGTCTACCCCAGCGCATAGAACGGTGCTCGGCACATAGTAAGCGCTTAACAGATACCAACATTATTATTACTTCACTTCTCTGTGCCTCCGTGACCTCATCTGTAAAATGGGGATTAAGACTGAGAGCCTCATGTGGGACAACCTGATCACCCTGTATCTCCCCTTAGTGCTTAGAGCAGTGCTCTGCACATAGTAAGCGCTTAACAGATAGCAACATTATTATCTCAAAAAGCGTTGTTACCATCATCGGTGCATGTGACGCAGGTGAGCAGAAACTAAAGTTCTACAAGGACCTGGACAGATTCACCTCCGCCTAACTGCACCCTCTCACGTACGTCAAGCTGACTGTTTTGGGTTCACAGTAGGCATAGAAACAGTGATGGTCCAGCATAGAACAAAATCATTTTGCAAGTTAAATGGCGACGGTCTTCCCTTCCTCATCCCTTGGGACGGACATCAGGATGGTTGAAACTTGCAGACGGTTGGGAGAGCCCTGCAGTAGGCAAACCAGCTTGGCGTGCAGCCGTTAGGAGAGGCATTGCTCTCCTACATGATAATGATAATAATAAAGGTGTCTGTTAAGCGCTCACTATGCGCTCTGTACTATATGTGCTCTGTGCTCTGTCCTAAGCACTGGGGTGGATCCAAGCAAATCGGATTGGACGTAGTTCCCGTCCCACGTGAGGCTCCCGGTCTCAATTCCCATTTTACAGATGAGGAAACAGGGGCCCAGAGAAGTGAAGTGGGTTGCCCGAGGTCACCCAGCAGGCAAGTGGACCAGCTGGGATTAGAAGCCACGACCGTCCGACTCCCAGGCCCGTGCTCTATCCACTACGCCGTGCTGTTAAAGGCTTCGCCGACATCAGGGTGCCGGGAGGTCCCCTCCACGAGACAAACCCAGTGACCTGGCATAACTAGACCGTCAGCTCCTTGTGGGCAGGGAACTGTCTACCTACTCTCGCGTAGTGTACTTGTGTGAGCCTTAAGTCCACCTCTGTGAACACAGGAAGCACTCGCGGCTCCGTGGAAAGAGTCCGGACTTCGGAGTCAGAGGTCATGAGTTCGACTCCCGGCTCTGCCACTTGGCGGCTGTGTGACCGTGGGCGAGTCACCTCGCTTCGCTGTGCCTCAGTTACCTCATCTGTAAAATGGGGATTAACGGCGAGCCTCACGTGGGACGACCTGATTCCCCTGTATCTCCCCCAGCGCTTAGAACGGTGCTCTGCACATAGTAAGCGCTTAACAGATACCAACATTATTAACTGATGCCACTGACTGATATTGATTCTCCTCATTATAGAGCAGGGTTTTGGTTGCTAAATAGTCAAAGTCACTGCTCTGAGGTCACAGGATTTGCTTATGGGCTTGAACCCCACCTCTGGCCGTCCTACTCTGTACAGCGCAACGGTGAGGATCTCCAGCCCTTACTTCGGTAAGCGTTGCCTTAATTAATAGCTGGTCTGCCTTTTCTCGAATGTCCTATTTCCCCAGATTGCCATCCGATAACTTGACACAAATGCCAGTGCAGAGTTAATTTTGTTTTTAATTACTCTTCAATCAATGGAATCAGATGAGTGCAATAATTGGATCATAATAATTAGAGTTTTACTCTAATTAGCTTCGCATATGCCAGATCCACTCAGGAGTACACAGGGCAGTTCTGGGGGTTGACATGAGTATCTTCTTTAATTTTCTTAAATAGCTTCAGCTTTGGTGAACCAGGGCACGCTCCTGAAAGGGGAAAAAAAAAAAAAAACCAGTGGCAAATCCTCGTGGCGAGTTGAAGCTGAGGGTAATTAATGCAGGTATCTTTTCTCTACGGGATCCACGGCATCCTTGAGCCTGCCGGGGCCTCGGGGACTCGGGAAATGAACTGTGAAACCTGCCACAACCTAGTGATCAATCAGTCAGTGGTGGTCATTGAGCGTTTTTTAGGTGCCGAGGTCTGTACTGGACCCTTAGCGCTGTACCGAGGGTGGTCTCACCCACGGGGAACGTGTGGGACACTCATTCATTTAACAATATTTATTGAGCACCTACTTTGTATAGAAGGTTGTAAGGGACATTCTGGGCGTCGGCTATATCCCGTGCACTGTTCTGAGCGACTGCCTTGTGCAGAGCGATAATACTGAATTTCTAGGGGGAAAACCAATAGGTCATTAGGTAAGTGAATAAATGAATGGTGGGTGGGTGTGATATGGTATACAACTGTGTCGAAGCGGTGACTGTTGGAATGAACTCCTTGCAGGACAGGATCGGAAGAGAGAGGGCAGCTAAACTAGTCTCATTTAATCGAACATTCAACGCCATTTGCTGAATGCTTACTGGGTGCGGGGCACTTCACTCATCACTTGGGAGAGTACTACATGACCCCTGCCCTCAAGGAGCTTACAATCTAGGGGGAGGGACAGAAGTTAAAGCAGGTTATAGGTAGGGAAAAGAGTAGATTAGAAGGGAGAAGGATGGAAGTGAGGTGAGGGTTGGATGGGAAGCAAAGTGGGTACGGACCTAAGTGAATAGACAACGAATCGCTAGTGAGGGAACAGCTTCCGGGAGGAGTTATGATTTTAGGAAAACTTGGAAAGTGGGGAGAGCGTGATCTGTCAGATGGGAATGGGGAGGGCGTTCCGGGGCAGAGGGAGGACAAGAGCGAGGACTGAGAGTTGAGATGGAGGTACACTGGGGAGGGTGGCATTTGAGGAGTGACGTGTGCGAGTTGGGTTGTGATGGGAGAGGAGAGAGGTTAGGTAGAAGGGAACGAGCTGACTGCCTGAAAAGTTCATCCCTTCACTGCAGAGCTTCTCCTCCTTCTCCCAAACCTGGAGAATTAAATTTATTTGTTAGGAAAAATGCTAATGCACATAAAATGCAGTGATATTTCCCCCATGGAGTGTCTTCAAAAACTAAACACCTTTGTGATTATTCAGAGAAACACTCCCACGCTGGGGTAAGACGTTCTCGATAAAAAAACGCAACGCGGTCAGGGCCGCAAAGCGAGATTCCATTATTAAGAAGAACTGAATTCAGGATGAAAGTATAATGCTAGAAATTCCCCTCAACCATCTCCATTCAGTGCTAAAACGGCTCCTATTTTGGACACTGAAAGCTATATACCTTTTTTTCGGTATTTAACCCAACGGCGATACTTTCATGAAAATCCGCCTTTACATCACCCGTCAAATGTAGAATACATTTTTGGTAATTTTCTAAAGAAATGTTTTGCAAAGATGGAACGCAACCGTATATTGTTTGGCAGTACATTTTGGGGTAAAAAGTCTGCTCACTGTAATAACTTTCAGCTTCAGGATTATAAAGGAAGGAAATAAATTTGAATATATCCACGTTGGTGTCAGTCAATCATTCCCAATAAACGTGGGACCAAAATCTAATGGAAAGGAAAAAGACAGCCCCACTTTTAGGCTCTGGAGCAGAGTGCGTGCTATAGGAATCGGTAGGCATGTTTTCGTTTTACAGCGTGGCGATATATAGTATATGATTTATCAAAATGATTGATGATATGTAATTCACTTTATCACTGAGCTGGTTTCTATTCACCTTTATCATGGGCTTTCGTAATACCAGGCTTTCCCTGCCTTGAAGCGACTGACTTTACAGAAGATTTCAATTTATTCACTTTAGTCTGTGCACAGCAGTACCGTGCAAATAAGTATTATCACATTTGTAGGGGACGTGGATGCATTTTCCTACGAGACCGCTTGGCGAATGTATAAGATTTACTGGTTAAAATGCTTGAAGTTGCCGCGTCTAAATGTGGGCTTGTCTACTTTCCCTTCTTGAGCTTCAAGATGCACCTCTCCTACCTCTCTAGACCTCCTAGCTTGGAAGGGTTTTGAAGGGAGGTTGAGATATCAGTCGACCCCAAACTCTCAGACAGAATCCACACTTCCAGAGACAAAAACATCAATTCCAAAACCCTCCAGAGAAGGAGATTTCAAAGCCCCTCTTTGCCTGGTAGTTCCTCCTTACCGAGAAGCTGCATCTTTCATGCAGCATCGCGAGACCGTTGCCTCGTTTCTATTCTCAGTGGCGAGGGAAGAGAATGTGTGATGTGGAAGCTTTCTTTATAATAATCTTTCATATAATGAATCTGTTCTTAAAATAATGTCTTCATTCAGGTATTCGTTCCATAAGGTTGTTTTTTTTTCATGCATCCTCTCTACACAGCCCTGTACTCAGAGCTTGGGAGCGTACATCAAAGCTGAAGGCAACAAGTCCGGTGAGGAGCCTCCAATCTAACAGAAGAGAAAAATGGCATGTCGTAATGGGGATAAGAAGAAAATTAAAGATGTAATCAGAAATAAGAATAATAATGATAACGTTGGTATTTGTCAAGCGCTTATGATGTGCAGAGCACTGTTCTAAGCACTGGGGTAGATATAGGGTAATGAGGTTGTCCCATGTGAGGCTCACAATCTTCATCCCCATTTTACAGGTGAGGTAACTGAGGCCCAGAGAAGTTAATGATATAATAATAATGTTGGTATTCGTTAAGCGCTTACTACGTGCCGAGCACTGTTCTAAGCGCTGGGGTAGATACAGGGTAATGAGGTCGTCCCACGTGAGGCTCACGGTTAATCCCCATTTTATAGACGAGGTAACTGAGGTACAGAGAAGTTAAGTGACTTGCCCACAAGTCACACAGCTGCCAAGTGGCAGAGCCGGGCTTCGAACCCATGACCTCTGACTCCCAAGCCCAGGCTCTTTCCACTGAGCCAAGCGAGCATGGCCTAGTGGAAAGAGCGTGGGCCTGGGAGTCAGAGGATCTGGGTTCTAATCCCAGGTCTACCACTTGCCTGCTTTATGACCTTGGGCAAATCACTTCATTCCTTCATTCACTTTGAACACTTATTGTGTGCAGAGCACTGTACTAAGCACTTGGGAGGATACAGCACATTTGCTGCCCACGATGAGCTTAAAGCCTAAGGGGTGTAGGGGAGAGGGGGCTTCCGGCCTCATTTCCTCATCTGTAAAACAGTGATGCCCAGTGGGACGTGGACTGTGTCCAACCTGATTATCTTGAATCTATCCCAGGGCTTAGCACAGTGCCTGGCACACAGAAAGCATTAAACAAATACCATAAAAAACATCCAGCAAGAGTATGGCAAATGAATAAGTTAAATAAAATATAAATTATATAAAAATAAGTTCTTAAAGTCTTCCGGTTTGGGAAATTTCATATTGGGGCATGGTCCAAATTCCCAACTACATCAGCCTCCTCACAATCCTCCCCGCCTCCAAACTTTCACCTCTCCGGTCCGTTCTTCACACGGCTGCCCGGATCATTTTTTGAAAATATTGTTTCTCACGTGTCTCCCCACTGCTTAAATAATAATAATGATGGTGTTCGTTAAGCGCCTACCGTGTGCCGGGCACTGTTCTAAGCGCTGTGATCGATACAGGGTAATCAGGTTGTCCCAGGTGAGGCTCACAGTCTTAATCCCCATTTTCCAGATGAGGTCACTGAGGCACCGAGAAGTGAAGTGACTGGCCCACAGTCACACAGCTGACGAGTGGCAGAGCTGGAGTTCGAACCCAAGACCTCTGACTCCCAAGCCCGTGCTCTTTCCACTGAGCCACGCTGCTTAAAATCTTCCAGTGATTTCCCATTCTTCTCCACATCAGTTTAGGATGACTGGCTTAAAGGGACTCACTCATGTCTCTGCTCCATACTTAACCTTGCTTTTCTCTCCCTCTCCAAACCAAGCTTACATGCTTTGTTTCTTTCAAGCCAAACTATTCTATGTACCTTGTTAGCCACCCACCTTTCCCTCCCACCCTCCCTGCCACCTGGAAGTCCCTTTCACTGCTGTCTCCATCTTCAAAGCCTTTCTACGATCACATCTCCTCCAGAAGGCCTTCCCTGATTAATCTCTCATCTCCCCAGTTTATTTCCCCCACTATTTCCGCTTCAGTCCCGTCACGTCTACGTAACACTTGGGTGGTAGACTGGCACGTAGTAAGGGCTTAACAAATACCATCATCATCTATTATTATTATTGTTCATCTCCCCTGCTAGACTGTAAGCTCCTTAAGGGAAGAGATCATGTCTGCTAAGTATTACTCCTTCCCATGTGCTGAGTTACAGTGTTCTGCACAGAGTAAGCATTGAATAAGTACTACTGACTTATTGATTGACCGTCACCAAGGCCTATTAATAAGTGTAGCCGGACGAACTGACATCCCTTGACGATCATTTCGGATCAGTCGTATTTGTTGAGGGCTTACTGTGTGCAAAGGACTCTACTAAGCACTTGGGAGAGTACAGTACCACAGAGTTGGTAGATTTATTCCTTGCCCTTATGGGGCTTACAGTCTAGAGGAGGAGCCAGACATTAGAAGAAATTATCAATATGTACATAAGGGAAGCGCGTGGCCTAGCGGAAAGAGCATGGTCCTGGGAGTCGGAGGACCTGGGTTCTAATCCCAGCTCTGCTATTTAGCTGCTGTGTGACCTCGGGCATGTTTCATCACTTCTCTGTGTCTCGGAATTTTCAATTCCTATTCTCCCTCCTACTTAGACTGAGAGACCCATGTGGGAACTGATTATCTTGTATTTTCTCCAGTGCTTAGAACAGTGCTTGGAAAATAGTAAGCACTTAAGAAATACCCAAACCATTATTATTATTATTGTTATTATTATAAATGTCTGAGGGCCGAGGGTGGGGAGACTATCGAGTGATGAGACAGGGAGAGAGAGAATAGGGGAAATGAGAGAGTTTAATCAGGAAGACCAAATTACAGGGAGTAGGTTGAATTTAGAGGAGTAAAGTGAGTAGGCTGGGTTATAGTAGGGAATCAGAAAGGTAAGGTAGGATGGGGATTGCCGACTGAGAACGTTAAAACCAGTGGTAAGGAGTTTCTATCTGATGCTAAGGTGGATGGACAACCACTTGAGGTTCTGGAGGAGTCGGGGGACGTGGGCTGAGCTTTTTTTCCGAAAATTACCTGGGCAGCAGACTGAAGTATTGACCGGGGAGGGGAGAGGCAGGAAGCTCAGCGAGGACCCTGACATAGTAGTCAAGGAGGGATATGATAAATGCGTAAATGAGTGCCCTATCATTAGGGATGGAGAGCAAAGTGTGGATTTTCAAAATGTTGTAAAGTTAGAACCGTAGAACCGACAGGATCTGGTGACAGATTGAATTTATGGGTTGTATAAGAGATGAGTCCTGGATAATGCCTAGGTTACAGACTTGTGAGACAGGCAGGATAGTGGTGGTGTTTACAATGTACAGGGGGAGGACGGGGTTCGAGTGGGAAAAGGAGGCGCTCTGTGAATGTAAAGCTGTCTCTTCTGACTGGACCATGGCTATTCTACCACTTAGGATGGGGGAGACGCCACCGCTTTCATCAGACTTCGAATTAGAGTTGGCAGAGGGGGAGAAAGGCAGAGCCTACTTGTAGATGGACACCGTTTTCGATCATGAAATGGATGAAGAGATTCATCCGTCAGTGAGCAACTCTGTAAGTAAAATGGAGGACTACTGCGACTCGACTCTGTGCCTGATTGGCATTTTCATCACGTTTTATTTTGCAATCATTTCGCTTTCCATCCCCTTAGATTCTTTTGCATTTAGGGTCCCTCTCTCAGTAAATGTCTAATTCTCATTCTTTTTTTTTTTCTGAGTGATTTATTTTTGTGTCCCCTCACCCCCAGCCCACCTATGTTTCTTTCAAGTCTCTTATAGATCCCTATAAGTACTTTCTTTCATTCTTGGTGTCTGTAACACCTTCCAATTCAGTACAGTCTTTAAATATTAATAAAAGAGCTCTTGATGATAGATTGTACCTTATATGGTGAAACAAATATCTCCAAAATAAATATATGCATAGATACATTTACACAAGGTATAAAAAATAAAATCAAAGTGGTCCAGGGACCTTAATGTCACTGCTTCAGTCCCTTTTTACAGTGAATGGCGATGGTATCTGTCTCAGCAGGGTTGCCATTATAATGATATTTCCTGGCAGGAAGCCTCCTTTATGAGTCAGTTTAAGACTGACAAGAGATGCCATTAGAAAGCACTAGAAATAAGAATTTCCAAGCTGTTCTAAGTTCTGTACATTCTCTCAAAAATCAGTTGGAGTGCCTTAATGTGGAGGGGGGAAAAAAACACTCTTTCAGGGCTAGTACTTTCTAATAGTCTGCAGTTTGGGCACTCATTTCTGTCATCAAGCAGTCTAGACAACAACCTTTTGCTTGATTATAATTGTCCATTTCTAAAAAAAAAAAAAATGAGTTGAAAGGACCAAATTATCGGCTGGGCCACTCTTATCTCTCATTTAAGACACTTAATGTTAGCAGATAGTACGATGAGGAACTGCTCGTATGATGTGAATATTTCATCAGAGTCCTGTCATAGGGCCACTAGTTCCTTCCAATTTACAAGAAAGCAACTGTTGTATTCCATCTGCCCATTTACCTTCCGTATCAGAGGACTTTGTAACCCAATCATTGCGAGGTTATTTGGTAAGGTTTCATGCAAAATGATTGGATGGCTTATTGAACCCCCAGAGATTCCTTTGACTGTATTCTCTGCTTTTACTGACCTTGCAATTCTCTCCACAAGTTGAATCAATCCTTCTGAGCACCAGCTGAACATCGACCGAACGCCAACTGTTTGCAGAGTGCCGTCCTAAGCAACTGGAAGAGTACAAAAGAGACAGAAGACACGATCCCCAGTCTTGAAGCTTACAGTTTAAACACGGGGGACGGTCGCAAAAGAACTTACAGGTAGAAGAAGAGGAAAAACGGACGTGTAGATGAACAAGTACTTAAATAGAAGGGCAGATAAATTGGACATTATTAAAGTGCCCCTTGGATGAATGTGAGTATATGAGTGCGTTAACCAGGTATAGCAGAAATAATAATAATAATAATGTTGGTATTTGTTAAGCGCTTACTATGTGCCAAGCACTGTTCTAAGCGCTGGGGTAGATACAAGGGAATCAGGTTGTCCCACGTGGGCTCACAGTCTTCATCTCCATTTTCCAGATGAGGTAATTGAGGCACAGAGGAGTTAAGTGACTTCCCCGAGGTCACACAGCTGACAAGTGGCGGAGCCGGGATTAGAACCCACGACGTCTGACTCCCAAGCCCGAGCTCTTTCCACTGAGCTAAGCTGCTTCTCTTAAATTATCCTTTGTGACCAAAAAAGTTATTCATTGCTCCTGATTCTCTTGTTTTCTAAGTCACCCTATAAGAATTTGTTTTATCTTTCATTCTAGTCCTTTACTGGAAACATACCTAACAAGGGATCTAAAGAAGCAACTCTTTCCCGTTGCTTTTCCGGAAAACGAGTATAACAAGCTGCCCCTTTCCCAGTTCAAGTGAGTGGTAAAGCCATGAATGATTTCTGTTGAGCCATTGTTCCGGAGTTTCCCCAGGACGGTTTCTTACCTCTGGGTAGTTTCACAAGTTTTTACCACTTCTAACTGAGCAGCTCTCTCGTATTTCTCTTGGTGGAAACGGCTCTTCAAAGAATGTCAAGATCTTAGCGGTTACGTTCTCTCCTCAACTATGGTTGAAGCTTAGATATTTGTTTTTATTCATTTTCCTCTGACATTTTTATAAGGTCTTCAACCAATTATCCTTAATCCTTTTGGCTAACATGAATTTATTTAGCATTTTTCTCTTTCTAACTCTTATCTTCTTTCTTCAGACATTAATGGACGATGTATAATTATCTTCCATAACAGAGTACCTGCAACCGGGGAAACACGGTGGCCTAGTGGAAAGAGCATAAGCCTGGGACCAGAGGACCTGGATTCTAATCTCAACTCTGCCGCTTACCTGCTGTGTGACCTTGGGTAAGTCACTTAACGTCTCTGTCCCTAAGTTCTCTCATCTTCAAAAATGGGGATTCAATGCATGTGCTCCCTTCTACTTAGAATGTGAGCCCCGTGCGGAACCTGATTAGCATGTTTCCCGCCCAGTATTTAGTAGAGTGCTTTGCCAATAGTAAGTGCTTAAGAAATACCACGATTATTATTTTTCCTCTGGTTTTTTTATGTCTATTCGTTATTTCCCCACATACTCTCTGATCATTCTAGCCTTTCATAGTAAACCCAATCGATTTGTCTTCTTAGAGTGTCCATTCCTCTTCCAGGACATTAGTCTTTTCTAAATTTCAATTCAGTTAGAATTCCATTGCACTTGAATTTAAATTAGGCTGCAGGTTTATATACGTGAACCTGGGTTCAAACCCCACTGTGGCATGTGATTTCATAACTCTGCCGAGGCAGAGGGAAATGAAGAATTGTACATGATAAACAGTTGGTGTATATATAACATACTCCCCCACATCTACTTTTCTAACTAAAAGAGCCTTGTAGACCTGAATTCAGGGGGCTGGGGCTGGGCCACGTAACACCACCTGAATTAGTGGGGTGAAAATGACTCCGGGATTATAAAGGATTCTCTGAAGCAGAGCAAGAAATGAACCATCAACATCTTACAGCTTCTTATTATCGTCATGGGTTATTAGGTTATGATTCGAATCCTGGCTCTTCCACTTGTCTACTGTGTAAACTTGGACAAGTCACTTCACTTCCTTGTGCCTCAGTGACCTCATCTGGAAATTGGGGATTGAGTCCGTGAACCCCACGTGGGACAGGGATCGGGTCCGACCCAATTTGCTTGAATTCATCCCAGCATTTAGAGCGGTGACTGGCACAGAGTAAGTGCTTAACAAATATCATAATTATCATTATTAGTATCATCACAAATGGGAGGCCTACAGGAAGATGAAGCTAAGGGACAAGCATGATGAGTGGAGAGGTGGCAAAATGGAAGACATCTAGGGTACAGCCACAAGACCCCAAACCAAGATTTTTTGCTCATCACAAATATATGGCCCCCATTATGCTCCCTCCAATTGTCCTGTTAAGAGCACAGACACCTCTCTGCACTTAGTAACTGCTCAATAAATACCATCGATCGATTGATTGATTGATCGCACAAAAGGAAGGGAGGCTGGGGATTTGGCAATGTCACGTGGACGGTCCAAATGTTCCTTCCCCACTTTGAGGTTGAGACCCCGAAAAGCCTAGAGAGCTGGTAAAAAATGTGAAGGTCTGGCCTAGGCTCCAAGTTTTGAGTATGTTACCAACACTGAGTCAGAATAAGAAAAAGTGGTCGAGGCACCAGAATCAGAAGACATCCATTCCCGGAAGAAGAGTACTCACGGGTTTAGGTTCACCTGACCTAAGATTTTCATGATCGACCCAGAGAAGCAGCACGGCCTGAGAGGAAAGAGCATGGCCTGGGAATCAAAGGATCGTGGTTCTAATCCCGAGTCTGCCACTATGTATGGTGAGACCTTGGGCAAGTCATTTCACTTTTCTCTACCTCAGTTTCCTCATCTGTAAAATGAAGATTCACAATCTGACAGCCTTCCTATTTCGACTGTGAGCCCCAAAGGGGAAAGGGACCGTGTCAAACTGGATTATCTTGTATCTAGTACAGTGCTTGGCACACAGTAAACTCTGAACTAGGATTATTCTTCTTATTAGTAATGATAATGATAATTTTGGCCCTCAGTTCCTATCCCTAGACAATTCACTCTCCATTGGAGCATGGATAAAGCAGAAATCAAATCAAGGAGACCAGATTGACTTTAGGAATATTGACAGAGAGGATATGCGGGCAACAGGGCCACCGGGCTTCAAGTTTCATATGGAACTAAAAGCCTCAAAGCTATAGCAATGATGAACAATACATATCGCAGAGAACTCTGGACCCGCCTCAGAAGAAGCTGCTTCGTTAGCAGTAAAGCAGTAGTACTTGCAGGTTATTCTCCACATCGAAGAGCGAAACGGCTTCACCCAAAATACGTCTTTGGATTGCAATCCCTTTATCAGCACTGAGCAAATCACAACTTCGCTGGGCAGGGATGGAAGCGGAGAACAGAAAATGGCAGCTTCTTCTCCGAATTCTGCCATCTCGTTGGGGCCGACACAAGCGAGGAGAGCAAGACTAATGTTTGAAAGACAGGAAGCAGGGTCTCAAGGACGTTCAACATGGTAAGGGTTTGTGGGAAGGCAACGATCGACAAAAAGGTACGGGGCAGTGAGGAGAGGGATTCCTCTCCTTTTAAACAGAACAATTAGAGAAAATTGAGCCAATTTGAATCGAGCAAATGGTAATACAAGGTCACACCACCAGCGTCTCTATTGTACTTACAGGGGAACGGATCAGGAGACTCAGATAGCTCTTTGCAGTCACCCACGCCCGGTTATGATCTCAATAGCAGCATCTTCAGGATGAAGACATAAGGACAGTTATGTGCTCGTATCCAGATAATTGTCATAAATGTCAATTTCGCCCTGCCTGTAGAATCATAGCTTATGAGTTCTGTGATTTTACATTTAATCCTTATGGTGAGGAAAATAACATTTTGCAATGGCACGGAGTAGGCGATGTCGTGAATTATGAACTACACCGCGAGTTGGAAATCTACGAGCTGCTAAAACTTGTTTTCCCTTTTCTTGCTTCTTGCCAGTGATCTTGGAATTGCGAAATGTCAGAGACAATGATTTCTACAAATACCTGTTGCCTGACTAGCCTCACAAACCCATTCCATTCCTAGCTTGGGCAGTGGCTAGCGACTGCTACTAGTCAAAACTCACCTGTGCTGGGCAGCAGCAGCACGGGAGAGAGTCGAAGTTGGAGACTCAAGTTTACTGCGTGCAAGAAGGCAAGAGTAAGCCAATTCCATATGTTTACCAAGAAAACTCTATGGATCCACTACCGGAACGATTGCAGATGGAGGTGGGGTGTCCTGGGAGAGATGTGTCCATGGAGTCGCTTCGGGTAGGAGATAAGTTGACAGGATAAGACAAGACTAGCCTCAGGGAGAAAGAGGGAGAACCAGAAAGTGCTGGATACCAGATTGATTGGATTCTAATATTTCCAGAATTGTTTCTGAGCAATCTTTCCAGAAGGCAGCAGGATGAATCAATCAATCGATGGTATTTATTGAGCGTTTACTATATGCAAAGCACCGTAAGAGTACCTGGAGGACTACAATACATCAGAATTAGCAGACACATTCCTGCTGGTAATGAACTTACGGTCTCAATTCCATCCTAAGTGGGCAAACATTTTTCCCACAACATGTGTTTTCATTATGTTTTTAGTCTAGGACAGGGTGGAAGAATGGATGGCGTACCCTAATATGGCAGCTAATTGGCCCTGAATTGAATATAATTCAGGAATGCTCTTTTTGGCTGATGACAGAATTGTGTGAAAATTCCAGCTGTAAACCTATTTCTGAAAAGGGGAGAAAATGCTGTGACATATCTTTTTGGAGGTGGTGGATGAAGGAGGCCAAACTCTGTTATCCATATTGTCAAATTGTTAATAATAATAATAATAATAACAAAATAATGGTACTTGTTAAGGATGTACTATGTGCCAAGCACTGTTGGAAGCACTGAGGTAGGTACAAGTTAATGAGATTGGGCACAGTTCCTGGCCCACATGGGATTCACAGTCTTAATCCTCATTTTACAGATGAGGCAACTGAGACACAGAAAAGTTAAGTGACTTGTCCAAGGTCACACAGTGGACAAGTGACAGAGCCAGGATTAGAACTGTTTCTTCTATCTCCCAAGCCTGTGCTCTAACCACTGGTTCATCCAACATCTTCATTCGCAATTACTTTGAGTACAGAGGAAAGACTAATTCATCTCTCTGTGTATTTCATTCTTACTGTTGCACGTATCAATCAATCAGTGTTATTTATTGAACTTGCACGTATCAATCAATGTTATTTATTGAACCCTTACTACATGCAAAGCACTGTACTAAGCACCTGAGAGGGTTCAGTACAACAGAATTAGCAGACACACACCTTGCCCACAGTGAACTTACCATCTAGAAGGGAGCCAGACATTAATATGAATAAATAAGTAATGTATACTATAAAGTTTAAATATATGTACATAAGTGCTGTGGGGTTGGGTGAAAAATAAATGTCACAAGGTCACAGAGACAAATGCGTAGACAATGCAGAAGGGAGAGCGAGAAAGGGAAAAGAGGACTTAATCTGGGAAGGCCTCTTGGAGGGGAGGCGGCCTTATCTGTCTTTCCAGATTTGCGTGCCCCTCTCTTGCGGGGAGGGACCAAGACTGAACAGATATCCAAGTGTTTAACACAGTGCTTATCACATGGAAGCACTTTTTTTTGGGGGGGTGGTATTTGTTAAGAGTTTACTATATGCCAGGCACTGTACTAAATGCGAACACTAGATAATCAGGTTGGACACAGCCCCTATCTTACCATGGGACTCACAGTCTTAATTCTCATTTCACCGATGAGGTAACTGAGGAACAAAGAAGTGAACTGACTTGCCCAAGGTCACACAGCAGACAAGTGGCAGCAGGGATTAGAACCCGGGTCCTACTGACTCCCCAGAGCCGTGCTTATCCACTAGACCACACTGCTCCTCAACTTAGTTAACAATAATAAATAATAATATTAGACACGGTAGAGATAAACCGTATAATCTGAAAACCTGTATTGAAGCAAGTGCTCAAAAAATACGATAGAATGATTAATTGAACCTCTTTGTTCCGAGAGTCATCTTTCTATATTCCAGCTACAGAGAACAATATTAGTCACATGTAACTTGTAAGATAATTACATTATTACTGTCTCTTCTTTTGGGGTAAGTTCGGAAGATCTATTTTTGCATCCTCTAGTTTAGGGAGCACAGGTTTGTCCTTTATCTGATCTGGGAAAGAGTCTCTACTAATGCATCCCCGGCTGTATTTATTACCCAGCAGATGTATTGCTAGTTAGTAATTCCTATGGGTATAGTTCCTTGTGATTTATAGCAGCCCAAGAGACAGCTCAGAAATGTTTCAGTTTCTCTCCTGTAGTCCTGAGACTCAGTAGCAGATGTCCCCTGAAGTTCTTCCTTAGATTTTTTTTTTAAAGTCTCTGCTGAAACTCTTTCCACAACATAGTTCATACTAATGCCCGGGCCCATTGTTCTTCCTTTTCGATCCATTTATTTTTTGCCACTATTTTCTTATATGACACTGGCATTAAAACTTTCCTTGGAGATTATAATAAAGGTTGGCCTTTCTAGATTCAGTAGTTCTGTTTTTTGTCCATCTCTCTCTCTCCCCCACCCTCCTCTTTTTCTCTCCCCTCCTTCTTTTGGTCTCTGATTAGTTGGACTATTGGAAAGAGCATGAATCTGAGAGAGGCCCCGAATTACAGCTCTGGCTCTGCCACTTGTCTGCTGAGTGACCTTGGGCAAGCCACTTCAGTTCTCTGTGCCTCAGTTACCTCATTTGTAAAATAAGGATTAAGCTCTATGTGGAACAGGGACAGGCATTTTGAATAGGAATATTGAATAGGAGGAAGCAACAGAGTTTAAAGTGTAAAGATATGTACATTATCAATCGATCAATTATATTTACTGAGTTCTTCCTGTGTGCAGAGTACTAAATGTTTGGGAGAGGCCAAGCAGGCTACGTTATACTCTCCCGAGTGATGATTTCAGCGCTCCACACACTGTAAGCACGCAATAAATATGGTTCATTGATTGATACAATGTAACGGAGTTGGTAGACACATTCCCTCCCCATGATGAGATTACAGTCTAGGGGAAAAAAGAGACAATAATATAAATTAGTGAATTAAAGATGCGTACATAAGGGCTGTGAGTCTGAGTGAGGGGTGAATAAAAGGTCTAAATCTAAGCGCGAGGGAAATGCAGAAGGGAGTGGGAAAGAAGGGCCAATTCGGGGAAGGCCTCTTGGAGGAGATTTGTTTCAATAAGGCTTAGAAGCTGGGGAGAGTGATTGTCAGAGGTGACGAGGGAGGGCATTCTAGGGTAGAAGCGAGAGGTTGGTGTCAGAATAGACAAGATCGAGGTACAGTGAGTAAGTTGGCATTAGAGGGATGAATCGTGCAGGCCATGCTGTAGTAGGAAATCATGGAGGTGAGTTAGGAGAGGGAAAGGTCATTGAGTGCTTTAAAGCTTATGGTAAAGAGTTTCTGTTTCATGCAGACATGGAGGCTCTGTTTCGTGCAGACATGGAGTTCCATGCTGGAGGTTCTTGAGGAGTGGGGAAACATGGACTGGACATTTCCGTAGAATAATCGTCTGGGCAGCAGGGTGAAGTATGGACTGAAGTAGGGAGAGACGGGAGGCAGGGAGCTCAGCAAGGAGAGCAACCCGGTAATCAAGGCAAGATAGGAGAAATGCTTGGATTAACACGATAGCGGTTTGGATGGAGAGGAAAGGGCAGATTTTAACAATTTTGTGAAGTGCTGTTGAGAAGCAGCGTGGCCTAGCTGGATAGAGCACGGGGCTGGGATTCTAATCCCAGCTCTGCCATTTGTCTGCTATGTGACCTTGGGCAATTTACTTAACTTCTCTGTGCTTCAGTTCCGCCATCTGTGAAATGGGGGTTAAGACTGTGAGCTCCATGTGGAACATGGGTTGTGTCTAACCTGATTAGCTTGTGTGTACCTCAGTATCTCATACCACGCACACAGAAAAAGAGAAGAGGCCTCAAGAAGATCATGACCCCCAGGAAAGTACCAGTGGGAATGCCACCAGACCCCGTGCACTGCAGATGTTATAGCCATCTAGAAGCTTTCTTTGAAAACAAAGTGGGGCTACACCACAGATCAAATCAATCAGTGGTGTTTACTGAGTATTTACTGAGTTCAGAGCACTGTACTAAGCACTTAGAAGAGCACAATGCAAGACAGCTGGTAGACATGTTCTCTACCTACTTAGGACCATTCTTTGTATACATACTGGGACTGTTGGTCAAGCGCTAATTTTCTTCACATGCGCCCTTGGAACAAGTGAGAGTGTTAACAGCATCATTTTTGCACCTGGGAAAATGCATTTATATCAACCCATAGTCTTGCGTTTAAAACTAGTCTTATTTTTCTTTCTTTTATGGGAGTTTTATCTTCTCATTTGGCTTTTCTGAATTAGGCAAAAAATGGCTATTCCCCTCCTATCTCCCAAAGATCAGTTATTGGTTGAGAGTTAAGATAGCAGAGAGAGGTTTGTGATGCCCTAGGTAGATCAGCTGGAACAGGCTCCCCTTCTCATCTTGGAGGATATTAGGCAGGATATCGTTTGAAAAGCTCTTATTTCCTCCCAGTAAGCTGGAGAAGTAACTCCTTATGATTCTTCCAATTTCATAGTTTCAGGAACTTGAAATTTAAAATCTCAAATAACATACTTTCCATAGCATAGCTAGTGATGGAGACAGAGAAGATTTGTGCTTGCATTTTCACGTCTTTTCCTTACTCTACCCCATTCTGTCTTTCCTCAGAAGTTTCTTCAAAATGCTTTTCTTCTTTACCTCTGGCTCAAACTGATGCTTCAGTCTCTACTCTTGCTTTGAGATCTTTGATGAAGCCCGTGTCCCAACCTGATGAACTTTTCAGGTATCAGCTCATTCCCCGTAATTGGAGACAAATATACATTTATTGTTTCACAGTTTCATGTTTGCCTTCTAGAGCTGCTCAAAAGAGTTGCTTCCAACTAGACAACAAATCTTGCATAAGAAAATGTGATTTTTAGATCATCCAGCCAAGAAACCAGATCCAGCAAGAGGTTGCCGACTTGTACCAGTTGTCTCTGGACAAATATATAATTCGTTCCCGAAAATTGTATCTTAAGTTGAAACGCCTTGTCGGCACTAATTCTCTCAGAGCAACATTGTTATAAATGAAGGGTTGGTTTCTGGATCCAGGTTGCCTACCCTATTTTATCACAAAAGAGGTAAATAAGTAAAATTTCCTTGTAAAATTGAAATGATGCATCTTTAGAAAGCTGTTTGTCTTCACTTGAAATGTCTTTAGTGGAGAACTACCGTTAAACAGAAACCTGACCCTGAGGGATAAAAGTCATCGAAATAGGAAGAAGGTATTTCTTGCTTAAAATAATTTAATCACTTCAGGGACTTGTGATTCAAGCAGAAACTTTTATTATTTCTCCATCTTACCACCCCTGCCCCCCCCCCCCCCGGACACTTTTCACTGCTCATCGATCCACACTGGGGAGTTAGACTAGTTATCGGATGGTGAATGTGAAACAAGGAAATAATCAATCATTCAGTCAATCAGTGGTAGTTATTGTGCTCTCACTGTGTGTAGAGCACTGTAGTGAGCACTTAGGAGATCACAATACCATAGAGTTGGTAGCTAAGATCCCTGCCCTTAAAAAAACTTAAAATCTAAAAGGGGAGGCAGATATTAAAATCAATCACAGCTGGGGGAAGCAGGAAAGTATAAGGATATGTGCATAAGTGCTGTGGAGATAGGGTTAGGGTGAGTATCAAAGTGTTGAAGGGATATGGACCCAACTGCATTTTCTTTTAACTAGAAACTCTGCTGGCAAGATTAATAGAAGATGTGGATATTGACTAACATGAGAATTTGGGACTCTATTTTGACTCTTATATACAAAGCTGTCTATTCAGTGGGGTTTTTTTTCAGTTATTACACCCTGAAATATTTGTGCTATCACATGTTTATAGCCCTTCCCCTCCTGTTTCCACTACTGGTAACCAATGTGTGTCCGTCTTCCCCATTCGAAGGTGAGCGTCTGGAACCTAGCTTTGGCTTCTGACTCTCACAGGTGCTTAGCGCAGTGCTTTGCAGTAAGAAACTAAATATCACTGTTGGACGGGCTGGATTTTAGTTTAATCTGTTGCTTTTTCTTTTCTCCTGTAACTTGGGATAACCTTTCAGAATTCATCTTTCAAAAGGAGAAGACCAAATTCTAAACAGTTTGGAATTGAGAACCTCAACAAGGTTGTCATGACCACTGTTATCCCAAGAAAAAGTAACATTCAGCACAGTCTGAAAAAATGATGCTAGTCCATTCAATTAGATATTTTTTTCTCAAGTATTATGGAGTTATAATGGCATTTGCTCCCAACATCCGCACCAAAGACCTTCATCCTCCAGAAGCTGCCCCATTTCATTATGGCATCTGTCTTTTATCTGTTTTCATCCATCACTGGATTTCTGATGGCTCAGGGTGCCAACAGAACATTGGTTTTCTTATATACTGTCGCTTCAGCAATAACTGGGTTGAGATTGGAAACATTTACTTCATTCATTCCCTTATCTGCCTTTTTTTCCACTGTTTTAAACACTGCTGAGGGCCAGATTGAAAAACCACCTCCGATTTTAACCGTAATCAAGCGGGAAATGGCTCTCTCTTATTTTTGCAACAAAAATCAACACTAGAAAGACAGCAGCATTTTATTAAACGTTAAACTATTTTCTACATGGAATGGGATGTCCTGTTGAGGCTTAAACGTATTGTCTCTGCAAGTCTAGCCTTTCACTCGGGCGGATTTGCTTCTAGACTGACTAAAGATCGAGACCCCAAGAGTATTCTATTTATTATTCTGAGTCACTTTGGAGTCGTAATTTTAAAAATAAAAAAACAAAGCCCTGTGACCAAAGCTCCTCCTCATCTCCCTTACTGTGCAGAGACCTGAAGACCACATTTTCTGATTCCTTCAGGAGCGAGGAATGAGAGCTTCAGGTTATGAATAGGATGGTGGATTCAGGTAAGGCAAGAGCTACCCAAGGGTTCCTACTGAGCCATCCCAGATTATCACAGCTTCTTTGGTATTCACCTGTTTCTCCCAAGCGCTCAGTACAGTGCTTTGCACACAGTTAAGTGCTCAGTAAATATGATTGAATAAATGAATGAATCACCTGTCCACTGCACTGTGTTTGCTGGAGAAAGTCTGCTCCTTTGTCGCGGTGATTTCTTTGGTCAGTTTGGCCTCGTTTCCAGGTTTGGACCTCATGAGCATCTGGGGTGTAGGGCTATCAACTGATTGTGACAGAATCATTCAATCTTGTTTATGTTTATTTCTCTTTTTACCACGCCGGGGCTCTCTCGGGGTCGCGTCTGGAGAGTTTCCAGTATTCTACTAGTCGCGACTACAAGAGGGAGGGTCAAGCCGAGGCATACCCATTCCATTCTTAGCTTGACCAGTGGCTAGCGAGTGGAAGGCTATCTGCTAGGAGTCTAGAGTCCCCTGGGCTGGGCAGCAGCAGCATGGGAGAGAGTCGAGGGTGGAGGCTCAGGTTGACGGGAGGAAGTAGGAAATGGTAAACCGCTTCCACATTTTGACCAAGAAAACTCTACGGATCCACTACCGGAACAATCGCGGATGGAGGCGAAACGTTCCGGGAGAGATGTGTCCATGGTGTCGCTATGGGTCGGACACGAATCGACGGCATAGGACAAGACGAGACAACCACCCCGGGTGAGTGAAGTCTATTCTCACTGAGGAAGAGAAACCTGAGAAATAGCAACAACATTTCATTGATTTCCTCTGCTCAAATCCTACTGTCTCCCATCAGCAGTGCATGCCTCTATACTGGGATGCAAAAGAAAGGCTGAACCACCAACAAACAAGACTTGAAATAAAGCCAGTCCATAAGCGGAACAGCTGGGCTGGTTGAAGCCAGGCCTAGACGGTGGACTGTGAATGGAGGATGAGAACACCAGATTCGCTCCTGTAGCCTAAGGCTTTTTTAATGGTGTTTGTTAAGCACCTAATATGTGCCATGCGCTACACTAAACTCCAGGATAGACACAAGCTGACTAAATTGGACACAGTCCCTGTCCTACGTGGGGCTCACAGTCTTGATCCCCATTTCACAGGTGAGGTGACTGAAACACAGAGAAGTTAAGTGACTTCCCCAAGGCCACACAGCAGACAAATGGTGGAGCCAAAATTAGAACTCAGGTCCCAGGTTCGTGCTCTATCCACTTAGCCATGATGCTTCTCTGTATGAAAGTGGCTACAGTGGCTAAGAAGCTACTGGTTGGACAGCATAGATGATGATGAGTGGTCTGAAATCACAGCAGAGGGAAAAACCTGACTCACAAGTGATGTGTGGCTCATAAACCAAATTAATCAATCTATCAATCAGTGGTATTCATTGAGTGCTTACTATGTGCTACATAAAAAGAAAGAACCACAGCAAGATATCCAAGCGTCCGATGGTGTCGTGAATGTTAGGTGGCCCACTCAAGATCGGGGGACAGAATAAACTAGTCTAGTCTAAACTAGATCAGTCTAGCCAGCAGCAATCAGGAGACCTCAAGCAGAGGCTTTATAAAGATCAAGATATCTAGAGGCAGGTTTGAACACCGGGGCACGCTAGAAATTTGATACAGCATTTCAACGGGATTGAATCAGTTTTGGAAGGATCCATGGACTATGTTCTGTGTTTCCTTTCCTTTCCTTTCCTTTCCTTTCCTTTCCTTTCCTTTCCTTTCCTTTCCTTTCCTTTCCTTTCCTTTCCTTTCCTTTCCTTTCCTTTCCTTTCCTTTCCTTTCCTTTCCTTTCCTTTCCTTTCCTTTCCTTTCTCTTTTTTCTTTCTCTCTCTCTCTCTCTCTCTCTCTCTCTCTCCCTGTCTCTTTCCTCTCTTTCTTTCTTTCTCTCTTTCCTCTTTCCTTTCTCTCTCTCTCTCTCCCCTCTCTTTCCTCTCCTCTCTTTCCTTTCTCTCTCTCTCTCTCCTCTCCTTTCTCTCTTCCTCTCTTCCTCTCTTTCTTTCTCTCTTTCTCTCTTTCTCTCTTTCTCTCTTTCTTTCTCAATGGCCCCCATGTCTTCAACTATCCCCAGAAGGCTCCCAAATCTCCCTCACTAACCTCTTCCGCTCACCTCCTCTGCACAGGCCTCTGCACCCACCAGCACCTCAAGCTCACAAGTTTTTAAGCTTAAGTGTAAACAGTGCAGCAGGGTGAGTCCGTCGTTTATTGATCTCTTAATCTGTGTTCTCACACATGGATAAGATCTTACCATCCTAAGTGTCATTTTCAAAAACAAAGGATACCTAGATATCTAATTCAGATGAGAAGTCTCTCATCATACATCCGATGCAGTTTAATAAAACATTATCTTCGGAGATTCCTCCTTCAATCACACCACCATCAATCGTTTTCTCTTTTCAATCCTGTCCATTTTCTATAAGAAATCTGCCAAACTAGAGAGAAAGCTGGAAACTTTGTAACGTGAATTGTGGCCTTATGGTGGGCATAATCATTATTTTATGATAGTTGTGTTTCTTTTGAACACATTTAATGTCTTGAACTGTTTCATGTCTACTCTTCAAGTTGAGCTGTTTTCTTGAGAAATAGTTCTGTACTATGAGCTGATTTAAAAGTTTTCTCCGTTTTAATCATTACCCTGGGACAATACCGCTTTTATCAATGTTTGCAACAGGGGCGGTGTTTATACATTCATTCTAAATATAAAGATAATGATACTAATGATGGCATTTGTTAAGCGCTTACTATGAGCCAAGCACTGTTCTAAGCTCTGGGGTAGATACAAGGTAAGGAGGATGTCCTACGTGATGCTCACAGTCTTAATCCCCATTTTACAGAGGCGACAACTGAGGCATAGAGAAGTTAAGTGATTTGCCCAAAGTCACACAGCTGACAAGCGGCATAGCCGGGATTAGAACCCACGACCTCTGACTCCCAAGCCCATGCTCTTTCCGCTAAGCCACGCTGCTCCTCGTGTTAAGATAAGGAGCAAAACAAGGAATTCAAAACAGTGGAACAAGTTGAAATTTGATTAAAATTAAAAGTCAGTATTTTTAACTTAATTTGGATTGAAATACATTTCATGAACCACATTTTAACCTTTTTCTTTCCTAGACCTTAAGCAAATGTCCTTTTTTAGTCAAGTGGCATGATCACATTTGGATTTTCTCCAAGTGTGAGGTAAGTGGACTTGATTTTATGTGGCTCCTCAACTGTTTTTTTCATAGAGATTAAGCTGTGTTCTTGTGTTACAAATTAACTCATGATATTTAGAGCCTTCTTTGTAGAATAACCTGCTTCAAAAAGTAGACAAAGTCTCTACAATTGCCTGTTTGCATCTTTGATCTTAAAATTCCCTATTTTCCACCACAGAGCTCATCCCAAGAACCCAAAGTGCGATTTTAAGTTAACATTCCTTAAAGTTTCAACAAAGGTGGGTTTTTTTTCCAGTTAAATTGAGAAAAAAAGCCTATATGTATTGATTCCTGTTGCTGCAGCTCTCCTGAGACTGAGACTCTCCTGAGGTAAGTGGATTTGATTTTATGTGGCTCCTCAACTGTTTTCTTCATGGAGATTAAGCTGTATTCTTGTATTACATATTAACCCAGATATTTAGAGCCTTCTTTGTGCAACTCCCTGCTTCAAGAAGTGGAGAAAATCTCTACATTTTCCCGTTTGCATCTTTTATCTTCAAGTTCCCTATTTTCCACCACAAAGCTCGTGCCAAGAACCCAAAGTGTGATTTTAAGTTAACATTCCTTAAAGTTTCAACAAAGATTTTTTTTTTTTTTTTCCGGTTAAATTGAGAAAACAGCCTATATGTGTTGTTTCCTGCTGCTGCAGCTCTCCGGAGACTTGAAATGTGGCTGGGTCACATTATACCACGCAAAACAAATGTGAATAAAAAGTCAAACAATGAGCCAAAAGCTAAACCTCATTCGGTGTCGCAAATTATTTATGAACTGAGCTAGCGGTTGTTTTCCAGGAAAGGTGTTATTGGAAATGGTCGAGCGATCGTTGCTTTCCTACTAGATGGCGCTACGGGATTTGGAATCTTCTTTGCCTTTTCCTAAATTGCCAAGAAGTGAAGCCTGCACACAACTGAAGCCTCTGCGAACTCGAGTTCTACTTTCTGCTTCTCCTCTTGAAATTATGTGACTTCTTTCCCTTTCCCTCGGAAAGAGGCGAGATGGAAACCGCCCTGTCTTCTTACACGAAGTCAGTCCCTGACTTCAAACCCTTTCGCCAACTACATCTGCGATAGAACTCGAACACAGGTCCCGCCTGGGGTTTGGAGACCATACACGGGGCGGTGAGGCTAGGGACTTGAATAAGAACCGAGGAGCTCTGAAACCAACGGCCTGCCTTCTCGTTTCCCTTTGAATATGAGAAAGAAGGTGAGGTGCACAAATGCAAACGCTGAATCCCCTTTTTGGCACAGTTAATACATCGCTCGATCAAAGGCATTTTTTAAACCCTGTGTGCAAAGCACTGTGCTAAGAATTTGAGACGATGCAGTTCAACAGATTGGTAGACAGGTTCCCTGCCCACAAAGAGCTCATGGTCCAGAGGGAACTCATTCTATAGCCCTTTAACTTGACAGTTCATCTTTACCTTCTGTATTTTCTAATAAATGCTCTCAAGAGCATCTCACTCAGGAGCTAATCACGATAAATGAAGCCTTCTCAAACTTCATCGTCCGCATAAATGTGGATAACGGTGTCCCGTTTTACCGACAAGGAAACGGGACCAGTGCTTGGGACCCATCAACCAGCTGTGTGACTGTGGGCAAGTCACTCAACTTCTCTGTGCCTCAGTTACCTCATCTGTAAAATGGGGATGAAGACTGTGAGCCTCACGTGGGACAACCTGATGACCCTGTATCTACCCCAGCGCTTAGAACAGTGCTCTGCACATAATAAGCGCTTAACAAATACCGACATCATTATTATTATTATAGTCTTTCCTTGGGAGTAAAATGTCATTCTGGGACAGCCTACTCCATTAATAGGGCTAGACATCTTTTCCATCTTTTCCACTGACGTGACCTCTTCGATTCAACAATTAGAATTATTTTGCGTCGGTCCACTATCATGGACTGGAGGAAATGGTGATTTCATGCCTGAAGTTATTTATCAAGAACTTTTCATTCATTCATTCATATTTATTGAGCGTTTACACATAAGGACTTACTGTGTGCAGATCCCTGTACTAAGTGCTAGGGAGAGGTACGGTACAGCAGAGTCGGCAGACACGTCCCCTGCCCACGACAAGCTTATAGTCTAGAAGGGGAGGCAGATATTAATAAAAAATAAATAATCTCTAATAATGTAATTTATAGATAAGCGCTGTGGGAGAGAAGTTGGGGCAAATATCAAATGCCCAAATGGTCACGGAACCAAGTGTGAGATGACAGAGAAGGGAGAGGGAGTCGGGGAAAAGAGGGCTTAGTCAGGTACGGCCTCTTGGAGGAGACGCGACCCTAATAAGGCTGATCTACCGGATCACGTCTTGTCTTACGCTGTCGATTCATCTCCGACCCACCCTGACGCCATGGACGTACCTCTCCGAGAACGCCCCACCTCCATCTGCGATCGTTCTGGTAATGTATCCGTAGGTTTTTCTTGGTAAAAATATGGAAGTGGTTTACCATTGTCTCCTTCCACGCAGTAAACCCGAGTCTCCGCCCTCGACTCCCGCTCCCATGCCCCTGCTGCCGGGCACAGGTGAGTTTTGACTTGTAGCGGATGGCCTTCCACGCGCTAGCCGCTGCCCAAGCTAGGAATGGAATGGATATGCCTCTGCTCGATTCTCCCTCTCGTAGTCGAGACTGGTAGGGTACTGGAAACTCTCCAGGTGCAACCCTGAGAGATACCAAATAACATCAGAGGTTAAGAAAAAGAACACTAGCTAGCCATCAAAATAAGAGGATGCTAAAGGAAAAGTGGCTAACATTTCCTAAAGGAAACGCTAAAGGTCAGCTTAAAAGCGGAAAAGCATGGATTTCCTTCTTCTAAGTATATAGCAGAATGTTAAAATCTATTAGGATGAATCGAATCGAGTTGAAATCCATCAATCAGTGGTATTTATTGAATGCTTACAGTATGTTGTGAACTGTTCTAAGCTCTCGGGAGAGTACAATAGCAAAGGGTTAGTAGATGATGATGATGATGATGGTATTCAAGCGCTTACTATGTTCAAAACACTTTCTAAGTGCTGGGGATGGGGGGAGGAATACAAGTTGATCAGGTGGTCCCAAGTGGGCTCACAGTCTTTATCCCCATTTTACAGATGAGGGAACGGAAGCACAGAGAAGTTAAGTAACTTGCCCAAAGTCACACAGCTGACAGATGGCAGAGCGGGATTAGAACCCATGACCTCTGACTCCCAAGCCCGGGCTCTTTCCACTGAGCCATGCTGCTTTTCTAGTTATGATCCTTGGCCTCAAGGAGCTTCTACCCTAGTAGATAATTCCGAGTTTTCCTTAAAATCCCCTGTCAGTCAGTAGGTCCATCGTATTTGTTGAGCAATTACCATGAGCAGAGCACCGTACTGTTTGGGAGAGTACTATATAACAATAAAATAATAATGTTGGCATTTGTTAAGCACTTACTATGAGCAGAGCACTGTTCTAAGCGCTGGGGTAGATGCAGGTAATCAGGTTGTCCCACGTGGGGCTCACAGTCTTCATCTCCATTTTCCAGATGAGGGAACTGAGGCCCAGAGAAGTGAAGTGACTTGCCCACGGTCACACAGCTGACAAGGGGCGGAGCCGGGATTCGAACCCATGACCTCTGACTCCCAAGCTCGGGCTCTTTCCCCTGAGCCACACTGCTTCCTTACAATATAACAGATACATTCCCTGCCCACACTGAGCTTACAGTCTAGACGGGGAGACAGACCGCCGACACCTACCGTAAATAAAGTGATCCAAATAGCTCTAGCAGCAAAGCCGTTCACTTGTACTGTAGGCCCCCTGGAGAAGATGGATTTCGATTTCATCTGGCTTTGCCAGGAATTGTGTAAGAGATTCTCTTAGCGGAGCAGTTGTCTACCTCGTCTCTTCCGCTCATCTGACGTCCAGTGATATCTGAAACTTCCCCCTCCTACTGCCCGACAAGGTGACTCCCAGAGCGGAGAAAAGCACAAGAGAAGAAGAGGCTAACAGTTTCAGCGATTGAATTACCTAACCTGCCTTTCAATACCCAAAATGATTCCTGCTTCAGCTATTTGAAGACTATGTTTGCTAATTAAATCAAGGCAAACAAGCCCTGTTATTCCGGGAGAGAGGAAGAAAGAAGAGCACCCCAGCTGCATGTTTACAGATGAATTTGCACAATAAAGACACTAGAAAAGAGGAAATATGTTGCTCACGGATTAGGAAATTTTAGCCCTCCGGAAGGAAGCAGGTAAAAAACGGCGTGGTAGATTTTTGTCACCGTAAAAAATAAAAGTCCATAGCAAAGGTCTCACTGGAATAGAAACATGGCCTTCTTGAGAATGTGAGTGTTCGGCTTCTTTTCGAGCAGAGTAAACCATTACGGTTTTTAATGGGGGCTACACATTTTAGAAGCATCTCTGCTTGGAGAGCAGTAATTAATTGGCTGAGCGGGAACAGTACAAGGCTTCATTCTACATCTGGGCCGAGGAAGTCAGAAATCTAGTAATAAGGCAGATCGTAACAGGACGTGACTGCTGAGAAATGGGTGTTTCAGTTCCTAAGACAGTTTTCTTGAAACAAAAAAACTGTTAATTTCCTTTGGAGGCTTATACCAAATAATCTGGGGAGAGAATGTGCGTTTCCTTAAAACTCATTGACGTGTTTCAGGAATAGAGCAGCATTCCCTCATTAATGCATATATTTTTACCGTTGACGTCCATCTGAGGTTGAGCATTCTGTCCCATTTTAAAAATACAGCTAGAGTGACAAAAAATGATAAGTGTAATTGCTTTTCATTGTCAATTCGACTTAAAATCTCATTAACTGCAAAATTTTGGCAATGTTTTCCTAATGGCTTGAATAATTGGATGATCAGATTCGTCTCTTTTCATGAAATAATCAGTTGGTGGCTTTAAAGGTCATTATTTGCATGATTTTTCCCCCTCAGCATCCTGCTTGCATTTTATTTCTACCACTGCAGAGAAAGGTCACAGACCTAGAAATTTTAATGGAATCATGTCAATAACAGCTAATATTTTTGCTTTTTCCTCACATGAACATTACCAGCAGTTATCAGCCAACACCAAAACATTTGGAATTTGATTGGAAAAGATTGTCTCTCTCCATCCATAAAGTACTCCCTGTCACTCATCATTTTTCTTCCCAGGCTTGGGCGAATAACTGTGGCAATTTGAATTCTGAAAAATGGTCCCTTTCCTCCCGGAAAACAAGCTCCGAGGGCGCAGTGCTCTGCACAGAGTAAGCACTCAATCGATGGCGGTCATTGATCGGTTGAAAGGGGTGCCGAGAGGATGTGAGTGGGGGTGTTCGTGTGTATCTGGCCCCACTGCTTCTGGAGGATGCGCCTTCCGTTCTCTACTTCTAGCTAGTGCTTCATAAGGTTCTGTGCAAAATGGTGATTGGAAAATAGCCAACAAAAAGTGGGGTGTTCTAAGCACTGGGAGAGATACGAGGTTATCAGGTTGTCCCGCATGGGCTCACAGTCTCAATCCCCATTTTACAGATGAGGTAACTGAGGCAGAGATAAGTTAACTGCTTAAAGTCACTCAGCTGACACGTGTGGAGGTGGGATTAGAACCCGTGACTTCTGATTCCCAAGCCCGTGCTCTTTCCACTAACCCACTCTCTGTTAGGTCTTCCGTAGTCTGTCCAGAAGGATTCTGACTAGAGTTTTGCCTGCAATTGAAAGTGGGAGATTCCCAGTCATCTCCTTCCCCTTTTTTCTTGAAGATGGTGATTTGGTGACATTCCCAAAATCTTCTGGCATTTCCTCTGTGTTCAATAAGTTGAGGAAAAGCTCACCCTGATGTCTGAGAATTTTGCTTGAGGATTTCTACAGAAATGTCATCGGATCAGGATGCTTTTTTTTTTCCCCACGACTTTGCAGAAACCACGTCTTTAAAGGTAGGGGCTAAATTCAGGTCTTCATGCCTTGCCAAGTTGAAGGTCTGTCCAGGAGTTCAGTACCATCTGAACGAAGGATAAACATTCAACTTCCTTGGCTTCCCAACTCTAGTTTGCTTTCCAATAAGCCAGTGTTTCTTCCGTGGGGTCCCCAAGAGAATTTCTGGTCCTAATTAGAGACAGAGAGAGGAACTGATGCGTAGAGGAAGAATGGCAGGAGACGGACAAATAGACATTGGGAGAGAGAATCACCAAAGATGGCTAAGGACAACAAACGGAGGTGAAGATGGGAGAGAAAATAATGTAAGTTAAAAGAAGCTGCATGTCTGCCCCTCTAGATTGTAAACTCATTCTGGGGAGGGATCATGTTTACCCCCTCCGTTGTACTGTCCCAAGTGTTCAAAGCGCTCAGTCAATCGATGTGGTATTTTTGTGAGCATTTACTGTGTGCAGAGTGCTGTAATAATAATAATAACAGTATTTGTTAAGCACTTACTGTGTACCAGGCACTGTACTAAGCAATGGGGTAGATACAAGCAAATTGGGTTGGACACAGTCCCTGTCCTACATGGGGCTCACAGTTTCAATCCCCATTTTACAGATGAGGGAACCGAGGCCCAGAGAAGTGAAGTGACCTGCCTTAGGTCACACAGCAGGCAAGCGGCGGAGCCGGGGTCAAAACCCACGGCCTTTTGACTCCCAGGTACATGCTCTATCCACTGAGCCAGGCTGCTTCTGTACAAAGTGCTCGGGATAGTGCAATATAACAATATGACAGAGAAATAAATGTTACTGATAGATTGACACATGAGTTTTAGCTGTATTCTTTTTTATTCTTGAAGAGCGAAGTATCACGGTGACCGTATATAAGTAAACGGAGCGACACAATTAGGCGACACGATCTCCCTTTCTGGCCTCTTCCTTTCAGCCACACCTCTTCCTTCCTCCCCGTATTTACAGATTGCTAGAACAGTAGAGTAAAAAATGAGAATATAAATCCTTCATCTCTTCTACATACTATTGGGGTTTGCAACTTGTTATATAAAATAGAGCCAAATGAGCTAATAAACTGAGAATCTTGGGAGACTTATCGTCCCATCTTTGTGAGACAAAGAACCTCGTCTCATATTAGCGGTAACGGACAACCACATAAGGTTTTTCGTTATTGTCTCAAAATGGCCACTTATTTCCAAACCCTGAGACAGAAGTAATTATGACCATTGAAGACAGAAGAGCAGATGTTGGAGCTGAAGCATGAAAGAGAAAATCATAGGGTAGAATAGACTTAGAACCGCACAATAACTTGGAGAGTGGAATAATAATTTTTTGTCGGAAAAGCAATCTATTTCCTAACGTTTTGGTCTTTTCCTCTCGATTGGTGTATGACAATTATGGAAAAGACATATTTGGTTCAACTCTCCTGCTATTGGAAGGCATTTGAGCACTGCAAATTGCCTCTTTTTGTCCATGCTGATTGGACACAAAAATCAAGAACTGGAAAGTCGTCCAACCTGATTACCTCGCATCTACTCCAGTGCTTAGAACAGTGCTTGGCATATAGTAAGCGCTTAGCGAGTACCACAGTTATTCGTTATTATTACGTGCCCTATATCTTCAAATCATTTCTTAGAAATTAATTTTCCTGGCCGCAAATTTAAATCAACTCAACTCCCTTGCACCCCCGTCCTTATTAAAAGGACGTCTCCTTCAGGAGGCCTTCCCCAACCAGGTCCTCATTTCTCCTACTCCCTTCTGCATCACCCTTTTACTTGGATTTACTCCCTACCCTCAGCCCCACCGTGTTTTATGTCCATATGCATAATTTATTCCTATTAATGTCTGTCTCCCCCTCTAGTCTGTAAGTTCACTGTGGTCAGGGAACCTGTCTACCAACTCTGATGTATCGTACTCTCCTAAGTGCTCAGCACAGAGGTCTGCACACACCATCAGCTTTAAGTTACTCTATCAGCTTTCTCCCTCCTACCTATACTCGCTCTTCTCCCTCTACAGTCCGTCCCACACTCTGCTCCTCTGACGTCAACTGACTCATTGTGCCTGAATCTCATTTATCTCGCCATTGACCCCTTACTCATCCCTTTCTTCCCTTTTGAATGGACCTTTCTCCCCTTTTCTCCCTTTTGAATGGACCTTTCTCCCCCTTAAAGCTGACAGACCACCACTCTCCCCACTTCCAAAGCCCTAATGAAATTATAATGTTGGTATTTGTTAAGCGCTTACTATGTGCAGAGCACTGTTCTAAGCGCTGGGGGAGATACAGGGTAATCAGCTTGTCCCACGTGAGGCTCACAGTCTTAATCCCCATTTTACAGATGAGGTAACTGAGGCACAGAGAAGTTAAGTGACTTGTCCACAGTCACACAGCTGACAAGGGGCAGAGCCGGGAGTCGAACCCATGACCTCTGACTCCCAAGCCCGTGCTCCTTCCACTGAGCCACGATCATAGCTTCTCCAGGTACCTGGAAATGGTACCTGACTAACCATTCATCTTCCCACTCCATTCTCCCTCCCTCATTCCCTGCGGGCCACATTTCCTAAGCATTTTGATACTCATCCCACCCTCACCCTCACAGCATTTAAGTCCATATCTTCAAACTCTGTTCCTTCCCCTATCTGAAATTCAGTTTAATGTCTACCTCCCCAACTTGTTCGTAAACTCCTTGAAGAGAAGGATAGTGTCTACCGACTTAACGTGCTCTCTCAAGCATCTAGTACAGTGCTCTTCACCGTAAATAAATACGATTTATTCATTTCCTATTGCCTGTTTTGAACCTACCACCCTCAGGCTCAAATGCCCTTTGTTTCTGGGGATGTAGATTTGGTGCCCCAAAATTCGGTGTTCATGATTCCATAAATTTAAATCCTGTCCCCTCTCAAGTCTTCTTCTTTCCAGCTTAATCTTTTAGTCTATTTTCATGGAGAATAGATGACATTTCTTTTCCCGTTTTGGTACTCCTCCTGCAAACCCCTTTCCACTCTCTTCTATCCTAAGATGCTGCACCCAGAGTCACATATCCTATTTCAGGTGTATGTCCATCTGAAACAGGGGAAAAACTATGCCTTTGTCTGGTGTTTGGCTGGTGAAGACTATCGGAAGGGCAGGTTCTTGCACTGAAGCAGAGGAAGTTAATAATGTTGGTATTTGTTAGGCGCTTACTACGTGCCGAGCACTGTTCTAAGCGCTGGAAGTTGTCCCAGCCGAACCGTGCCCATGCAGGTGAAGGAGGCTACGATCTTGGTGGGGTTCCGATTGGATTGTGTAGCCCTCAGTGGATGAGATTGTTTGATTCGTCTACCAGTTCTGTTGTCTCGTGCTCTCCCAGTGTTCTCTTCACAGTAAGCGCTCAATAAATACCACTGATGATGATTGGTGTAGCCCCCTTTTTTGAGCTGAGTTGATCCCTCAACCTCTTGCTTGGACAGTGATTGATTAGTCAAAATGGTATTTAGTCGTGTTTCTATGTCAACATTTGACAATTCACTGTAGGGTTCTGAAGCTAAGTGAATTTTAAAGTACACATGGCTTCTTCAGTATTGTTTCAGTCCGGGGGAAATCAGGGCCTGATTCGTTGCTCTATTGCTTAATTACTGCCACAAACCACTACTCTATATACCCCTTTCAACTGAGCCTTAAGTGCAGCACCTAGAGGGTCCATTTGGGCTTATGAAAAGTGAATTCGGTTCCATTTTTCCTTGGATGGTTTCTGGTAGGAAGTGTCAGAAGACTTTTCATAAGGGAGAAGGGAGGAATGGGCGCAATATCCCATAACTACTCAATTTTAGGAGTTTTCTCAGGTTGGCAGCCAAAGCTGACATGAGGCCTGTATTCCATGTGAGGTTTTTTAAAGGGTAATGAGGAGATGACATTTACTAGCTTACCTTTCAACTGTTCCTCAGAGATTCGAATATTCCCTTCAGCTGGGGCCCAGATGTATGTCATCCACACATTAGCTTGAGCTTATTCTCAGTGCATCACTTTGAGATTATGAATGGTCCTCTTTAATACCTTAAGAAGCGTGACTTAAGTGGAAAGAGCCCGGGCTTGGGAGTCAGAGGTCATGGGTTCTCATTCCAGCTCCACCGCTCGTCAGCTGCGTGACTCTGGGCAAGTCGCTTAACTTCTCTGTGCCTCAGTTACCTCATCTGTCAAATGGGGATGGAGACTGTGAGCCCCACGTGGGACAATCTGATAACTTTGTATCTATCCCAATGCTTAGAACAATGCTCGGCACATAGTAAGTGCTTAACAAATACCAGCATTATTATTCATATTGAATGAAAATAAATTGTTCCTGGTTTCCTGGCTGCTTACAATTTTTGGTCTCTGTCGGCTTTATTATGCTCAAAAACCTGGGCAAACTTTCCAGTGACCAAGAGAGTCTCCTCTCTTGCTTTTATTCACAAACCAGAATAAACTGGTGTTGAGTAATGGGTAAGAAGGACCTCTTCAGTCAGAGAGAAGTTTCAAACTGCACCCTTCCCTGGCTGGTTCCTCTGCCCTAGTGTACTTTTATCAACAGCTCCAGGCTCTCCAGACTCTGCTTTCATGTCAGGTTAAAAAGGTGTCTTGCTGAAAACAGTGATAAGGTGCTACATAACAGTAGGAGGAAAGGCTTGATATTGCTTAAAATAATTATAAGTATTTAAATGAAAGAGATTTCACAGTAGGACGGAACAAGCAGTTTGAAGAGATATAGCAGTTGGGGAAATGAGATAGGCAGGAACATATATATGTGTGTGTGTGTGTGTGTGTGTGTGTGTGCATGCACATATGTATTTTATATACATATACATGTACACACACACATATGTATTATATTTATATATACACTTTTTTATATATGTATATATACACATATGTATTATATATGTGTGTGTGTGTATATAGATATATATATATATATATATATATATATGTATTGTGCAAATTTATCACAGGAGAGTGAAACTGAGATGGGCAATACAAAAAAAACCAACCCCAAACCCAAAAAACCTTACAACAGTATCCAGAAATTCATCCCCACCATCTGTACTGTGCCAGGACTTATCAAGAGAAAAATTATCGCTCCTATTGAACAGATATTTAGCCTTTTACCAGCACATCAAACATATCACATTGAAAGACATACTTGAGCTTATCAATAGTAATGATGGATTTTTAACTGAAAGTGGGGCATCTGAAGGTTGTAACACAAACTAACAATCAGTGGTATTTATTGAGCACTTAGAATATGCAGAGCACTGTACTAAGTGTTTGGGAGAAATCAGTACAACAGACTTGGTAGACGTGTTCCCTGACCACCTCAGTGCAGAGGGGGAGACTGACATGAATATAAATAAATGAATAAATAAATTATGAACTAGTACATATGCATCGTGAGACTGAGGGTGGGATGAATATCAAATGCTTCAAGTCCACAGGTGATACAGAAAGGAGAGGGAATAGGGGAAATGATATTTACAAAACAGAAAGGAATCTGTAAAAAAGAAACAAAGTTGGTTTAAGTAGAAAATAAGTCAACTTTTTATGTACATTTTTCCTTGAAAAAAAACGCTTGAGAGATCACAGACCACAAAATCATTTACTACGCAAATGAGCTGGTTTTGCCCTCTCAATGCACGTGTGGTTGGGTATGTAATAATGGCTCCATGACTTTCGCTGGTCATTCTTGACGGAGGATCTCAGAACGATTTAAAAGTTTAGTTTGTTTCCAATTTGAAATTGTGGGATGGAGTGAACTCCCTGGTGTCTTATAGAGTAGCATTCTTCAATATTTGGGGAAACTGGAGGAAAGCGAATAGTGACCACAAGGAAAATCAAGCCCAGAGAAAGTGATAGACTTGAGGGGGAAGATTTGATACCTGAGCCAGGAATGTGAAGCTAAGGAAAGGGACTGGAATTGGAAAAGAGTCAGGCACATCACATCTTGAACAGAGAGAAGAGTGGGTCAGTCCGATTGCAGAGAAGAAAAAGTTTTCAACTTCAAATTGATGAGCTTAGTCTCCATCCTCCCCATCCCTGTGGCCCCCACATTACTCTAGCTGTTGTCATATTACCCAAAATCGAGGTGAGGAATCACTGTGAACATCATTTAGCTATGATCTATTATGGAGAGCTATTCAACAGAACCACCATATCTGTGAATTGATATGTGCTAAAAAGCATTACTCTGTGAGGCTTTATGTCAATTCAGAGCAGGACTTAATGAGTTCTAGGGCTTGCTGGAGCTCAGCCCTGGGATTTGTGCTAAAACGCGGAGCGGAGAAAGGCATAAGCATTCAGTTGTAAAATGACACCAAAGGGGAACCGAGGCCAAGAAAACCAGCATGGCCTTAGTGGATAGAGTGGGTAGATGGAGATCATTATTATTATTGTTGTTATTGTTAACAGCAGAGTTTTCTCTATTGGCCTATAATGAAGGAAACAGTGATAATAATGTTGGTTTTGTTAAGCGCTTACTATGTGCCGAGCACCGTTCTAAGCGCTGGGATAGACACAGGGGAATCAGGTCGTCCCACGCGGGGCTCACAGTCTTAATCCTCATTTTACAGATGAGGGAACTGAGGCACCGAGAAGTGAAGCGACTCGCCCAAAGTCACACAGCTGACAAGTGGCCGAGCCGGGATTCGAACCCACGACGGCTGACTCCAAAGCCCGTGCTCTTTCCACTGAGCCACGCTGCTTCTCTACACATCAGTTATTTAGTCCTTGTTTGACTATATTTTACTCTCCCCGGTGCTTAGTACAGTGTTCTGCACAGAGTATATGCTCAATAAATACCACCGATTAATTGACCGATACATTGTGTATGGATAAGGATTCACTATATTCTGTTATCTCCTTGAGGACAGCCGGGATTATGTCTTTTTAAAAAATGATAATGGTAGTTCTTATTATTATGAATTATAATTTAATTTATAAGCAGGGCTTATTATGTGCCATGCATTACAATAAGCGCTGGGGTAGATAAAAGATAATCAGGTCGGGCAGGGTGTTTATCCCAAATGACGCTCATATTCTTTCCCAAACAGTCCAGTGCTCTGCATACAATAAATGCTCAGTGAATAGCATTGATTGAAGGGGAAGAGCTGTTTGTGAAGCAGAAGGTAATCCATCAAGCAATCACACACTCAAACACACGGTAGAAAGGACACAGGCCTAGGAGTCAGAGGATCTGGATTCTAATCCCGCCTCCGGCACTCAACGGCTGTGTGGCCTCGGGCAAGTCACTTAACTTCTCTGTGCTTCAGTTTCCTCATCTGTAAAATGAGGATTCAATGTCTATTCTCTCTCCTACTTAGATTGTAAGTCCCACGTGGGACAGGGACTGTGTCTGACCACCGTCAGTTATCCTGTATCTGCCCCGACGCTTAGTACAGTGCTCGGCACATAGAAAGTGCTTAATAAATGCCATTATTCTCATTCCTATCATCATCATTATCATTATCATCACGAAGGCTCTAGACTGTAAGCTCGTCCCTCTAGACCATAAACTCACGGAGGGTGGGGCTACGTCTGTTTATTGTTATGTCTTCCTCTCCCAAGCACTTAGTACAGTGCTTTGCACAGAGTAAGAGCACAACCAATGCCAATGAATGAATGAATGAACGCTGACAGAGTGAAAGGGCAGCAGCAGGAAAACATCGGAAAATTACAGATGGATACAGATGCCGCTGCTGCAGAGAAGCAACGTGGCTCAGTGGAAAGAGCACAGGCACGGGAGCCATAGGTCGTGGGTGCTCATCCTGGCCCTGCCACTTGTCGGCTGTGAGACTTTGGGCAAATCACTTCACTTTTCTGTGCCTCAGTTCCCTCAAATGGAAAACGGGGATTAAGGCTGCGAGCCCCACGTGGGACCACCTCATTACCTTATATCTACGCCAGCGCTTAGAACAGTGCTTGGCACAGTAAGCGCTTAACAAATACCATGATTATTATGATTGTCATTATTATTATCATCATGACTGACCCCGGTCATCTAAAATCTTTGGGAGATGCTCGATTGCCCCACTTCGGGCAGAGAGCAGCTTGGAGGGGTTCTCAGGTGTCGTCGGCTTTTCGACCTTTCAGCCGCTGCTGCAGTTCCACCGCGAGGATGCCCGTCTCCGCAAATACGTGTGTGTCGACTGGCAGCATGGTGGACGGGAATGAGCGGAGTTTAGATTAGCCCGTTCGATCTGCAGCTCCTGCGGTCCTTCGGACGCTAAATGAGTCTTTGGAAGGTTGAATTAAGCAGGTCGTCCCAAAGGACTTCTCTCTTATGAGCTATCTGCAGTCTTGCCCTTTCTCTTCAACTCCATTCTCTTCTCCACTCCTCTAAATTGGTTGTGTAGTTAAACTGGGGAGGGTAATTTAGTAGACTAACAGACTTTGGCATATATCACTTTAAGAGCCAGTGGGTGGCCGGAATTTTAATGAGGCGATCTCGTGACAGTATCGCTTTCTGATGCGAGAACAAATGAAAGAGGTTAGGCTTGCATGTCTCATTCTGCAGAACCTCTGTCTCTATTATCTAGCTTTTAATTACTTCATTAAAATTCAATGAACACACTACAAAAATCCAGTTGTGTGCCAAACTCGGCTCTCGTCAGTTTTCAGCTGATGGACACGCGTGAATTTCGCCCCTTAAATACCATCTGATGGGAAAATGGACCACAACCCTCGGTTGGACCCATAGGTTGGGTGCAGTGCTAACCCCCCAAATACAGGCTGTTAATAATAGCTGTGGGGTTTATTAAGTATCTACTATGTGCCAAGCACTGCACCGGAGACGAGATTTTCAGGTCAGGAGCAGTTACTTTCCCACATGGTGCTCAAAGTCTAAAGGGGAAGGACATCAGGGATCGAATCTCCATTTTATGAATGAGGAAACCGAGGCACAGAGAACTGAAGCGACTTGCCCGAGATTACGAAGCAGACCGGCGGCGGAGCCGGGATTAGAACCCAGGTGCTCTTTACTCCCAGGGCTGTGAAATTTCCGCTAAACCTCATTGCTACTCCATCGGCATCCAGAATGGGGAGACTGGATTGAGCTCAGTCTGATTTTGCACTGCTGGATTTTTGTATCGGTATTTTTTGAAGTGCTCTTTCTGTGTGTCAGACACTGTCTTAAACGCTGGGATAGATACAATTAATTAGGTTCGGCAGAGTCCCTGTCCTGCATGGGGCTCGTAGTCTAATTAGGAGGGAGAACAGGTTGTGAAATTCCACTTTGCAGATGAGGGAACTGAAGCAGTAGGGCCCAGTAGATAGAACATGGCCCTGTCAGTCATGGGTTCTAATCCCACCTCATCCCCTTGTCTGCTGGGTGACCTCGGGCAAGTCAAATCGCTTCTCCGTGCCTCAGTCACCTCATCTGTAAAATAGAGATTAAGACTACGGCCCCCATGTGGGACAGACACAGTGTCCAATCCGAATTGCTTGTATTCCCCCTCCCCCATCGCTCAGTACACCTCCTGGCACATAGTAAGCACTTAACAAAAACCACAATTATTATTATTAATAAAGTCACGCAGCAAGCGATTGACAGAGTTGTGATTCGAGCCCAGGACTTCTGGGTTAGAACCCAAAGAAGCAGCGTGACTCAGTGGAAAGAGCCCGGGCTTGGGAGTCAGAGGGGATGGGTTCGACTCCCGGCTCTGCCACTTGACAGCTGTGTGACTGTGGGCAAGTCACTTCACTTCTCTGGGCCTCAGTGACCTCATCTGTAAAATGGGGATTAAGGCTGTGAGCCTCACGCGAGACAACCTGAATATCCTGTATCTACCCCAGCGCTTAGAACAATGCTCTGCACATAGTAAGCGCTTAACAAACAAACACCAACATTATTATTCTGACTCCCAGGCCTATGCTCTTTCCGCTCGGCCGTGTTGGTTCCACCTCCGGGGTTGGGCTAGGAGAGAAAGAGAACAGACAATCCGAAGCACGAACACTTAAAGCCAGGCACTATTCTGATGTTTCTTCCCGTCGGCCTACAAATGCAAATGGGCGCTGATCCCGACTGTCCGTGAAATATTTTTCTCTGCGAGGTGATGAACATAGAAGACAAAGAGGTGATTAAAAATAAGCTTTCCTGACTCTTTTAGGACCACCCGGAAGTACTGCTCAGGTTCTAGTACGACTTTCTGAGAACTTTACTACTTAAACCATCAATCACAGTGCAGTTTTTACCTGAGCTTTCACCCCTCAGGTGGATTGTCTTGTTGGGTTTATTGGCAATAAGCTGGTAAAGGAAAACCGTTACGGAGCCGTAAATACAATTATTTCCGATATCCTTTCTTGATCTGTGGCCCGAGGATCATTTTCTCATTGTCTACAGCCAACTACCCTCACGTTTTTTATGTCTGTTCGTTCTTGATTTTCTTTTCTGGTCTTCTTTTGTGTGACTTAGGGCTACTGAAGGCATTTTCAGGAGGAACACACCTCACCCTGGTTAACCAGTGCAGTTTCCCAGGAGGCCCTTTGAAGAGGCACTCACTGGAAGCCTCCCAAACTGTCCCCTATTGTAGCTCGGATAAAAAGGAAGCCGGGGGAAAGTTTTTTAAAAGGCCAGAGATCTAAGCGGGCCTCTGAGGAGGAGACACAAGGGATTAGCTCCAGAGGTGGAAAAGAGAGCCAAACAAAGGCTTTTGAAGGAGACAGATTAAAAAAAGAAAAGAACGAGATTAAGGAGAAAGGTCCAGTTACACATCAGCACACTCCAGAACCAGAAGACTGCATTCTAAGGGAGGCATTTGAGGAAAAAAAAAAAGTTATTCATTTTATTCAGAGATATTTAAAGCACAGAATCCTCTAAGAATTTCTAGTCTCCATTCTTCCGGACTTATCTCCGCAGTGCATTCCAAATTGCCTTACGAAAGGGAAATCTGTGACTTCTCCAACCTCAAATATCTCAATTAGAAAGATTGGACCTTTTCTGCATTCTATTAGCTCTTCCTTTCTGCTCCATTTACAATAAGAAGGTTTACAGGCGAGTCTATCTAAAGTGTACGTTAACTGTGGTAAATAGCATCTTCAGTTGAGTCGTGCAGTAGGGCCGAATGGATTCATTTGCACCCAAACACAGTACCTGGATATTATGTTTGTCAGAGAATTTTCAAATGTGATTTCAGTTTCCTTTTAAACTGTATTTCTCAGTTCCTCTGTAAGAAGTTCCAGCTTCACCATTTCCTATAGACAGTTTACACTTTTAAGTTTGGGACGAAGCACTGCCTAGTGAAAAAAGCCCAGGCCCGGGAATCAGAGGACCTGGGTTCTAATCCCGGCTCTGCCACTTGCCTGCTGAACCATCTTGGGCAAGTCATTTAACTCCTCTGTGCCTCAGTTTCCTCATCTGTAAAATGGGGGATTGACTGCCCGTTCTCCCTCGTACTTAGACCAAGAGCTCCATGTGGGGCAGGGTCTGTTGTCCGCTCCGATTATCTGGCATCTTTCCCAGCGTTTAGTAGAGTGCCTGATGCATAGTACACTCTTAACAAATACTATTATAATTATTATCTTTGCTACTTTTATTGGGATTTAGATTCGGAATAAGAATGGTAGGCAGAGAAGCAGCATGGCTTAGAGAAAGAGCACGGGCTTGAGAGTCTGAGGTCGTGGATTCTCATCCCTTCTCTGCCTCTCGTCAGCTGTGTGACTTTGGCCAAGTCACTTCACTTCTCTGTGCCTCGGTTACCTCATCTGTAAAATGGGAATTCAGTGAGCCCCTTGTGGGACAACCTGATGACCTTGTATCTACCACAGTGCTTGGCACATAGTGAGTGCTTAACAAATACCATCATCATCACTGTGGCTAGGTCAAGTTCTCTCCTGTCCTGCCCCTGAATGAGCTTTACTTCGATCCCCATTGCTCACTTCCAGGTTTGACGTATTTGAAGATAATCCAGCTCAGATAAATCAAATGGTTGATCTCATCCACATGGCTTTGCATTTCTCCTAGATTACCGAGGTCAACTTTATAGGAGCAGTTGGGATATTTTTCCCTGCGCTATGAACTCTCAGAAGTGGTCCATAATTCTCTGGACTAGCCCAGGTCTTATTCCCGATATCCTTTGTTATTGCCTGGGATTCCTATGTGCCAAGCACTGTTCTAAGTGCTGGGGTAGATACAAGGTAATCAGTTTGTCCCATGTGGGGCTACCAGTCTTCATCCCCATTTGACAGATGCGGTCACTGAGGCACAGAGTTGTTAAGCGATTTGCCCAAAGTCACACAGCTGACAAGTGACGGAGTCAGGATTAAGACCCGCGGCCTCCGACTCCCAAACCCCGGTTCTTTCCACTAAGCCATGCTGCTTCCGGCTGTTTTAATAGTGGCATTTGCTAAGCGCTTGTTATGTGCCGGACCCAGTACTGAGCGCTGGGGACTGATTCAAGCAAATCGAGTTGGACCCAGGCCCCGTCCCACGTGGGGCTCACAGTCTCAATCCCCATTTTACAGATGAGGGAACTGAGGCCGAGAGAAGAGAAGTGACTTACCCACGGTCACATGGCTGACAGGTGGTAGAAGGCTGAGCACCTGTTCAAACTCCTTACAGTTGACAGTTAAGTGAATTAACAGATCCAGATCAACAGCTACCTCTCCTTTCACTCCCAGATCATAAACCCAGGAGAAACTGAAGGGAACAGAGAGAGCCTCAAGCAATCTTTCTCCCGAAACGACGTCAGTTTTGTGCACAGCCTGGTTATGGGAGTCGACTGGGTAAGTAACAACCAACCAGAAAGTTGACAGAACAGTCACAGGGGAACTAGACTCAAGGAACACCTTGTTTATTCATTTAATAATATTTATTGGATGTGCTCAATGGGAAGAACACTGTTCTTGGATGCCTAGCACTATTGGGTTCAGAACACTGTGCAAGACATTTAGGAGAACATAATAAGAGTAAAAAAGACTTAAAAAGTCCCTGCCTTTGAGGGGCTTACACTCTAAAAGAGAACGAAAAGGAAGGAAGAAAACACGCGGGGCAGGGTCTGCATGTCGTCTGACTATCGTCTATCTTCCCCGGTGCTTAGTAGAGTGCTTGGCACATAATAAGCTCATTATTACTATAATTTAGTTCCAGAATAAGAACGATAGTTATTGTGGCCGGATCGAGCTCTTGAGGCCAAAATAGACATAAGTCCTAAACGATAGCTTTTGGAGTGACTGAGGCCGAAATGATGCAAAGTTATTGGGAGAATGCATTCTATTAATTTCCACGAAAAAAAATCAATCAGATCAGTCGGTGATATTTACTGAATGCCTACTGGTGTGCAGAACACTGTATTAAGAGTCATTGGGGAAGTACACCGGAAGTAGAATCTACAAACCCTGCCTTGGGGGGGACTGAATCTAATGAGAACAATGGTTAGTCAACCAATCAGTGGTATTGGGTACCTACTATGTGCAAACCAGGGTGCTAAGTACAAGGTACAGTGGAAATGAATAGACATGATCCCTTCTCTCGAGGATCTTAAAGGGGGAGTCAGACGCCTCAATAAATCGCAAGTTGGGGGAAAGAATCAAGTATAAAGACAAGTAAATAAGTTCCACGGTGCAGTTTGAGTACACGTTGCTTTCGGAATCGTGATTTCAGAGGGGCTTTGAAGATGGGGAGAGGAGTAGTCTGCTAGATCTGAAAAGGGAGGGAGTTCCAGGCAGAATGGAGAGCGCGTGAGAGGTTGGAGGAGGGAGAGAGGAAAAAAAAACAAGGCATAGGGAATAGGTAGACTTGAAGAGAACAAAGCGAGCTTCAGAAGCAGTGTTAGCTAGTGGTTAGAGTCTGGGCCTGGGAGTCAGAAGAACCTGCGTTCTAGTCCTAGCTCCACCATTCATTTCCTGTTTGATCTTGAGCAAGTCACTTCACTTCTCTGTGACAGTAAAATGTGGATTAAGACTGTGAGCCGCAGGTGGGATCCGGACCGTGTCCAACCTGATCGGCTTGTATCTACTCCAGTTCTTAGTGCTGTAAACGCTTAACCATTAGCATAAAGAAATCGAAAACTGATGGAAATTAGGTAGAGGAGATGTTTTAGGAGGGAAGATGAGGGGGAAGATGAAAGGTTCAGTCTGGGACGTGTTCAACTTGAGGGGTCATCTGTTTGGAGATGACCCGAAGGCAGGAGGAAATGCAAGGTCGCAGTGATGGAAAGAAATTGGGGCTACTGAGGCATATTTGGGAATCAGCTGCATAGACGGGATAATCGAAGCCATGAGAATGGATTCGCTCCCACGGGAGTGAGTAGATTGAGACGAGAGCGGACCCAGAACTGAGTACTGAGGGATACCCACGGTTAGAAAATAAGAGGCAGAGGAGGAGTTGGCAAAAAGACTGAAAGTGAGGAGAGGACGGTGTCAGAAAACCCGAGTGAACATAGCTTTTCTACAAGGAGAGAGAAGTCTACAGAGTGAATGGCAACTGAGGAATCAAGGAGGAGTAGGGTGAATTGGAATCTGTAGATCTGTATAGGTAGAGGTCATCGGTCTTGCTCTCCCCCTCGACCGTTAGCTCCTACTGGACAGGCATCATACCTACCGACTTTATTGTATTGTACTGTCTCAAGCTCCTAGTACGGTGCTTTGCACACAGTTAGCACTCAGTAAATACCGGTGACTGATTGACAAGTTACCTCGGAGAGAGTGCTCTCAGTAAGTGAAGGGGATGAAAGTTCCACGGCAGAGGATCAAGGAGGGAGTTGGAAGGTAGAAAATGGAGGCAATGGATGTGTACATTCAAGGTAGGGACAAAGTATCTACAAGGTTCAGGCTGAAAAACAAGGATAGAACAGGATTCTTTCCATACCTAGTGGCTACCAGGGCTTAAACTGGGAAGCAGCCTGGCCTAGTGGGAAAGGTATGGGCCCGGGAGTCAGAGGACCCGGGTTCTAATCCTTCCTCTGTCACTTGTCCGCCTCGTGATCTGGGGCAGGTCACTTAACTTTTCGGTGCCTCGGCTACCTCAACTGGACAACGGGAATTAAATCTCCCTCTGACTTAAACTGTGAGCCCCATGTGGGATAGGGACTTTGTCCTACCTGATAATCTTCTATCTACCCCAGCTTTTAGTATAGTGCTTGGCATGTACTAAGTACCCGACAAGTACCTTAAAAATAGAATTAGTGGTCCTTCTTGGCTTTAATATCCTCTTCCTTTCTGTACCTGGGTGGAGTTGTGGAAATTAACGGGAGGTGATCAAAGGGCAACAGTGAGAAGGCTTTCCCAGTGGGACTGCTTTCAAGCACTTAGTACAGTGTTCTGCACACAGTAAGTGCTCAGTAAAAACGATTGGATGACAAAAATAGACATTTCCAGAGTGAGGCTTTGCCCCATTCAAAATCAGCCCTTTCGGCCACTGGAGGGTAATTCCTCCCAAGGGGGAACAAGTGAGAATGCTGAATGAATGGTTATTTCCAGAGGAGAAATCTACGGAGGGGATGCAACATGGAAGATCTTAGGCAACACTGGCATTTTCCAATTCTTTAGAAATATCAGTTGGTAGATTTATAGATGTCCAGAGCCAACCTCTTACCACCTCTATTTTCTTTGCAGATGCTCCTATGAATGGTAATGATGTTTTAAGGGTCTCTTTTATGCAGGATTTATCAAAAAAGATTGTAGGTAGCTGCCAGCTACATTTTATTGTCTGAGACGCTATCTTCAGGTTGGTCTCCGTCTCTGTCTCTCCCTCTCTTCCCTCTTCACCTCCTCCCTCTCCCTCGCTTGGTGAATCAGGCACTTGAAGGAATCAGCTGCTCATTTCTTTTGTCGGTAATGGAATGTGGGGCCCAACAGCTGATGACAGGTAATTTGGGCTGATGCAGCAGTCTGTATAATAGGAAATGGTGGTAAAGCTTCACTTTGCTTCCCTATTCTCATATATGTTCGATAAGGCTGAGAGAAAAAAATAAAAACTATTATGAATCTAATTTAACCGTGCAGGCTTCGACTATGACGAAGTTGTTGTTTAGAGCCTTAGTGCTTTCGTATTGAAATCATATTATTCAATATGAGCTACTTCATCAACTCTATTATTTCAAATCATATTATTTATTTGATTTACGCGTATTAAAGAAGTCTAGTAACCGGACACCTCGGAAAACTTATCCTGAATGATAAAAGGAATCAAATAAATGTAAAACACCCTTGAAGAACAAGATTTTAAGCCTCTTGGGGTCTTGTGTTTTAGGGAGGAATGATGCAATTACATATATTAGTTTTCCAAATATTTAGAAGCTTAAAAATTAGCAGCACATCTTTAGGTAAAAGTACTTTTAACACTGAAGGGAATCCTGGTGATAAAACACGTGAAATTGCAGATCTGGAGTCTTGAATCTTTGAAGACAAGGCAGTTAAGTGTTGGCTACACTGTGGCCATTAAACACTTATGAAGGGCATTCTGACAGCGGAGAAAGCAAAGAAGGACTATTTGACTGGAGGTAGCTTCGATTTTCTGGTCTATAGTCTGGACAGATGGAGATAAAGGACAAGCAGTTTAGAGAAAGATCAGAAGAGAAAAGCCATTTCCTTGATGCTGGAAAGAAAAACTATGGCAAAATAGGAGCTTTGGCACGTTTGACATGGTCAGGTCAGACGGACAGTGTTGCATGGAGAAGGAGATGATGGGAAAGAAAATTTGATTTATCAGACATGCTTAAATTAGCCCATTTTACTCACACCTTTTGTTTGGGTCAGTGAATTGAATTCATGGAAGAGGGCAACTTGCTAGTTTTTGTGAACCTAAGAAGGGATCTAGGGTCACATCGAGGTCACATAGATCCGAGTTTTGAATTTGCATAAACCCTAAAGAATAAAGATGTTCAAGGTTTCCACTTGTCACTCAGCATCCTCTCCAACTGCTACTTCTTCATTTCTGCGTCAACTAAACATTTAAGTGCTCACACCATGTAACATTAATGTAACAAACAGGTAACAATATGTAACATGTAAAGTTCATATTCAACCTTCAAGTCCAATATGCTTCTCCCATCTGCGATGAGAAGCCGAGCGGCTTAGTGGATAGAGCATGGGCCTGGGAGTCAGAAGGACCTGGGTTCTAATCCCTTCTCTGGCACATGTCTGCTGTGTGACCTTGGCAAGTCACTTTTCTGGGTCTCAGTTTCCTCATCTGAAAAATGGGGATTAAGAGTGTGAGCCCAGCACTTAGAACAGTGGTCGGCACATAGTAAACACTTAAATACCATTATTATTATTAGTATCTACATTCATTTAGTGTCTCCTCAAATAGACCAGAAGTTCCTTGAGGGCAGTGATCATGTCTAGTAACTTTATTGAACTCTCCCAAATACGTACTACAGTGCTCTGCAAAGAATAAGTGTTCAGTAAATACTATCAATTGATTCATCACTCAATGGATGGAGTATTATTTTGAGAACAGGGTAAGACTTTTTTTTTATTTAGCTCCACTAAAGGAGGCTGACGGGGAGTTTCATTATAGCCATCAGATACTTGAAGGACACCATTATCATCATCGTGATCCAAGTTAACTTTTGAGCAACCACACATTGAGCAGAGCATCACACTAGGAGGTGGGGAACTATAGGGAAATATCAAAGGAAAAATCTAACAGTCCCTGTGCCCTCAAAGAGCTAGATTTAAGGAGAACACAAACCTGGATTCTGGTCCAACATTACAAATTTAAATTTCAAAAAGTGATTTTAAGAAGAGGTACTAACGACAAGGACCCTCAGAGAAACATAAACATCTTCCCACCCTCACCTTGCCCTTTAAAGTGAAGAAGAATGTTAGTTTCCTGATAATGATAATTGTGGTATTTATAAAGTGCTATGTGCCCACCACTGTACTAAATGCTGTGGTAGGTACCAAAGAATCAGGTCAGGTAAAGCCCCTGTCC